>NC_092377.1:152693146-153001427 GCF_030028105.1 Mobula birostris | reverse complement strand
TCGGCACAAATTATTCAATTAAACAAGCCTGTAATAGTTCATATAAAACTGTGCAGCACACTAACCCTGCCTGACTGTTTTGAAATTGAAGGACTGGAAACCACCAGTAAGGGCTGAAGAGTCGATAACATCAACACCATATTCACTTTGACTTCTCCGATACAGAGTGATGCCCACCACAAGCATTGTGACTGCGATCACTGCTGCCCCGAGCCCGGAGTATAATGCCACATCACTGTTGATCTCGATACCTGGGCAAGAAGACAAAAGAGTGAGATGAAAAATTGTAGCTATTAGTCTCTATTCTTGCTCTTTCACATCCGAGTGATTGGGGCAGCACATGTGGCACAGCTGGTAGATCTGCTGTCTGATAGTGCTGGAGACACAAAGTCCAAAATTCAAAGTAACTTCAACATAGATTTATTACGCTGGACAACAAAGATTTTGCTTCCTGAATACTTTGGGGTGTATCTTATGGATTTTGTGCTACTGATCATGAAAATCACCATGAAATTTCCCTATCACACACCATTTTTTGAAATCCCCTGTATTTTTAATTTCAATGCATAGTATAAGTCAGAATAGAAGATGCCAAGATTAAAGAAGGCATTTTTGTTGGTCCACAAATCAACCAGGTCATCAATGACAGGGAATTCAAATAACTTCTAATGGGACCAGAGAAAATTGCATGGAAAGCATTCAAGATATTGTTGAAAATTTTCTTGGCAACTACCGAGTACAAAACTACTTTCTGCTGGTTGACAATGTGCTTCAAAGATACAAAACCATGAATTGCAACATGTCACTAAGGATTCATATCATACATTCCCATTCAGACTTCTTCCCGGCCAATCTTGGCCTCTGTCAGTGACGAGGACAGTGAAAGGTTTCACTAGGTCTTTACAGTCATGGAGAAATGGTATCAGGGCAACTAGAGTCCATCAATGATTATTGTTGGACATTTAAGCAAGGAACTGAAGATACTGAGTACAAACAAAAATCATCAACAATACATTTTTAGCTTAGTTGAACTATTGCAAAGCATCAGCACCATTATGCAATGAACGCATGATATTCAATAAAAATAACTTCTTGTTTCTCCAAATTCCTATGTGATACAAGTACCTGTAGTCTGAAATTATATTTGTGTTCAGCTTCAAGTGGTCTATAATAAACAAAAAAAATTCTGAGTAAGCAACCTAAAAAAATCTGATGTCCAGTGTTACTGAAGTACAGTGTGCATATGTTACTGCACATTGAGATTCATTCTCATGCAGTCATTTAAAGGGAAAAAAATAAATAGAACAGAATTTTATTTAAAAAAAACTATACATAAACAAAGACTGACAAAGAACCAATGTGCAAGAGAAGATAAATTATGAAAATAAAAATAATTCTGAGAATGTGAGTTGTAAAGAGTCCCTGAAATCCCTCAAATTGATCCAGGTCCAATTCTAACCTCTGGTACTGCAAGGAGCTTGTACATTCTCCCTCTGATTGCCTCGTTTCCTCTCTTACCCCAAAGCTGCGAAGATCAGTAGGTTAATTGATCATGTGAATTACTCCCTAGGTGTCAGTGTGGGAGAATCTGGGCAAGAGAATATGGGATTGCAGTGGAATTTGTGATGGTCACCACAGATTCAGTTGGCTATATCTCTCTGACACATCTTGGGTTTTTTGAAACTGGAGGCATCAATTTTTCCCTCATATTTTTAAGCAGCAAGGAAAATGCCAAGTTCTCATTCACGGTAAGACGAACAATGTCATGGGGTGGAAAGAGACACAATTTCATCCCAACACTTCCATCTCTCTGGACTGTTGTGTGGAAAGAGGAAAAGGTTTGTACTCCTCCTCTCCCCTCCTCATTCCTTCACCTTGGTCCAAAGTACTGTAAGTCCAGAAAAGATTTTTGCAGTGTTTCCAAGGTTAACCTCTGCTCAGCAAGCTCCCAAAATTGATCTGCAACATCATAATGAGCAGATAATCTATCATAGAGTTCAAGAGTCCAGTATTTGACTAGTGGACAAATATTGGCCAGGACACTGAGGAGAACTCATCTTGCAAACCGTCTCAAGTGATTGCTTACACTCCATTTGTGTGGTGTCTTGCTTTAACAGCGCTGTCACCGAGGTGTTGTCAATCTAGATGTTAGGCTTCTGGGGTAATTACCCAACTATAGATTGACTTTGACTTCGACGTGAGAGACGCAGATTAATGACACAATCCTGATGCTAGAAACCATGTTTTTAAAATATACTTTTTATAAAATTTGTACTTTTTAACATGCTCGTATTTTTTACACTCACAGACAGAAAGCGGTATAGCAGTTAAACTAACAATTTATTAACTTCCTCATTTTTCATTCTCTAAATATTAGTACATTACCCACCTGATGTAATTGTTTCAATTATGTAGTAATTAATTCATTCCTGTCTAATGAAGTTCTTTATCTTATCTATAAAAACGATGGATTTTTAAGAGATGCCATTTTGGCTTCTTTATTCCTTTGTCTATACACCTCTTAGCATCGTTTCTCAGCTCTCTCTTTAGTTTACTTTGCTTTTTTTATGCTTGTCTGTATTGTAAAATAAACTGAAAGTTTGGAATTAAGAAAACTTGCCATTCCTCACTCCCGGAAGAACACTAAAGGCTGATTTATACTTGTGCGTCAACTCGACGCCGTAAGTATGGTGTCGCCGCAAACCCTACGCAGAGCCTACGCGGATCCCTACACAGTAGCCTGACGTGCACCTCTCCCAAAATGTAACTACACGTCACAGCAACGCAGACTGCAACAACTGTGATTGGTCCGCCTGGTAGCATCGCATTTCCTCCTACGCTGCAATAGCTTCCCATTGGCCGACTGAAGGGCAGGGAAGGAACTCTGGCTGCAATGCTTTCCATAAAGCTTTACAGACCTCTGAAATTATGGAGGACACATTTCGTTTTTACGAAAAAAGACGCTCGCTTTAAACTTGTTTACCCCGAGAAAGACTACCATGATCCTGAAGCCTTGAGCGGGCAGGTGTGTGCGCATGCGCGACGTGCCCAAATTGCAGAGCGACACAGACACACCAACGCACAAGTATAAATGCTCACAACGCGCGTAGGCCACTTGCGTAGGTTACGGCATCGAGTTGACGCACAAGTATAAATCAGCCTTTAGGATAAGAAAATAAACAGAGATCCAAAATTGTCACGGCTATTGGTGGCATCATGCAGTGTATAAGCCGCTTAAGACTTAATAGATGGGCCTTGAATGGAACAGATTAGACATGAAGGAGCCCAGTTACACTCAGAGACCATTTTATTAGGTACACCTGTACACCTGCCCATTAATGCAAATCAGCTAATCATGTTGTAGCAGCTCAATACTTAAAAGCCTAGGTCGTAAGGGGGAAAAATGTGGTCTAAGTGAACCTGACCGTGGAATGATTGTTGGTGACAGATATGGTGGTTTTCGTATCTCAGAAACTGCTAATCTCCTGGGATTTTCACTCACAGCAGTCTCTGGAATTTACAGAGAACCAGACAAGAAACAAAAAAAAATCTAGTGAGTGACAGTTCTGTGGGGGAAAAAAAAATGCCTTGTTAATGAGAGAGGACGGGGGATAATAGCCAGACTGATTCAAGCTGACAAGAAGGTGACAATAACACAAATAACACAAGGTGGCGTGCAGAAGAGCATCTCTGAACTCACAACATGTCGAACCTTGAAGTGGATGGGCTACAACAGCAGAAGACCACGGACGTACACACAGTGGTAACTTTATTAGGTGTAGGAGGTACCTCATAAAGTGACCAGTGAGTGTAATTCAGCTCTGTATGTCACTTATCCAAGATAATAAAATTCACTGCAAGACAATATTAAAGAGAGGTAGAAGTACCTCAGTGTTGGTGCTTGGGAGAGGAGCAATCATAGGCATTCTGGTGCCCACGACATCTGCCTATACTCCAATGTGTCACTGTTGACAGTTTGATTGCAGTCACAGCAGGATTAGCGAACATTCTTTTGTAATGAATCTCCCCATAATATCTAATAATTATATCACTTAATCCACCTGAAGACAATTAACCAGTTACAGCTGTTTAAAGGAAAAGAAACGCCAGTGCATCTTACAAAGTAATAAGAACAAGATTCATTAAGTTGCAACCTGCTGTGTGGAACAAAATGAGTTATTTCTGTACAAACTCATTTAGCTCACATATTTGAATTATTTCAGTCAATGCATCATTTATGATGGGGTTATATTTATAAATATAACCAGTACACTGCTGTTTAAGCGTATGGCTCTATATATCTCCCAGAATGTCACCTGTTGTTATGTGCTTTGATAAAAGTGCAGAGACCACCCTAAGCAACAGACAGTCAAGGTTGTTCAAGCTGGGAGAGAAGCAGAGAAATCTAGAGAAAGTCTGGCTGCAATTCATGTTCACAGAATTTTTTATTTATTTTCATTTGCACATTTTTCCTTCTTTTGCTCATTAGTTGTTTGTCAGTCTTAGTTAAGTATAATTTTGATAAATTATATGATATATTACTTCATTTTCCTGTTTATGTCTGCAAAAGAAAGAATCTCAAGGTAGTGTATGGTAACGTATACTGTATAGGGGTCGATGGTTCTGTTGCTGCTTGTGCACGGGGGGTTAGCGGGGCTTTGAGGTTCTGATATTTCTTTGGGGTTTCTTGGATGTTTCTGTGAAGAGTAAGAATTTCAGGTTGTATACTGTATACATTCTGTGATATAAAATTGAACCATCTGAACCATTTGTCCTTTGATTTCTCAGAACATCACAAGCTGCAGAAAAATTGATACGCACTTTTGTTTTTAGCCGATTACACTACTGTAATACACTCTCTACTGTACTGTCTGAGGAATACAAAAATTGGATTCAGTTTGTTCAAAATGCAGCAGCAAGAACCTTAACCAAAAAAAGAAAATCTGAGCACATTTCACTGGTTTTATCATTATTATACTAACTACCTGTGTCCTTTAGGATTAATTTTAAAGTACACTTAATTGAACATAAGACTGAATAATCTAGCTCCTCCATGTATTTTGGAGTCTCTCTCCCCTTATACTGAATCATAATCTTAGATCCACGAATACTGGTTTGCTGAGTGGTTCTAGAGCCAAGCACGTAAGAACTGGCGATGAGGTCTTTTGCTCTTATGCACCAAAAATCTTGAATTATCTACTGACTGAGATACGCCAGATTAGTACTGTGGAACAATTTGAAACAATTCTAAAAACTTACATTTGTAATTCGGTCTACTTATAAGATTACTTAATGCCTGTTGGTACTGATTAAGTTTATATGATTTGGTATATTAGATCACATTTTATTCTATATAATGTTTGTCTTTCCTTATGATTATTAATTTTATCTCATACTTTTATAACTTATTGACTAATCTTTACAATTAATGTAAAGCACTTTGAGCCCCACATCTCAATGTACAGAAGGTGCTAAGTAGTTATTATTATTATTGTTGATAATAAATTTACTTTGACTCTGACTTTGGGTTGCTTTCACTTGACTGTTGAGGGTAAACTTGATTGAAAGTCTTTTTTTAAGAAAATGAATTTTATTGTTAATAAAAATATAACATTTTATAACCAACTGTTCAGTGCATTTTCAATCTTTATATTCCTAGTCAATGCTTTCTGCACTGACCTCTTTCATTCATAGATTAGATTAGATTCAACTTTATTGTCATTGGGCCGAGTACAGATACAAAGCCAATGAAATGCAGTTAGCATCTGACCAGAAATGCAACGAATAGCGTTATTTACAAAATAACTGCGAATAAAAAGTAAGTGCTACAGCACACAAATATAAAAGTACTGAGAAAGCACAATATGGGAGCAATACCGCTTAGCGTTGTGTTGTGAGGTTCAGCAGGGTCACAGCCTCAGGGAAGAAGCTCTTCCTGTGCCTGCTGATGCGGGAGCGGAGGCTCCTGTAGCACCTACCGGATGGGAGGAGAGTAAAAAGTCCATGGTTGGGGTAAGATGCATCCGAGATAATGCTTTTCGCCCTGCCCAGGCAGCGTTTATGGTAGATGTTCTCAATGGTGGGCAACTGGGTGCCGATAATCCGCTGGGCAGTTTTCACCACACGCTGGAGTGCTTTGCGGTCCGATATGGGACAATTGCAATTCCACACCAAGAGCACTGCTGCCACTCTGGGGTTGAATACTGCTGCAATAATAATTAAGGGGCTTCCTTCCCCAACCTAGCCCCTCTCTCTTCAATAGGAGAAGAAGCCTGCACCGTGGTCCTTCACCACCGAGCCATTGTGATGGCTGCACTGAGCTTCAGTGCGTCATTCAGCACATACGGCCACCGCCTAGAATGTCCCAGTTGGCAGCATTCCTCCACGGTTATTTCGATGTGCTGGCAGATCCAACAAGTTTCGGGCAGACCACAGAGCACCTTTCACCGAGTTGATGATCAGCCAGCAGCACCTGATGTTCGTCTCCGAGTGTGTCCCTGGGAACAGCCCGTAGGTCAGAGAGTCCTCTGTCAGGCAGCTGCTCTGGATGAACTATGACACAGGCCCTTTCATCTTTTCCCACACCCTCTTCGCAAACCCACAGTCAGCAAAGAGGTGAGCTGCTCTCTCTTCCCCACAACAGACATCCTACGGACAGATTTGATAGAAGTTTATAGAACTATGCGAAGTCAGAATCTTCCTCCCAGGGTCTTAAACGAGAGGGCACAGCCTTAAGGTGAGAGGGGCAAGATTTAAAGTGGGTGATAGGTTTTCACAGTGAGTGATAGGTTTCTGGAACAGGATCATGTTTTTCAAAGCAGAACAGGGGGTTATAGTCCAGATGGCCATATAGAGACAGGTTAAGATAGATCAGATCAGAACATCAGTACTGACTATTCATCATCATCATTATGTTCTGTGTCATATGATGTGGGCAATCATGGTCTTCTTCTCTCTATCCATGAACATGATAGTTCTTGGCAATTTTTTCCACAGAAGTTGTTTGCCATTGCCTTCTTCTTGACAGTGTCTTTACAAGATGGGTGGTCCCATCCATTATCAATACTTTTCAGAGATTGTCGGCCTGGCGTCAGTGGTTGCAAAACCAAGATTTGAGATATGAACCAGCTGCTCATATGACCATCCACTACCTGCTCCCATGACTTCAGATAGCCCTGATTGGGAAGCTAAGCAGGTGATCTTCAGGCTAATGGAGGGAAGCAGCACCTTACACCTCCTTTGGTAGTGACGTATCTCCACCCTGCCACCAAACTGACCATTAGGAATGCATTTTATAGATTTGAGATGAAATGGTAGTGGTTGATCCTAAGCTTTCTATTGTATGTCACTTTAATTCTTCCGATCTGTTTGAATTTAGTCTTTACCCCTACCATAGCAAGGTCCAATGTACTCTTGAAGAGGAATATGTTACTTCCATCCAGGTGTTTTGCAACCTTCTGGACTGAACGTTGAGTTTTCTAGCTTCAAGGAAGCAACCTACTCATCATTTCCAATAATGAATCATGCCTCTTTTTCACCTGTCTCTAAAGATGTCTTCCTAATGTCAGTAAAGAGTCAATCTTGCGGGACGAGATCCTTCATCAGGATCAGGATCAGAGTCTCATCATGAAACATCGACTTTCCATAGAAGCTGCTGAGCTCCTCCAACACTTTTTGGGTGTGTTCCTCTGGATTTCCAGCATCTTTAGAATCTCTTGTTATTTTGTCCCAAAGGTCAGTACTCACATTCCTTATTAGCCTGAACCAATTTCCATTTAATCTTTTACCTTTCACCTAGCAGATACAGGAGCCTATAAATGCACACTCAATGCTTTAAGAACAATTTCTTCACTTCCACCACCTTATTTTTGAATGGCCCATGAACCCATGAATACTACCTCAACATCTTGCTCACTTTGCACTATTTATTTACTTCTTTATATGTCCTTTTTGTAATTTATAGTATATTTTATGCATTGCCCTGTACTGCTACCACCAAACAAATTTCACAACATACACTCAGTGGCCACTTTATTAGGTACCACCTGTAGCTAATAAAAGTGGCCACTGAATGTACGTTCATGGTCTTCTGCTGCTGTAGCCCATCCATTTCAAGGTTCCATGTGCTGTGCATTCAGAGATGCTCCTCTGCATACCACTGTTGTGAAGTGTGGTTATCTGAGTTATTGTTGCTTTGCTGTCAGCTTGAAACATCCTGGCTATTTTCCTCTGACCTCTCTCATTAAGAAGACATTTTCATCTGCAGAACTTCCGCTTACTGGATGTTTATTGTTTTTTGCACCGTTCCCTGTAAAATCCAGAGACTGTTGCGTGAAAATACCAGGAGATCAGCAGCTTGTGAGGTACTCAAACCACCCAATCTGACACCAACAATCATTCCACTTAGAAGTCACTTCGATCACATTTCTTCCCCTTTCTGTTGTTTGGCCTGAACAACCAACTGATCCTTTTGACCACATCTGCATGCTTTTATGCACTAAGTTGCTGCCACATAATTGGCTGATTAGATATATGCATTAACGAGCAGGTCTACAGTTATGGCTGGCTGATACAGTCACCATTAAGTGTATGTCACTGAGGATAAACATGATTCTGATTCACGCCTTATCTTTGTTCGAAAGCTGTAACCACTCCACTCATCCCCCATTTCTGTCGAAACATCCCTGACCCAAAGTGATGACTGTCAGTTCAAAATTGCTTCGGAGCCGTAAGATCAAAGATTAAAGCCATCTACATGGACCAGATTAAGTTTGATCTAGAGGTTTTAGGGATCAAAGAGCAAAGGCAAGGAGTGGAGTTTAGGGAAGGCACTGCAGATCTTGAGGGCATGGTAGCTGAAGACGCAGCTGCCAAAACTGGAGTGACTACATTTGGGAATTATCAGAAGATGAAGAGAGAGATCATAGAACTGAAATAGATTACAGAGACAGGGAGAGGTAAGATCACAGGGGGAGGGTGTTGTAATGTATCCAACAGGGTCTAATAAGTTTGATATTAACTACAGGAACTTCAAGCAAGTAAACTTATTCCAACTTATTTATTCTAGCTATTCAAAGTGCTGCACCTCATGATTTTTTCACCCCTGGCAAAATGCTTGCAAATTCACTTTGAAATCTCCCTGATGCAATCACATATTTTTGTGATGTGGCGACCGTGCTTGGATGCAGTACTGTAGCTGTGGACTAGCTGACGGTTCATGTGGTCTTAGTGTGACGGTGCTCTTCTCATGTTCAGTCACAACCACTCGCTTTGTTAGGTCAGCCAAAAGGTACTGTGTACGTTTCCTTAACCAGCATTACTTCCCGCCATTTTACATTCCAGGATCACTACACAGGTTGGACTATTGAGAATCCACAAAAACATAGCGAAAAAAGGAGCGGGAGTAATCACAAGCTTCTCAATCCTCTCCTATTCAAAATGAATTTAGCAGATCCATGCTGGTTTCAACTTAATCTCCTGTGTCAGTTCCCCATGACCCTCACTTCCTCAATCTTCCAAATATTTACCTTTCTCTACCTTGAATATATCCCAATGATCTGGCCTCCACCATTTCCGGATTGAATAATCATATTAGATAAAACTGGGCACCATGCTAGTGCAGTGGTTAATACAATGCTATCACAGGTCAGGGCTTTCTGGACTTTAGAGTTGAATTCTGGTGCTGTTCTGTAAGGATCCTCTGTATGTCCCTCCGGTGTAATGTATGGGTTTTCCTGAGGAGTTTCGGTTTCCTCCCACAGTCCAAAGTCGTACCGGGTAGGTAATTGGTCATTGTAAGTTGTCTCATGATTAGGTTAGGGTTAATTAGGGTTGTGGGGTTGCTGGGGTGGTGTGGCTTGAAGGGCCAAAAGGGCCTACTCAGCACTGTATCACCAAATAAAAAATATTAGAATAAGGTTGCCGCTCATTGTTCTAAACTCTAAAGATTATAGAACCAAACTCTCTAGCTTCTTTTAATAGGATGTAACACGCTGGTTAAGACTTTTACTGCTAAGCTGTAGTATTTCATTTTAGCAGTTCTGTAAGAGCAGTCCCTCCTGCTTTCACCCTGTTTGGGTTTGAGCTGAGATAGGGGGCTTTGTTGCTCAACTTAGGAATGTGGTGTCAGCCAATCAGGATGGTGGAATTGGGAGAAGGTTCTGGAGAACACTGGTGCAGCAGGAGTTGGGAGGAGACAGGAGGGGAGGTGGCTGAGGAGGCCATCCTTGTTGCACAAGGTGCTTTGTGCAAATGAATGGCTTCAAGGAGGAAAGGCCAATACTCCCATGGTAGAGCCCATTTGTACGAGATGGATTTCGAGTAATATTCAGAGACAGTGGATGTATCAAAGACAATGGCTTCTGGAAGACTGGAGCTCCACTGTGCGCATGTGACTGTTTAAGTATAATGGGCCCTTTTTTTCTCTTTCCGTCCTTTAATAACAGATATTCTTAAGTTTACTTCTTCATAATTATATGCAGTGTACGATTTGTTATTTCTTGCTGATGGGCGATGTTGGGGACAGTAAATCACACAGCATTCACACAAACCAGGGTTTGGGTGGACGTGACATTCCAACTTCACAGATTTGGCAGGACCAAAGTTGCATATACCCTAGACGTACAAAGTCCGAGATAGATGGGTTTCTTGTTGCACAGTCCAGTGGCTGTTAGCAAGGGCTAATGAGCTACATTTCCAGAGATACCCAGTAAAAAGGGGTTTGAAGGATAACCCTCTTCTTCCAGTAATTAAACCTCCTTTAGACTGCCTCCAAATTTACTATATCCCTTTTTAGGTGTGGAGACCAAAATCATGCTCAAAGTTCTAAGTGTGGCCTCACCGGCACCCTCTACAATTGTAGCAAGATCACCTTTTTCTTAACCTGCAACCCAAATAAAGACCACATTTCATGCAATGTCTTGCCTCTGTACTTCCCCTAACAAAAACATAAAGATGTTGCCTGGGGTGGAACGTTTCAGAAGAGGCTAAGGTGCTGGCTCCATTTTCCTGCAATCAGAAATGTACGAAGAAAATCTGACTGAAATATTCAAAATTGGGCATGGATAAGGGCAATGGTAAGAAATATTTCTCCTTAATGGAGGTGTTTTTAACCAGAATTAAAAAGTTTAACTTCGGGGACACTAGATTTTAGAGGGGATATAACAAAGAACTTTTTTCCAACCAAAGAGCAGTTGAAATCTGGAATGCACCCTCGACAAAAATGGTGGATGCAGCAAGTCTGGCAACATCAAAGGAGTATTTAGATAAGCATTTGAATGCCATGGCATTAAAGCTACGGACCAAAATCCAGGTTGTCTCTGGGTTATGTAAGGGTTCTATTCCTGAGGGATGTCCCTATGCAATTTCTGTATGTCAGGAACATTGATTTTCTGTAGCTACGCATTTTACTCTGCTCTATGTACACTTACTGTAGTTCTTTCATGTCATGAAATATTCACTCTAGCACCACCAATAATTATTCTGATAGATTATATACCCTGTCTTGTCATTAATGAATACCATGAAACATTTCATTATTACTATTATTGAATTTTAGTTTTTCTCAGCTCAAGTTGGTAAACCCTGAGTTACGGGCATAGCCAAACACACTCATTTCTCAATTGCTAGGAACTTTCAGACTATTCCAGTGCAGTTTTATATTGTAGCTTTCTGAAGACTTACATAGATGATACTGTGTAGCTCAAATTGTTTAATGCTATTGTGTAGTGCCTTTGGGATGACACCAGTTGTACAGTATATATTATTATCGGCATAATGTATGCCCTGTTCATTTTCCATAGTCTTTCAATTTCCTCTTTTAATTCAGCATATTTCTGGTGTTTTTCACATTGATTTCTGTAAGTCGTGTGTGTATGGAATGGCTATATCTATTAAGTAAGTTGTTCCTGCTTGTTTATCCTGTATAATTATACCCGGATGTTTATTATGGATTGTCCTATTGTAATAATGGATTATTATTTTTTTTTCTCAGCTCAAGCTGGTTTACCCTGAGGTAAGGGGGTAGCCAAGCAGGCTCGCCTGTCAATTGCTAAGAGCTCTTGGACTACTCTAGTGGTGCTTAGTATTGTGGCTTTCTGAAGATTTACATACACTAGATATTACTGTGTAGTCCTAGTTGTTTAATACTATTATCTAGTGCCTTTGGGATGACACCAGTTGTAGATATTACAATCAGGACAATGCATACCCTGTTCATGTTCCAAAGTCTATCAATTTCCTGTTTTAATTCAGCATATTTCTGGTGTTTTTCACTGATTGATTTCTGTAAGTTATGTGTGTTTAGAATGGGTATATCTGTTAAATAAGTTGTTCTTGCTTATTTATCCTGTATTATAATATCCCCCTTGAACTTCCCACCCCTTACCTTAAAGCCATGTCCTCTTGTATTGAGCAGTGGTGCCCTGGGGAAGAGCTGATGGCTATCCACTCTATCTATTCCTCTTATTATCTTGTACACCTCTATCATCTCTCCTCTCATCTTCCTTCTCTCCAAAGAGTAAAGCCCTAGCTCCCTTAATCCCTGATCATAATGCATACTTTCTAAACCAGGCAGCATCCTGGTAAATCTCCTCTGTACCCTTTCCAATGCTTCCACATCCTTCCTATAGTGAGGAGACCAGAACTGGACACAGTACTCCAAGTGTGGCCAAACCAGAGTTTTATAGAGCTGCATCATTACCCCGCAACTCTTAAACTCTATCCCTCGACTTATGAAAGCTAACACCCCAGAAGCTTTCTTAACTACGCTATCTACCTGTGAGGCAACTTTCAGGGATCTGTGGACATGTACCCCCAGATCCCCCTGCTCCTCCACACTACCAAGTATCCTGCCATTTACTTTGTACTCTGCCTTGGAGTTTGTCCTTCCAAAGTGTATCACTTCACACTTCTCTGGGTTGAACTTCATCTGCCACTTCTCAGCCCACTTCTGCATCCTATCAATGTCTCTCTGCAATCTTTGACAATCCTCTACACTATCTACACCACCAACCTTTGTGTCATCTGCAAACTTGCCAACCCACCCCTCTACCCCCACATCCAGGTTGTTAATAAAAATCACGAAAAGTAGAGGTCCCAGAACAGATCCTTGTGGGCCACCACTAGTCATAATCCTCCAATCTGAATGTACTCCCTCCACCACGACCCTCTGCCTTCTGCAGGCAAGCCAATTCTGAATCCACCTGGCCAAACTTCCCTGGATCCCATGCCTTCTGACTTTCTGAATAAGCCTACCACATGGAACCTTGTCAAATGCCTTACTAAAATCCATATAGATCACATCCACTGCACTACCCTCATCTATATGCCTGGTCACTCCTCAAAGAACCCTATCAGGCTTGTTAGACATGGTCTGCCCTTCACAAAGCCATGCTGACTGTCCCTGATCAGACCATGATTCTCTAAATGCCCATAGATCCTATCTCTAAGAACCTTTTCCAACAGCTTTCCCACCACAGACGTAAGGTTCACTGGTCTATAATTACCCGAACTATCCCCACTACCTTTTTTGAACAAGGGGACAACATTCGCCTCCCTCCAATCCTCCGGTCCCATTCCCGTGGATCCTAGCCAGACGCTCGGCAATCTTTTCCCTTGCCTCACGGAGCAGCCTGGGGAATATTCCGTCAGGCCCCGAGGACTTATCCGTCCTAATGTATTTTAACAACTCCAACACCTCCTCTCCCTTAATATCAACATGCTCCAGAACATCAACCTCACTCATATTGTCCTCACCGTCATCAAGTTCCCTTTTATTGGTGAATACCGAAGAGAAGTATTCATTGAGGACCTCGCTCACTTCCACAGCCTCCAGGCACATCTTCCCACCTTTATCTCTAATCGGTCCTACCTTCACTCCTGTCATCCTTTTGTTCTTCACGTAATTGAAGAATGCCCTACTCGCCAAGGCCTTCTCATGCCCCCTTCTTGCTCTTCTCAGCCCCTTCTTAAGCTCCTTTCTTGCTTCCCTATATTCCTCAATAGACTCATCTGATCCTTGCTACCTAAACCTCATGTATGCTGCCTTCTTCCACCTGACTAGATTTTCCACCTCACTTGTCACCCATGTTTCCTTCACCCTACCATTCTTTATCTTCCTCACCGGGACAAATTTATCCCTAACATCCTGCAAGAGATCTCTAAACATCGACCACATGTCCATAGTACATTTCCCTGCAAAAACATCATCCTAATTCACACCTGCAAGTTCTAGCCTTATAGCCTCATAATTTGCCTTTCCCCAATTGAAAAATTTTCTGTCCTCTCTGATTCTATCGTTTTCCATCATAATGCTAAAGGCCAGGGAGCAGTGGTCACTGTCCCCCAGATGCTCACCCACTAAGAGATCTGTGACCTGACCCGGTTCATTACCTAGTACTAGATCTAGGTGGCATTCCCCCTAGTCAGCCTGTCTACATAGTGTGACAGGAATCCATCCTGGACACACTTAACGAACTCTGCCCCATCTAAACCTTTGGAACTAATCAGGTGCCAATCAATATTAAGGAAGTTAAAGTCACCCATGATAACCACCCTGTTATTTTTGCACCTTTCCAAGATCTGCCTCCTAATCTGCTCCTCTGTATCTCTGCTGCTACCAGGGGGCCTATAGAATACTCCCAATAGAGTAACTGCTCCCTTCCTGTTCCTGACTTCCACCCATACTGACTCAAAAGAGGATCCTGCTACATTACCTACCCTTTCTGTAGCTGAAATAGTATCCCTGACCAGTAATGCCACCCCTCCTCCCCTATCTCCCCCCTTTCTATCCCTTTTAAAGCAGTGAAATCCAGGAATATTGAGAATCCATTCCTGCCCTGGTGCCAGCCAAGTCTCTGTAATGGCCACTACATCATAATTCCATCATAGTAAGGTGTGATTTCATTTATGAGTTTGTATTTTAAAGCAAGATCTCAATGAATGATGTTTGCCACTTGATTGTGCCTGCGTAAGTAATCAGACTGTGTTAAACTGCTATTATTATTATTATTACTTCTATTACAATCTTGAAAAATTCTTTAAAAATCCATGGGTAAATTTGCATGCAGTTGGCTTTCCATAACCTGGGAAGCCCCTGCATTGGACAATGACATTAGTGTAGGTATGCATTTGATGGCTGGCATGGACACAATAGGCTGAATGGCCTTTTTCCAAGCTCTGGGACTCTATGCCTTTATGATTTACTTCACTCTTCTTTCTTAATGTTGCAGAAAAGAAAAAGTATTTAATTTCATGCTCCTCGGCATCTAAAGCATCTCTCTTATTCTCTATCCTTGCCTGCTGTGACCTCAGGCTTTGGGTAGCCCTACAGGGCAAAACGGTAGAAGTTATCTAAATCCTCAGCAGTCAGGAGATCGGGAAAGGTGTTGATTTTCTCAAGGCAAGAAGTGAATTTATTCAGATCCACAGTTATCTGCATAAACTAAAATTTACACTGTGATATTTCATGTCTTTGAACTAAATTGTTAAGTTTGCTATTTGAACAGATATGTTAATTCCTCTGTTAAATACTAGATACATGTGATGTGAACATTTTCCACTGCTGAGCCTCTTTTCTGGATTTTAATTCTTCATCTTGCCGGGGTTTGTTGTGAGGACATTGGTCAAAAGAACCTCGAATGCATGAGCAAGTAGTCCACAATGGATCCTTTCTAAGACTAGGAACAGTAGCACATTGAGAATTTAAGCTTCTGCTGCGCAATATTACATTGTCTTTGTTATTCCTCTCCATGCCTTCTGGTGCATCAGGCGGCAACTTTGCCATTTTCTTAGCATTTTGTCTGTTTTTTACGAGGCCGAGTCGCTAGCTCGACACTCAACCCAGTACGAATGGAAAGCATTCAAGGAGTCGGCAAGATCTGTACCCAGGACCACTGGCTTTGATGTCCAGAACTGATTCTACTACACCATTGGCAGGCTTACAATATTACATGCCAGGTGTGTTTTTAAGGCAATTGTGTGTGTGAATATATTAATAGGTAGAAAGCTCTTTTGATATCCTTATTCCAGTTTGCAATATGGGATTTGGAAGTCAAGCTGATCGTTGCTTTTGCGGCCCATTCCCAAGGTCTTCCATAACGAAGCCGGGGCTGCTTTGCAAAATGAAACAACGTCAAGAAAGAGAAATGTCTCTCACTTGAAGAAAAAACCTGGTGTAATTGTCGGCTGTGATAAAGTGCTTTGAGATTTGGTTTCATCAGGTTTACGGGCAGGGTATCTACAAAATGCAAAGGCTGACAACAGCTCCGAAGGCATGGAGGTGGATTCTCAAGCAGCTGAGGTGGTGCAGAGTAGAGCACATTAAAATATGAAAAGGATACAAAATGATCTGGTCTATGCCTCATTATAAAGTAATGGGAGATGTCCTCCTCCATAGCCAGCACAACAGAGACTCTTTGTTGTCATAGCTAATTTTTAAGCTTCAGAAGAATAACTTGCAATGCCCTGCTAGTTTGGAAAGAAGGCAACTGAGAGCAGAATTGCAGAAGACATTAAAATAGCGGAGGCGATGGAGAGGCTGTTAACTTTTTCCAGGTTGATTAAGCTTTGAAAGCCCGCAGCAACTGCCTCCTCTGAATTTTTTGCCTAAGTTTTTTAAATAATTAAAATTGGAATCATTATGCATACTCACTTTGAGGTTGCACCTCCTGCACTGGTGGCTGGTCTGTTAAGAATAACAGGAAAGAAAAACAATTAGTATTAACGTAAAACCCAAAGTGAAAATGCTTTTCATTCTCGTTGTGATTTACAATGCTTTTCTCTGTCATTGCTAGCGTTGGCAGATGGGGCAGGTCAAGTGTGGGCTGCTGAGACTCCCAGTAGCTCCAAACGTGTGCCAGATCAGTTGGCAGCAGGCACTTCTCCATGGAGTGTGATTGACAGCGTTCATATTTCCCCTGTGGTCTCACCCAGCAGCCAGTGAATAGAAGCTGGCAGATTCATCAAAGTCAACAGGCCAGCATGTCAGCCATGTTGTGTTTCCAAACTGGAGACTGGGTTACAAGAAAATGATGTTAACCACTCCCCCACAGCTTGTTTGCAATGAGTAACTTTGACTGCTTGATCAAGGATAGATTATTCATATACCCTTTGCTAGAAATAACTTTTTAAAGTTCTTTCTTGGGATGTGAGCACTGCTGTCAAGAGCAAAATTTACTGCCTGCCTGAAAGTTCCCTTTGAATTTTCTGAGTGACCGTATAAGACATAGAGGCCATTCAGTCCATCAAGTCTACTCTGCCATTCAATCATGACTGATTTATTTTTCTCTCCCGATCCCATTCTCCTGCCCACTCCCCGTAATCTTTGAGGCCCATACTGATCAAGAACCTATCAACCTTCACTCTAAATATACCCAATGACGTGACCTCCACTGCTGTCTGTGGCAATGAATTCTACAGATTCACCACTCCCTGGCTAAAGAAATTCTGCCTCATCTCAATTCTAAAACAGTGTCCTTCTATTTTGAGATTGTATCCTTTGGTCCTAGACTTTCTCAATTTGGGAAAAATGAGAGACCATAAGAGGAACAAACAGCCTAAACCTTAATAGCCGTAACTTTTTAAAAATCCTAATTATGAGCGCTCTTGTACAATTTTGCACACTTTGTTTAATTTATGTTTTTCTTACGAACATTTTGTCTCTCAATACTATGTGCCTGTAAATAAGTTTTCCACAGCTCCTGTGAATACATTTATTTATTTATTTTGGGGAGACAGCATGGAATAGACCCGTCCAGCCTTTCAAGCCACACTGCCAGCAACGTCCCCCAATTTAACCCTATCCTAATCCCGGGATAATTTCCAGTGACCAACTGACATACTAACCGGTACGTCTTTGGATTATGGGAGAAAATCAGAGCATCTGGAAAAGACTCACGGGGAGTAAGTACAGAGGATGCTGGAATTGAACTCCAAACCCCAACACCCTGAGCTGTAATAGTGTTGCACTAACCGCTACGCCACCGTGGCACCCATGTCCTTGTCCATATGACAATAAACTCGACTTACACCTTGACTTTGATTAGGTTGGTAGACTTCACACATCTATGGAAGCTTTAAAAAAACTAGGCTAGCATTTATTACAAGCACACCATTACATGGCTATGACTGTTGGTTTTTACAAAATCTAATTTAGTTAACTGTACTTAACTTCCGAAACATTGAAGCTGGATTTGAATTCATGCCCCTGAATCATTAGTCTATCCCTCTGGATTTTTAATCCATTAAATGAAGTACAGCATAGTACCAGTGAACATACAGTGAGTTTTGCTTACTGCAAAGTAGGTCCAGGCGCTTTATGTTCAGCCTCATTATTCTGCTGTCTTTTTGGAATCCAGACCTGTCCTGTATCATATGGTCATACGTCAGCTTAGCCAATGTTGGCTTAATGCGCTAAATTATTACTAATTGCTACTTTTCTTGCAGTTTTGCTTTTTTTATGCTTGTTTATATGTTTGTATAATCAGCTGTTTGTCTGTAAATGTTCAACAGATTTTCAGTAATTTGTGCTACAGTTAGTTCTGAACTTCTGTCCTTTCTGTTTGACAGCGAATCCTTAGTTTTACAGAGTTATTGGGCCGAGTGGTCTTATTCTACTCCTACGTCGTATGGTCTTACCAGAGGTTGATTAGTTCTTGATAGGTAAGGGTGTCAAAGTTTATGGGGAGAAGGCAGAAGAGTGGGGTTGAGAGGGATAATAAATCAACCATGATGGAATGATGGAGAAGGCTTGATGGGCTGAATAGCCTTATGCTGCTCCTATGTTTTATCGTCTTATCCTTATCTATACCTTTGAACCAGTTTTCAGTATAAAGACCAACCACAAGGCAAGTTCTTTGTTAAAGTTGGAGTTAGTTATCTGCTTCTGTCTTTTTTGTTATGAACATCTAAAAGAATTGCTGTAGCCACAATGAGTGTCTCAGTCCTGAATTCCAAAGAGTCTCCGCAAAATATTATCTCCAGATCCAACACCAGCAAGGTCAGGAAGGCGTCATGCCCATTTGATACAGATTCCTCATGGTCAACGCATGGAAAACAGGCACTTAACTTCAATGGTTTGCTTGTACTTCACATGAACTTCTTCTCACCCCAACGCATCTATTCCTTTCTCCCCTATCCAGCCTCCCTTAAAATTATACTTTCTCAAATTAATTCATGGGATATGAGCATCACTGAACTCCCCCCTAACTGTGGTCTTTGTGGCCCCTTAAGAAAACTCCTTCACCTCTACCACAAGTCTGGAGTCACCTATACGGAAGACGTTTTACCTTAGCTGAAGGTTCTGAGTTAGCTAGTTGGGTTGATTGATTCTTATCATGTTATTGATAAAGTTCAAAAAAGTAAATTTATTATCAGAGTGCATATTGGTCACCCATATGCAACCCTGAGATTCGTTTCCTTGTGGGCATGCTCAATAAATCTATAGAGTAATAACCATAACAGAATCAATGAAAGACTGCCTAACTAGAGTGTTTAACCAGTTTGCAAATGACAACAAACTGCCCAAGTACAGAAAGAAAAAAAATAATAATAGTAAATAAAGAAGCAATAAGTATTGAGAACATGAGATGAAGAGTCCCTGAAAGTGAGTCTGTAGGTTGTGGGAACAGTCCAGTGATGGGGCAAGTAAAGTTGAGTGAAGTTATCCCCACTGGTTCAAGAGCCCGATGGTTGAGGGGTAATAATTGTTCCTGAACCTGGTGGTGTGAGTCCTGAGGCTCCAGTACTGTCTTCCTGATGGCAACAGTGAGAAGAGAGCATGACCTGGGTGGTGGGTGAGGAGGGCCATACCATTCACTTCAATGACACACTGTGTCAATGATCTTGACATGTTGGCCACTGTCTTGAAGTGCCAACTAATTATTCCAACAGACTTCACTCTATCCCCAAAAAATGTCCAAGCTGCCTGAGGAACCTCCAGACCTTATCAACAAGGTTTTGGGTGGCATCATGGGCTCACATGGCTGGAAAAGTGCCACACCCTTAGTGTGATGGGTGGCGCAGCGTTGCAGTGGGTAATGCTGCTGCAAGTGCCTTGGGTTCAATCCCGACTCTCGCTGCTACCTGTTCCACTTGTGATGTGGGGTTTCCTCAGAATGCTTCAGTGTTCTTCCTTCCTTCTGCCAAAGATGTGCTTGTTGGTAAATTGACTGGCTACAATAGATTATTCCAGGTGTCACTCGAGGCGGGAGAGCTTAGCGGACCTGGGGGAGGTGATGCTGGAGGGAGGTGTTGTGGGTGGGGGACGTGAATCTAAGGGAGATGAGTTGGGGGGAAGCTGAGTCAGATGGGAGGTGAGTCGAGGGGTGGGGGGAGGTGAATCATGGGAGTGTGATTCGTGGGGGGATGGAGGTATGGGTTGGGGGGAGATAAGTTAGTGGGGAAGGTGTTTCAGATGGGAGGTGAGGGGAGTCAGTTGTGAGTCAGGGGCGGACAGGTATGGGAGAAGAGTTTTCTGGGGGGGAGGTGCGGACTTATTACAGGTGTACATCAGTGGTAGGAGAATCGGGTGGAGTTTGACAGGAGTGCTGGGATTGCTCTGAGAGCCAGTATAGACCCAATGAGACAAACGGCCTTCTGCAATATCGTAATGTGAATATGACAAGAAACTGCAAAACATGAAGTTTTGCTAGCTACCAGCAGGAAACGGCTGGCAAAACCCAGGCCAATGCTCAATTTCATAGTTAGTTGCTACAGAAAAAAAAAGATACACATCTTCATCAAAAGAGGCATCGGTGACAGAACAGACAACTCTTTTCAACTCAATAAGGAGGATAGGAAGGGAGTAATACATAGCTTTTCTGTATATCTGTCCATAATTTAGTAAGGGGTCAGAAGAAATAAAAATAGACAGAGTTATTGCAAAAATAGGTATGCCTCACAAATAACTGCAGGATCTTGGAGTTCTCGACAGCATCTAAATAATGGTGGAGATCTGTGGATGACAGGATATACCTTGGCTCCTTATTTATCTATTTTATAAGAACTTGAAGGAGCTTTGGGGAACGATTATCCCAGCTTTAGTCTGGTATGATAGAAGTAAGGTGAAAAAAAAACTTGCAGAAAATAACTTCTAACGATAAGGCAAATTCAGACTTAGATAAATCGAAAGTGTCACGGGAGATTGAAGCATCGAGACAGCAGGCAGGCAGTGTACAATGATGCCGAAAGAAGGCCCCTGCATACAAGCAATCTCTCTCTCTCTCTGTCTGTCTCTTTCTCTGTCTCTCTCTCTCTATCTCTCTGTCTCTTTCTTTGCCTCTCTGTCTCTCTCCCTGTCTTTCTATCTCTCTCTGTCTGTCTCTTTCTCTGTCTCTCTCTCTCTCTATCCTCGCTGTATCTCTCTCTCTTCCTCTCTGCCCCTTTCTTTGCCTCTCTGTCTCTCTCCATCTTTCTCTCTCTCTCTGTCTCTGTCTCTTTGTCTGTCTGTCTCTCTCCCTGTCTTTCTATCTCTCTCTCTCTATCTGTCTCTGTCTGTCCCTGTCTCTCTCTCTGTCTTTCTATCTCTCTCTGTCTGTCTCTTTCTCTGTCTCTCTCTCTCTCTCTCTTCCTCTCTGTCTCTTTCTTTGCCTCTCTGTCTCTCTCCGTCACTCTCTGTCTCTGTCTCTGTCTCTTTGTCTGTCTGTCTCTCTTCCTGTCTTTCTATCTCTCTCTCTCTCTATATATATCTCTGTCTCTTTCTCTGTCTCTGTCTGTCCCTGTCTCTCTCTCTGTCTGTCGGTCTCTCTCTCTCTCTCCCACTCTCCCTCTCCCTCTTGTGAGTGACAGTCTGCTTGTCCTCAGGTCGGCGGAGCTGGGGCAAGCGATGCGGCTGATGGTAGCATCGAAACGGCGAACTGTTGGTCTCCCCTCTCGCTGTTGCAGGAGCGATACCTCTCTCTCCCTTGCTAGTGAGAGAGAGAGACAGCCTGCCTGAGATGTTGAAGTGTTGGGATGGACAGTAGTTTTTGATGGACTCCAGATCATGGTCTCTGGGGACTTTGCTATGCATGGTGGGTGGTGGGGGTTGATGTTTTCTGGAGTAAGTGGGAGGAGGGGGTTCTTTGATGTTCTAGCATTTTCTGTCAATCAGTCATTAGGGTATTTTTTCTGTTTTGTAGGTGTCTGTGAAGAGTAAGAATTTCAAGTTGTATATTATATACATTCCCTGATGTTAAATCAAACCATGTAATACAGCAGAAAGAACATCTGAATCAGAAGCAGAGGAAATTTACAATGGGTTTTAGCAAGAATTGGGTTGTCAAAGATTTAGTGAATTTTAGGAATGCAAAGTGAGGGAAATGGTTCATTTCATTATAACACTGAATGTGAGACACGTTGTGCGATGCCTCACAGACACAGCTCTTTGGCCCATCAGTCTGTGTCAAATCATTTAAACTGCTTACCCCCATTGATCTGTACCAGGACCATAGCCCTCCATATCCCTGCCATTCATGTACGTATCCAAACTTCTCTTAAACTTTGAAATCGAGTTCGCATGTACCACTTGCGCTGGCAGCTCGTTCCATAGTCTTACGACTCTCTGAGTGAAGAACTTTCCCCTCATGTTCCCCTTAGACTTTTCACCTTTCACCCTTAACCCATGACCTTTAGTTGTAGTCCCACTCAACCTCAGTGGAAAAAAGCCTGCTTGCACTTACCCTATACCCCTCATAATTCTGTATACCTCTATCAATCTTTTATGTTCCAAGGAATAATGCCCTAACCTATTCAATCTTTCCTTGCAGCTCAGGTCCCCCAGTCCCAGCAATATCCCTGTAAATTTTCTCTGTACTCTTGATGTTATCTCAAAAAGTTCAGGCTCAGGGTAAGTTTATTTTCAAAGTATGCAAATATTGCCATATACCAGCTCGAAACACACACAAAATGCTGAAGGAACTCAGTAGGCCAGGCAGGATCTACAGAAAAGAGTATAGTTGACATTTTGGGCTGACACAGCAATCCTGATGAAGGTTCACGGCCCGAAACGTCAACTGTACTCTTTTTCCGTAGATGCTGCCTGGCCTGTTGAGTTCCTCTAGCATTTTGTGTGTTGCTTGGATTTCTAGCATCTGCAGGTTTACTCTTGTTTGTGATATACTACCTTGAAATTCATTTTCTTGCAGGCATTTTCAAGGAAAAAAAGAAATACAATAGAATTTTATGAGAAACTATCCACAGATAAAGTCTGATAAACAGTCAATGTTGAAAAGAAGACAAACTGCAAATAAAAATAATACTGAGAACGTGAGTTGTAAAGAGTCGTGCTACGTGAGTCTGTAGGTCATAGAATCAGTTCAGAGCAGTGGTGACTGAAGTTGTCAATGTTGGTTCAGGAGCCTGATGGTTGAAGGGTAATAATGTTCTTGAACCTGGTAGCGTAGGACCTAAGGGTCCTGTGCCTCCTGCCCAATGCTAGTGGCAAGGAGAGGACTTTGCATTGATGGGGAATGGTGGGCGGGGGGGTGGTATTTGTCGATAGATGCTGCTTTCTGGTGATAGCGCTCCATATAAATGTACTTCATGGTGGTGAGGGCTTTGCCTGTGATGTACTGGGCTGTATCTGCCACCTGCTGTAACCTTTTTCATTCCTGGGCAATTGTCTTGCATGCCAGGCAATGATGCAGACAGTCAGTGTTCTCTCCACTATGCGTCTATAGAGGTTTCTCAAAGTTTTTGGTGACGTGCCAAATCTACACAAACTTCTAAGAAAGGACAGGGGCTGAAGTGCCTTCTTTGTAGTTATGTTCTGGTCCCAGGAGAGATCCTCTGAAATGCCAACACCAAGGAATTTCATTGTACCTATGTATAATGACAATAAAGATCATTCAATTCGATTCAACTAAAGCTACTGGCCCTCTCCATCTCTTGAACAGGAAGATTGAGGCGAGCTTTATAGAGTTTGGAAAAATGAGCAGTTTTTAAGATGAAATAAAATTCATAGTGGAATCGACAGGGTAGACGCGGAGAGACGTTTGATAGCTTGGAGAATCTAAGCCATTTAGGACTGAAGTAAATGGTCTATTTTTTCCTTCTGTTGTTCCTTTCCACCCCTTGTGGCACATCAGGCATCAACCTTGCTGTTTCTTTAGCATTTGTCTGTTTTTTACGAGGCAGAGTTGCTAGCTCGATGCTCGACCCAGCATGGATGGAGAGTGTACAACGAGCCAGCCGGATTTGAACCCAGGAGCATTTGCTGATGTCACTACCGGTCGGTGTAATTTGTTTCCTTCGGGTTGTTGGAAACCTTTGGAATTTGCCCTAGTGACCAATGATCTCAGTCACTGAGCAAAGTGAGGGCTGAGATCCATAGATTTTAAATGTGAGGGGAATCAGTGGGAAGGTGAATAGGGAACATTATCAGCTATACGTAATCCCGTTAGATGGCAGAGCTGGCTCGACGATCAGCTTGGCTAAACCTGTCTCTATTTCTCATGGCTTCAGTGGAGAGAAATTAGCCAGTGATCTATACTGTGCAAAGACATAGAGAAGCAGGTTTACCTATTTACGTCAGTCCATCAAATTCTGCCATTTGATAGGAATACACCCAAAGGGGATGTGCATGTAAAGAGTGTATAAGTGAGCTTGTACTTGTGCTAGTGAGTGCAGTAAGGCTTAAGCAGACCTCCTTTTATTGGATCAAGGCTTCATCCGGTCCAGCCAGTGGTAATTGGTGCATCTCCCACTCCTCAGAAATAGAGAGGAAGCAGCTCATTTCACCCCAAAGGATGGGACTGGTTAGTGAGGTAATCACAGCCTCACACTCAGCTATGAGCAGTGTAGGGGAAGTGACAGAGCAAAACTATCTTGGATTTGGAAGAACAGAAGGCTCCATTAACCATTACACGTAGGAGGCCATTTGGCCCATTGCTTCAATGCTGGCTCTCAGGGGAGCAATCCTATCAATCCCATTTCCCCAATCTTATTATTAAGTACTTCTGAATTCTCTGTGAGTTCCCCCTTATGTCCATCAATTTCACTTTTGTCTCTTACATTGGGGGCAACTTAGAACAGCCATTTAATGTACCAACACATCTTGGAGATGAGGGAAGAAACTGAAGTAACTCGGGGAAGCTTGCACGGTCACTGGGAAAGGGTGCAAATTCCAAAACTCCACACTGACAGTGCCGTGATTCAGGATCGAATCCAGGCTGCTGGAGCGCCAATGCAGCGGCACCAAACGGATGTGTCATCCTAGCTGAAGATCATGGGTTATGTGTGTCCTGGCTGCACCTTCTGTGATGAGAGACCTTGACGAGGATGCTTAGGACCCAAATGCTGGAGTACCTGAGGCAAGAATCGAGACATAGTCATAGTCATACTTTATTAATCCTGGGGGAAATTGGTTTTCGCTACAGTTGCACCATAAATAATTAAATAGTAATAGAACCATAAATAGTTAAATAGTAATATGTAAATTATGCCAGTAAATTATGAAATAAGTCCAGGACCAGCCTATTGGCTCAGGGTGTCTGATCCTCCAAGGGAGGAGTTGTAAAGTTTGATGGCCACAGGCAGGAATGACTTCCTATGACGCTCCGTGCTGCATCTCGGTGGAATGAGTCTCTGGCTGAATGTACTCCTGTGCCCACCCAGTACATTATGTAGTGGATGGGAGACACTGACCGAGATGGCATGCAACTTAGACAGCATCCTCTTTTCAGACACCACTGTGAGAGGGTCCATTTTCATCCCCACAACATCACTGGCCTTACGAATGAGTTTGTTGATTCTGTTGGTGTCTGCTACCCTCAGCCTGCTGTCCCAGCACACAACAGCAAGCATGATAGCACTGGCCACCACAGACTCGTAGAATATCCTCAGCATCGTCCGGCAGATGTTAAAGGACCTCAGTCTCCTCAGGAAATAGAGACGGCTCTGACCCTTCTTGTAGACAGTCTCAGTGTTCTTTGACCAGTCCAGTTTATTGTCAAAAGCTGGAATGAGGAATGAGCACAAACAAAATGCTAGATGATATCCCTGGTAGGGCTTATGATTGAGCACCAAGGCTCCATTCAGGTGCTCTTTAAGTACTCAATTCCTCAAGTACTCAATCAAAACAGAATTGCCAATCAGCGGGATGGTCCTGAACCCTGAAACGGGCTGTGCCAGTGATTCATACTCAGTCGAGTTGGAGCGTTAAACCCGGAAGCTCGTGCAGTTGGGTTCATCTCGTTCCAGGAAGGGTGGCAGAGGATACCCAAATCGGCACTCAAACAGTGATATCCTATGTGCTAAATGCTGTAAGGTGTTGTGAGCGAACTCTGCCCACATCAAATGGTCACACCACTCATCAGGTTTTTCTGAGGCCAGGCATCTTAGGGTTCATTCCAAATCTTGATTGATCTGCTCTGCCTGGCTGTTGGACTGCGGGTGAAACCCAGAGGAAAAACTTGCTGTTGCTCCAATCAACTTACAGAACACCCTCCAGAAACGTGATGCGAATTGTGGACCACAATCTTTTGCAATATCCACCAGGAATCCATGGATCCTGAAGACCTGGTCCACTACAATTTTGGCCACCTCTACCGCAGATGGTACCTTACAGGTAGAGGGTGGAGAAGCCCTTGAGGTTGTGTACGTGGTTCTTTGTTCCGGGCGCACTTCTTGCATGCCCGCATTTTTTTGCTGAACCTCTTTCACTATTCCGGGCCACCAGTACCTTCCCTTAATGAACTGAGAGTCCTGGCAGTCCCTGTGTGAGTGACCATTCTTGATGAAAGTACCCATTGCAGTACCTGAGACTGAACTGAACTTGGGATGTCCAGATAAATGGACTCGTGGATATCTTGGTCAGAGCTGTCAGTGGAACCGCCGCCGAGATGAAGTTCCTGATGAACTTCCGGTAAAAGTTGGCAAATCCCAGGAATCATTGGGCCTGTTTCACATTGGATGGTGGTGGCCAATCTCTGACTGCCTGGACCTTGGTGCCGTCCATCTTGAGATTGCCAATAGAAATGATAAAACCCGAAAGTGAAACGGTGGTCACGTGAAATTTGGACTTCTCCAGCTTGACATAAAGTCCATGGTTTAGAAGCCTCTTTAAAATGTCCTTGACATGAGTGACGTGCCCCTCCTTGGACTTTGAGGATATCATCCAAGTAGACGAAAGTACATCTTTGGAGAGTATCCTGGAACACGTCATTTATAAAGGCCTGAGAAAACTGCTGAGTATTTGTAAGACTGAAAGGCATAACCACGTACTCATAGTGCCCTATTGGTTTTCCACTCATCGTCCTCATTTAAGCGGACCAGATTGTATGAACTCTGCAGGGCTAGCTTCGTGAGTACTCTTGCCCCTTGGAGAGCCTCGAAAGCCGTATTCATGAGTGGAATGGGGAACAATTCTTGGCCATTATGCAGTTTAACCCTCTATAATCAATGCATGGTCACAGGGTCCCATCTTTCTTTCATACGAAGAAGAAGCCTGTGCCAGCAGGTGAGGTGGAGGGCCAAATTAAACCTATAGCAAAGGCCTCCCTAATATATTCTTCCATTGCAACTCTCTGGGCCTGAGTGCACGTATTGCCGATCTCATGGAGGACGAGTACTAGGCAGTAGGTCTATAGCACAGCTGTAAGGTCGGTATGGTGAAAGAGTTGAGGCCTTTTTCTTGCTGAAGACCTCTTCCAAGTCCTTGTTGACAGAAGGAACTGCGATCAGTCTGGGTGTTGCAAGTTCCTCAGAGCATTCTTTCAAGGATGACTCCTGAGGTTTCTGAGGTGGCAGAGGTGATTCGACAGACCTCAACATCTCCTCCCTAAGTCCACTAGACTCCTTCGTTGAACGAGTGGCCAAATCAGAGTCCAAATCCTCATCGGTATCCTCAGTCAATGGCAATGAGGTGTTACAGATGATTCTTGAACCCTAGGGAAAGGGCTCCAAGTGTGTGCGTTTAGGAGCCTTTCCTTTAGTTGTGTCCAGATGGCTGGATCCCTAAGGCTTAGCTACAACAGTTCCTGACTGCTTGGGCATCTCCTTGGTCTTCACCTGAACTAGGGATTCCCTCTCCCTAATTCTAGCACAACCCTGACTTGACAGGGTCAGGACTTGCACAGTCCCGTTGGCTGGGACCAGCTTGTCTGCCTTTGAGGGTAGGACTGGGTCTCCAGAAGGCTTCAGGGTACCCTGCCCTCTTGTTGGTCATTGGTCTCGCGAAAGTCTGGGGTTCGGATCCCCACACTGCAAACATACCCTCTTGCAATGACTGAACCAAGCAATGATTCTCCCTTCTTTCCATTTCACAGAGGGTTCTGCTGGGACAGCCAGGGGTGCCCAAGGATCAGGGGTTGGAGAGGCAAGTCATTGATGTAGAAACTAATGTCCTCCACATGATCCTCTATCCTCATCTGCAAGACCATTGTTCCTTTGCTGGATCTTCCCGGAACCTAGTGGACAGCTATCAAAGACAATTATGGGCATAGACTGACTCAACTTTCACAGTGGTATGTTGAGCCAACAGATGGTCCCCAAGACAGGAAATTGCCATTTGCCCCAGAGTCAACAAAGGCCTTCACCTCTCTTTGGTTCTTACCCTAGCAGATCTCCGCCTTCACTGTGACACCTGAATCCGTAGGGTTGGGAGTGGTGGCAGCTACCGTCACAGTCCTTCTGGCATTGGATAGTCTTAGCCAATCCCCAGACAGCTTCAACCTCGGACATTCAGCTACAGATGACCTGTCTCCCCGCAATAATAGCAGCAGTCTTGACTCTGATGCTGGGACCTCTCATCCAGCGGACAGCCTAGTGCAGCCGATTTGCATGAGATCTTGAGCAGGAGATGGGCTGGTCATGGTCCAAGGTCAAGGAGTGGAACTGCAGAGCATTGAGTCCAGGCTCAGGCTAGCCCTCTTCCACCTCTTGATGTAGTTCCACTTTCGCTGTGCTAGACGATCATGGAGATGAATGGACTGGTCAACCAGAACCTCTAAGACCTCCCAAAGCAAGGGCATCCCGGAAACCACAGCAGTATAGAGTGGCCAAGGCCTCCCTATTCCAGACACTCTTTTAGGCTAAGGTATGAAACTCAATAGCGTAGTTGGGTGCTGACCATCTATCCTGTCGTATCCTCATCATACGGTCATCATTGGCTTGCTCCAGCAGGGTGATGGAACACCTTCATCATGGTGGCCATGATTCCTCTGAATCTGAGCAAACCTCCAACCTTCGCTCCCAATGCGTGGTGGCCCAGGCCAGGGCTCTCCCAGTCAGAAGAGAGATGATAAAGGCTACCTTTCTGTGCTCCAAAGGGAACCAGGACAGCTGGAGTTCGAGCAGTGAAGCATTGAGTGAGGAAGCCACAGCAAGAACCTGGGTCACCATCGAATCTCTCTGCGGCTGGAAGACGTACTGACTGCACAGAGCAACTGACTGGCTCTCCCAAGCGATTCTGGCTTCTTCCTTGCAAAGGTTGATGAGCAGCTACCTGGAGGTCGTGAATCTCCAGGATCTGTCTGGAAATCCTTGGGCTGTGGCTGGTCACAGCGGACGAAAGACTCTGATATTCTGCTGGGTCCATGTTGGCTCAATCATGCAGTGACAAGAGATGCTTTGGACCCAGATGCTGGAGTATTTGAAGCAACGAATGAGACATGGTATCAAACTGGAATGAGAACTGAGCACAAAACAAATGCTAAACAATATCTCTAGTTGGCGTACCATTGAACGCTGAACCTCAGTTCAGGTGCTCTTTAAATATTCAATTCTTGTCGCCAAAACATAACTGCCACTTAGCAGGATGGTCTGAACCCTCAAGGGGGCTGCGCCAGCTCTCTATACTCCAGGGAATTAGAGCATCATAATCCTGGGAACTGACTAGGTTGGGGGTGTCTTGTAACACCGTCCTGCTTTTAGTCGCTATCCATTTGACAAGTATTTAGCGACCTCAGATTTAAAGGTAATGACTAACTTGGAATCAATTACGACTGGAATTTCTAGCGCTCCTTGCGTTTTGAAATGCCTCCTGTAAGGCCTGACCAGTGTTAACTCCTGTCGCTACCAATCCCTATACACCTGACCCCATTCAACCCCCCCACCCATCCCTCAGCCCTGAGCTCCCTACCCAATGAAAATGGATTCCCTCACTCTTACTTATTACACTACTTAAGATGAGGGTTAGTTATTGAGGGAAAATTCAAGTTTTCAGGGCAGTCTGTTATTGACTGAAGTGAGAGAAACAAGGTTGTGTCATCTCCTGCAGTAATCCTGGAGCCTTCTGTTCTCCCATATCTGAGATGGGTTTGCTCTGCCACTTTCTCTACACTGCTCACAGCTGAGGTCCTCTCCATAGATTCTGCCCAACCTGCCGTGATCCTCCTGCATTTTGCGTGTCTCAAAATTTCCAGCATCTGCAGAAACTCTTGTGTCAAACCACCACTCAGTCACATGACCCCCTCTCTCAGTATCTCCCATGTTCACTCAACCCTCTAGCTCTCCCTATTCCTACACCCCATTTAATCCCTACAGCATGCCTCGTTTCTGCCTCTTCCTGCTTAGACTGTGGCTGCCCCTGCCACTTGATCTCTCCCAGGACCACACGATAATTCTGAATTACCTGAGGCCATTGTCCCCTCAGTCCTTGCTGTCTCCCTCTGGTTACACAGAACTGGTCCCCATACTCACTCTCAACCTGAACAGCACATTCCAGCAGAGATGGTCTGGTAAGCAGTCAGTCCTTTGCAGAAGCATTGTACTCACTCTGAACGCACAGGCCTTCTGTACAGTTCTCCGACTCCTGCCCCAGTCCCTCGCAGAACTTTCCGCCGTACCTCGGCTCTGGAGCCACGCATGCCCGGACCCTCTGGTGTTCACACTCGGGGGAGCATGCTGACCATCTGTTCCAGGGCTCCCAGCCTCCGTCCACTTTGAAAGAAGAAAGAGAACCATCTTGTTTTAGTTTCCAGCGTGTTTCAGTCCGTAGGAGGCAAGATTCAAATCAGAATCAGGTTTAATATCACCAGCATATGTTGCAAAATTTGATATATACATCAACACGCAGGGGCATTTTATGAGGTATGCCTGTACGTTAATGTAAATATCTAATCAGCCAATCATGTAGCCGTATCTGAATGAATAAAAGCATGCAGATATGGTCATCATATCTCTGCTTAGGTGATGCCAAGGTTATTGCGAGTGATGATTGGTCAATGATTTAGAAAGAGAGAGAAAAGAAAGGGAATGGTAACACTGTAAAGTGCAAGTCAGAGGTGTCCTAGGTGCCCAGCAGACGAGGCAATGTCAACAGAGAGAGGAAACCACAGTTAATATCACAGGTCAACGACTAACAGCAGAAATGGCGAGATTTGATTTAAGCAGAGGGAGTGAGTTACCTGAAATTATTGAATTTGACATGCCGTCTGGAATGCTGCAATACGCCAGATGGAAAGGCAGGTGTGTTGATATGGTTCCATCCTTCTTGTCTGCCTATTCATCACCACTAACCAATTGAAACTATTGTTCAAATGTCAAAAGCAGTGGAACGAGTGAGAGTAGGAACAGCACCAAACATTATGAGAGGGCACAGCCAAGTTAGGGAGGTGTAAACTTTTCCCCATCGCAGAGGTCCCTATAGTCAGAAGGCATAGGTTGAAAACAAAGAACAAGGATGATATAAGGAAGATTTTTTTTCCACTTAGAAGGCAGTTGGAGTTTAGAATGTGTTGGCTGAGGGGCAGTGAAAACAGAACATAGAACAACACAAGGCCTTTGGCCCACAATGTTGTGCTGCCCTTTTAACCTACTCTAAGATCAATCTACAACATAGAACATAACAGCACCAGCCCTTCAGTCTATGAAGCTGTGCTGACCTTTCAAACTACCCTAAGGTGAATCGAAGCCCTCCAGTTTTCTTTCATCCATGTTATAGTTATCAGTCTATGGATTAATTTAGTATGTCTGCAAGACAATGAATCCCAGGTTTGTATATGGTGACATATATGTACTTTGATAATAAATTAACTTTGAACTTTGAAAATATGCTCCCTCCTACCAGCCAGTTCCACCTTGGGAACAAAAAGTCTTTGTTGTACACTCTATTTATGTCTCTTATTATCTGGTACACCTCTATCAAGTTACCTCTCATCCTCCTTCACTCCAAAGAGAAAAAGCCCGAGCTCGCTCGACCTTTCCTCATAAGGCACACTTGTCTAATCTAGGAGTCTAGTAATCTAGTGGGGGAGAAGAAGATGGCGGCGCGACGCAGCGTGCGCAGCCTCTCCGGTGAATGATATCTGTATTTGTTAAGTAGGATGCCGTGCACAATCCTGATTTGATGGAGACAGATGTGAGAAGCACGGAGGAACATCTGGTGAAACTCCTGAAATGCCCGCTTTTTGCTGCCGCTGCTACTGTGCGATCGAGAATCTCCAGAGGGGAAGGCCCCAAATCCTTGGCTTTGCCTATTGCTTGGTGGCCGGGGCCAGGGTTGAGGCGCTCGGCAGAGATGGTGCTCGGTGCTCGGTGTCGGAGGGCTGGACGGAGGCTCGAAGTTTTCGGACGGACTCAAGAGTCGGCTGTGGTTGGGTGCTGTATCGGCAAGTTTGCGCGCGCTGGACGTTCATGGCAGGGAGGGTTTTCTTTCTTCTACCGTCTGCGTAAGATGATGGGACTTTCGAGAGACTTTGAGACTTTTTTTTTACCGTGCCCATGGTTTGTTCTTTATCAAATTACGGTATTGCTTTGCACTGTTGTAACTATATGTTATAATTATGTGTTTTTTGTCAGTTTTTCAGTCTTGGTCTGTCTTGTGTTTCTGTGATATCACACTGGAGGAACATTGTATCATTTCTTAATGCATGCATTACTAAATGACAATAAAAGAGGACTGCGTGTCCTCATAATCTAAATCTTCTCTGCACCTTTTCTAAAGCTCTATATCCTATGATGAGAGGTCCACAATAGAACACAATACGCCAAGTATGGTCCAACCAGAGTTTTAGGCAGTAGAGGCAGAGACTCTCATTTCAAGAGTATCTTGATGAACATTTGAATCACTAAGACAGAGAAGGCTGCAGATCATGTGTTAATTACTGGGATTAACATGACTGGCATGGGGCTGAAGGGTCTGCTTTTGTGATTCAGACTATGACTACAACTCTATATCCATCTTGAATTTGTGTAAGTGGTAAAGTGACGGCTCTTCCCAAGGACCTGGATTGCATTGCAAACTCTCTCCAAGCAGTGATCTCGACCCTTTAAAAAGCCCTCGTCGGTTGGAGACCAAGTGTAAAGCTATTGCAGTGTCAGCGATCAGGGTTTAATTCTGTCACTGCCTGTGAGGAGTTTGTACATTCTCCCAGTGATTGGGTGGCTTTCAAAGCCAATGTAAGTTTATCATCAAAGTACCTATGTCGCATTTATGTCACCATATTCTACCTTGAGATTCATTTTCTTGCAGGCATTTCCAGGAAAATACAATAGAATTTATGAAAACAATGACTGACAAACAACCATTTCCTTCGGTTGCTCTGGGTTTCAAATTTAAAAACCAACAGGTTGGTAGGTTCATCAGTCACATGGGTGTTACGGGGTGACAGAGGCTCCATGGGCTGGAAGGGCCTGTTACCATGGTGAATTTTCAATAAAATTTAAAAAGAATCAATTCAAAAGGCTCCTTGTACCCAGCACTGATGACTCTAATTCCATTAAGGAATCAAAACTGGCAGCAGTTTTTAATTAGCATTTCAATAAAGAGTGAAATACGCATTTGAATTAAGTAGTTGCAATATCATAAACATTAAAAGTAAAATAAATATTTGAAATATTTATGTAAGGAATAAGCAGTTTACATATTTAGGGCTAATTAGTTTGCCGAACAATAATTATGAATGAACACACCACTAAAAAGACACTGAGATTTTCTATCAATAATTGTAAGATTTTTGAGTTATTTTCCTGTAGGATTAGTTTTTAAAAAGGCTTAAATTCACATAATTTTAAGTGATTTTAGTTTGTTTGCAAAGAGCTTGAGAAACGTCACCAGATACGGAGCAACAATTTGGGATCTGGGAATTGTTATTACGTACACAAGTCATGAGGGAGGAAGAGGAGAAGAGAAGGAGAGAAAGGGTCACCAGATTGGGGCAAAACAACACCATAAAAGAGGTGTGGGAGGGGAATACCAAGGGGAGCGGTTACCTGAACCTACAGAAATCAATGTTGAAGGGTCTCAACTGTTTATATTCCTCCCTGTGTTCCTCTGGCACTTCGTGTGTGTGTTGCTGAACATTTTCCACAATTGCAGAAATTCCTGTATCTATCCGCCTCCCCTTTAAAGGTTCAGGCTGATTATATTTCCACCACTCCAACAGGCTGCTCTGCATATTAAAAATCTTTGCCCCGTGTCTACCCTATATATTTAGATCATTGTGTGCCTCACTTAAATCGAAGGGGAACAGATTCCCTTGATCTACCTTGTCTAGGCTGGTCACGACTTTTCACCCTCTCCTTTCAAACATCCTTGCTCAGCCCTGCAGAATAGGAAGAGGTCATCATCATTATGTGCCATCTCGTATGATGTGGGCGATCGTGATCTTCCTTCTCTATCCATGACCACGATTGTTCTCAGCAACTTTTTCTACAGAAGTGGTTTGCTATTGCCTTCTTCTGGGCAGTGTCTTTATAAGACAGGTGACCCCACCCATTTTCAATACTCTTCGGAGGTTGTCTGCCTGGCGTCAGTGGTCACATGACCAGGACTTGTGATGTGCGCCAGCTGCTCGAACAACCATCCACCACCTGCTCCCATGGCTTCACATGACCCTGATCGGGGGGGGGGGAGCAGGTGGAGGTGCTAAGCAGGTGCTACACCTTGCCCGAGGTGACCTGCAGGCTAGCAGAAGGTAGAAGCATAGAACATAGAACATAGAATAGTACAGCACAGTACAGGCCCTTCGGCCCACAATGTTTTGCCGACCCTCAAACTCTGCCTTCCATAAGCCCCCAACTTAAATTCCTCCATATACCTGTCTAGTAGTCTCTTAAACTTCACTAGTGTATCTGCCTCCACCACTGACTCAGGCAGTGCATTCCACACACCAACCACTCTCTGAGTTAAAAACCTTCCTCTAATATCCCCCTTGAACTTCCCACTCCTTACCTTAAAGCCATGTCCTCTTGTATTGAGCAGTGGTGCCCTGGGGAAGAGGCACTGGCTGTCCACTTTATCTATTCCTCTTATTATCTTGTACACCTCTATCATGTCTCCTCTCATCCTCCTTCTCTCCAAAGAGTAAAGCCCTAGTTCCCTTAATCTCTGATCATAATGCATACTCTCTAAACCAGGCAGCATCCTGGTAAATCTCCTCTGTACCCTTTCCAATGCTTCCACATCCTTCCTATAGTGAGGTGACCAGAACTGGACACAGTACTCCAAGTGTGGCCTAATCAGAATTTTATAGAGCTGCATCATTACATCGCGACTCTTAAACACTATCCCTCGACTTATGAAAACTAACACCCCATAAGCTTTCTTAACTACCCTACCCACCTGTGAGGCAACTTTCAGGGATCTGTGGACATGTACCCCCAGATCCCTTTGCTCCTCCACACTACCAAGTATCCTGCCATTTACTTTGTACTCTGCCTTGGAGTTTGTCCTTCCAAAGTGTACCACCTCACACTTCTCCAGGTTGAACTCCATCTGCCACTTCTCAGCCCACTTCTGCATCCTATCAATGTCTCTCTGCAATCTTTGACAATCCTCTACACTATCTACAACACCACCAACCTTTGTGTCCTCTGCAAACTTGCCAGCCCACCCTTCTACCCCAACATCCAGGTTGTTAATAAAAATCACGAAAAGTAGAGGTCCCAGAACAGATCCTTGTGGTACACCACTAAGACACAATCCTCCAATCCGAATGTACTTCCTCTACCACAACCCTCTGCCTTCTGCAGGCAAGCCAATTCTGAATCCACCTGGCCAAACTTCCCTGGATTCCGTGCCTTCTGACCTTCTGAATAAGCCTACTGTGTGGAGCCTTGTCAAATGCCTTACTAAGATCCATATAGATCACATCCACTGCACTACCCTCATCTATATGCCTGGTCACCTCCTCAAAGAACTCTATCAGGCTTGTTAGACACGATCTGCCCTTCACAAAGCCATGCTGACTGTCCCTGATCAGACCATGATTCTCTAAATGCCCATAGATCCTATCTCTAAGAATCTTTTCCAACAGCTTTCCCACCACAAGCGTAAGGCTCACAGGTCTATAATTACCCGGACTATCCCTACTACCTTTTTTGAACAAGGGAACAACATTCGCCTCCCTCCAATCCTCCGGCACCATTCCCGTGGACAACGAGGACATAAAGATCCTAGCCAGAGGCTCAGCAATCTCTTCCCTCACCTCGTGGAGCAGCCTGGGGAATATTCCGTCAGGCCCTGCGGACTTATCTGTCCTAATGTATTTTAACAACTCCAACACCTCCTCTCCCTTAATATCAACATGCTCCAGAACATCAACCTCACTCATATTGTCCTCACCATCATGAAGTTCCCTCTCATTGGTGAATACCGAAGAGAAGTATTCATTGAGGACCTCGCTCACTTCCACAGCCTCCAGGCACATCTTCCCACTTTTATCTCTAATCGGTCCTACCTTCACTCCTGTCATCCTTTTTTTCTTCACATAGTTGAAGAATGCCTTGGGGTTTTCCTTTACCCTACTCGCCAAGGCCTTCTCATGCCCCCTTCTTCCTCTTCCAAGCCCCTTAAGCTCCTTTCTTGCTTCCCTATATTCCTCAATAGACCCATCTGATCCTTGCTTCCTAAACCTCATGTATGCTGCCTTCTTCCACCTGCTTAGATTTTCCACCTCACTTGTCACCCATGGTTCCTTCACCCTACCATTCTTTATCTTTGTCACCGGGACAAATTTATCCCTAACATCCTGCAAGAGATCTCTAAACATCGACCACATGTCCATAGTACATTTCCCTGCAAAAACATCATCTCAATTCACACCCGCAAGCTCTAGCCTTACAGCCTCATAATTTGCCCTTCCCCAATTAAAAATTTTCCTGTCCTCTTTGATTCTATCCTTTTCCATGATAATTATAAAGGCCCGGGAGCGGTGGTCACTGTCCCCCAGATGCTCACACACTGAGAGATCTGTGACCTGACCCGGTTCATTACCTAGTACTAAATCTAGTATGGCATTCCCCCTGGTCAGCCTGTCCACATACTGTGACAGGAATCTGTCCTGGATACACTTAACAAACTCTGCCCCATCTAAACCCTTGGAACTAATCAGGTGCAAATCAATATTAGGGAAGTTAAAGTCACCCATGATAACAACCCTGTTATTTTTGCACCTTTCCAAAATCTGCCTCCCAATCTGCTCCTCTGTATCTCTGCTGCTACCAGGAAGCCTGTAGAATACCCCCAATAGAGTAACTGCTCCCTTCTGACTCAAAAGAGGATGCTGCTACATTACCCACCCTTCCTGTAGCTGTAATAGTATCCCTGACCAGTAATGCCACCCCTCCTCCCCTTTTTCTGCCCTCTCTATCCCTTTTAAAGCACTGAAATCCAGGAATATTGAAAATCCATTCCTGCCCTGGTGCCAGCCAAGTCTCTATAATGGCCACTACATCATAATTCCATGTTTGTATCCAAGCTCTCAGTTCATCACCTTTGTTCCTGATGCTTCTTGCATTGAGGTACACACATTTCAGCCCTTCTACCTTACTGTCTTTACACCGTTTATTCTGCTTCTCTTTCCTCAAAGCCACTCTATATGTTAGGTCTTATCTCCACCCAGCCACCCAGAAGATGTACATTTTAGAAAAGGTTGGTAAAGTACTGGTACATATGAAAGAAAAGCATAAGATGATATATAGTTCGAGTTAGAAGATCTGGATGATATTGGGTGGATTGTCCCCCTTGTTGCTTTCATAGATTCATCATGTTTTACAGCAGGGAAAAAGGCCATTCAGCCCACAGAGCTTGTACCAACCAATTAGCACTCACTTATACTTATGGCACATCGGGCAGCAAACTTGCCGCTTCTTTCGCATTTGTCATTTTTTTTTAAGAGGCCAAGTTGCTAGCTCAATGCTCGACCCAGCATGGATGGAAAGCATGCAAGGAGCCGCCTGGATTCGAACCCAGGACCACTCGCTTTGAAGTCCGAAGCGGATGTCGCTGCACCACCGGCTGGCTATACTCATTTATACAAATCCTCGTCTATTCCCTCCATATCCTCTTGCTTCCCCTCTCACATCTCAGATTCTACAACTCAGTTACACTCTATGATCACTGTTAGTTGCCCTATCTTGGAGCTGAGGGAGGAAACTGGGGCATCCACAAGAAACTCCACACGGACAGCGCCTGAGGTCAGGACTGGACCTGGCTCTGTTACTCTCCCAAGGGTTGCCATGGACCAAGGGGTCCGTGAACACTAAGTTGGAAATCCCTTGTCTAATGTTAACTTGATGTATAAGCGATACAGCACATGCAAAACAAAAAAATCACAGAGAAAATGAAAAAAAAATGGACAGGTATGTATTAGTCGTGTTATGTGAATGTTAGTTTACGTGTCGGTCGAAAGCTGCTTTTACCATGCCGGTCATCAATTGGCCCATCTGAAAGATGCAGCTGCTCTTCCCAGTGGTTGCCTTGTGTGCCACAGCACTGGTGTCTGGTTTCAGACGACTCAGGGTATAAGAATAGCACATGCAGGAGGCTTGCTCTCTCTCCTTCCATCTCTAGGGGCTCTTCAAACTGAGGTCACAACCCGTGCTGAAGAACCATTGGGAAAATTTGCTCCAGACTCGCACTCTTAGCCAACTATCTGTTTGTAGACCATTTGGTTTTGTAGTTTGTTTAATTTGGGGGGGGGAACTTAGATATTAGGTCGAATCTTTTACTGTTTGTTAATAAATGATTAATCTGCTTATTCATCATCGTGGTCTTCCGTCTCACTCACCAAACCTGTGAACCTGCTTTCACGCTAAAAGTTGACAGTGGGGCATGATGCAGGCTGCCTTCCTTCTCAGCCTGTCAAGTCCTGACTGTACATGTACAAAATGATAGAAATTTGTAATATGCTCCAGCAGAGATTCCTACGCTCCTCTGGATAATTTTGACATTGTGCAATAATATAAAATAATTCCTTTTTATTTGTCAGTGCTTTAGTTTTAATGAAACAGAATTATCATATGAAAAGGATTTATTTAAATCATGTTCATGAAACAGTCACTTTTTCCCTGTCATGTTCTTAGAGCCCTGCTAAAGGCACTGAAACAAGACTCGTTATTACATGAAGGTGCCTTGAGTGTACATATCAGGAGATTAATTACATGATGGAAGAGTACAAGGAGATGCCTGGATCTTGAGGTTATAATGACAATTGGGTGCCGCAGTAACATAGCAGCCAGCACAACACTGTTACTGTCATAGTCCGGTCTGCGAAGTCCGTGTTCCGGTTCACGGTCCGGTCCATGGTTCCTTGTTCCGGGATTTCTAGTTTTCCCCAGTTTCTGTTGTGGGCACATGTTTCTCGTTTTGGGGCAGAGACATAAATACCTCTGCAAACCAGGGATTCCCTAGTGGACTGTCCTGTTCCCCTCCCTGTCTTTTCCCCCCTTGCCTGACTCTCTGCCTGCTCACCCAGCCTGGATACCCCACCTGTATCGCTGAAGTCTTACCGCCGGAGCAAGACCGGATCCTTGTTAGATCAAGATAAGGAACTGTCTTTCGTTGTGTGGAATTGTCTGTCTGCGTCCACACCTTTGCTAGGTAGGTCTGGCCATTTGCCGCTACCTAGTGTTGGGAACTGTCTCTGTGTCCTTGCCTTTGCTAGGTGGGTTCAGCTGTTTGCTGCCACCTTGTGTTGGATCCATCTCTTCATATTCAGTGTTCTATGTATGAGTCCCGGCCCTACATCCTGTTCCCAAGGGGGGGTCCCGGCTCTGTGTTATGTGTGTGAGACCCGGCCCTACGTCCTGTTCCCAAGGAGGGGTCCCGGCTCTGTGTTATGTGCGTGAGTCCCGGCCCTACGTCCTGTTCCCAAGGAGGGGTCCCGGCTCTATGTTCCATGCTCCTGTCTCTTCTAGTCCAAGGCTCCGTGCTCCTGAAGGCCCTCGTCCAGTCTGTGCCTAGTCCAGTCCTATCCGAGTCCTGTCCATGCGCCTTTACCTGTCCTTGTGTCTCGCCCTACCCAAGAGTTCCTCACCCAAGCCATGTCCAGTCCCGTAGCCTCGTCTTGTCCTCGCCTAGTTCTGGAGTCCGAGCCCGAGTCAAGTCCCAGGTTCTGGGTCCTTGCCCAGTCTCTGGTTTGGAGTCCATACCCAAGCCTCCACATTTCAAGACCCAAGACCCCAGCCTGCAGGTCTGAAGACCAAGACCCCAGCCTGCAGGCCTCAAGCCTCAAGACCCCAGCCTGTCTTCAAGCCTCAAGCCTCAAGACCCCAGCCTGTCTCCAAGCCTCAAGCCTCAAGACCCCAGCCTGTCTCCAAGCCTCAAGCCTCAAGACCCCAGCCTGTCTCCAAGCCTCAAGACCCGGCCTCCAGTTCTGCAATCATGTCACGTCCATGTCTGGTTCTGGGGCCCAAGCCCGAGGCAAGACTCAGGTTCTGGGTCGTTGTCCAGTCTCTGGCTTGGGGTCCAAGCCCTAGTCTACATTCTTGTCCCTGCTCCTTGTCTGTATCCTGTCACGTCCCTACTCTAGTCAAGTCCTGTTCCTTGTACTTCAGTGTCTGTGTCTTGCATTTGGGTCCATTCCCAGCACCCCATTGTGACAGTTACAGCTCAGGCCGTTCTGGAGTTCAGAGTTCAATTCTGGCGTTGTTCTGTAAGGAGTCTCTGTACGTCCTCCCCGTGGAATTTGTGGGTTTTCTCAGGGTCCTCTGCTTTCCTTCCACAGTCCAAAGACTAAGGGCAGCACAGTAGCATAGTTAGCACAACACTTTCCTGTTCCTGCGACCTAGGTTCAATTTGCTGACTGTAAGGACTTCCTTTTATGTTCTCCCGGTGACCGCATGGGTTTCCTCCGGGTGCTCCAGTTTCCTCCCACAGTCCAAAGATGTACGGTTGGCAGGTTAATTGGTCATTGTAAATTATACCGTGATTAGGCTAGCGTTAAACTGAGTGATTGCTCGAAGGGCCAGAAGGGCCTACTCCATGCTGTATCTCAATAAAAGAGATGACCTGGGTTATTTAATTAGTCATTGTAAATAATCCCGTGTTTATGTTGGGGTTAATCGGGTTTGTTGGGGGTCGCCAAGGCAGTACAACTGGAAGAGCCGGAAGGTCCTACTCTGCACTATTTCGCTAAATTAAAATAAATAAATAGAATGACTGTGAAACTATCATAATTTGTCGTCTCTGTGCCTGGAAAATGACCAAAATCTTCGCAGTTCTGACGTCCCAAAGATTCTGTCAATGATTCTCTCCACCTCCACTCGTTAGAAAATAATAACATAAGGAATAGGAGCAGGAGTAGGCCATCTGGACTGTCAAGTCTGCTCCACCATTCAATAAGATCATGGCTGATCTGGTCATAGACTCATCTCCACCTACCTGCCTTTTCCCCAGAACCTTTAATTCCCCTACTATGCAAAAGTCTATCCAACGTGGTCTTAAATATACTTACTGAGGTAATCTCCTCCACCATTTCATTGGGCAGAGAATACCACAGATTCACCACCCTCTGGGAAAAGCAGTTCCTCCCCATCTCCATCCTAAATCTTCTCCCCCGAATCTGGAGGCTATGTCCCCTAGTTCTAGTCTCACCTATCAGTGGAAACAACTTTCCTGCCTCTATCTTATCTATCCCTTTCATAATTTTATATGCTTCCATAAGATCTCCTCTCATTCTTCTGAATTCCAGTGAATACAGTCCCAGGTGACTCAATCTCTCCTCATAGTCTAACCCCCTCATCTCTGGAATCAACCTGGTGAACCTCCTCCAAAGCTTCCTCCTTATATCCTTCCTCCTTAAAAGTTGCACTTTTAAGCATCCTTCCCCACTACCTTCGGGCTTAATTTCATCTCCTCCCATTCACATCTCTTCCAGACATACCTTTACACCTGACACCACCACCTCTTCCTCTACACACTACCACTGACCTTACTGTTTATTCTCTCCATGACCTTTTCTTGATCTACACACTACCACTGACCTTACTGTTTATTCTCTCCATGACCTTTTCTCTCTGCTCAACGTACTCTAGAACTTGTTTCTAGTTGGTTTGCTCCAAGTGCTCCTGTTTCTTCCCACATTCCAAACATACAGATTGGGGGTATATTGGCCACATAGGTATAATTGGGCAGTGCAGGCTCAATTGGTTGTTACCGTGCTATATCTCTAATAAAAGCACATCATTGGACATAGTTCTTAGCAGTTCTCAAGAGAGGTCATCATCCTGAAAGCTTGGCTCCATTTTTCTCTCTGCACCATACTCAATTGCAGAGGATATCCATCAACTTTGATTTTTGTTTCTGGTATCCAACATTTGCAGCATTTTTTATAAGAAGAGAGACCGCGATGGGTTTGTAGGAACCATCTGCCTGATTTCTTATTATGCACAGTGGTGTTGGTTTGCAAAGCCAATGACGTCTGGTTGGGATGCTTTTGATTCATATTTTCTTGGTTGGAGTCACAGTCATACTGCATGAAAACAGGCCCCTTGCTCCAATGAGAACACGGCAGCCAACAGTCATCCACTTACATCAATCCCATGCTATTCTTCTCATATAGTCCTGTGCAAAAGTCTTAGGTGTATAAATTTATATATAAATAAACAAACAAACATACATACATATAAACACACACACACACACACACACACACATAAATATATATATATATAGAGCTGGGGTACCTAAGACTTTTACACACTACTGTACATTGATTACAATAGGAAGGGTTTGGGAAACCAAACTATAAGTACATAGTATTAGCTCAGTAGAATTAAGTGTTACTTGGTAACTCGAAAGAATATATAGTACTGTGCAAAAGTCTTAGGTATATATATATGTGTGTGTGTATATATATATGTCCTCGATCTACGCTGGTCAGTCCAGTGGGACCTGAGGGACTGCTGGCAGATGCGTCACTCAGCTCTGTCACTGCTTCCATTTGGATTCCAGCAACACACGGCTACAAAGCTGGAACGTGTGCAGAGCACAGGGATGCTGCGTGGGACTCCAGGGAATGAGTTATAGGAAGAGGATGGAACTTTTTCATTGGAGTGCAGGAAAATTAGATGGAGGTGTATAAAAATATGAATGGTGGGGACATGGGGTAAATGCATAGCCTGTATCTGAGAGTTGGGAAATCAAGAACTGCAGGATATACAGTACTGTGCAAAAGTCTTAATAACATATATATATATAGTTAGGGTGTCCAATACTTTTGCACGGTACTACACATTCACTGTGAATCAGGATGAGAATCAGGTTTATTATCACCGGCATGTGACGTGAAATTTGTTAACTTAGCAGCAGCAGTTCATAATCTAGCAGAGAGAGAGAAAAAAATAATAATAATAATAAATAAAATAAACATAATAATAAATAAACAAGTAAATCAATTCTGTTTATTGAATAGATTTTTAAAAATGTGCAAAAACAGAAAGACTGTATATTAAAAAAATGAGGTAGTGTCCAAGACTTCAATGTCGATTCAGGAATTGGAAGGGGAAGAAGCTGTTCCTGAATCGCTGAGTGTGTGCTTTCAGGCTTCTGTACCTCCTACCTGATGGTAACAGTGAGAAAAGGGCATGATGCCCTGGGTGCTGGAGGTCCTTAATAATGGACGCTGCCTTTCTGAGACACTGCTCCATGAAGATGTTCTGGCTACTTTGTAGGCTAGTACCCAAGATGGAGCTGTCTAGATTTACAATCTTTGGTAGCTTCTTATGCAGTAGACCCTCCATACCAGACAATGATGCAGCTTGTCAGAATGCTCACACGGTACAGCCATAGAAGTTTTTGAGTGTATTTGCTGACATGCCAAATCTCTCCAAACTCCTAATGAAGTATAGCCGCTGTCTTGCCTTCTTTATAACTACATCGATATGTTGGGACCAGGTTAGATTCTCAGAGATCTTGACACCCAGGAACTTGAAGCTGTTCACCCTCTCCACTATTTTTTTATTAAATGCAATCCTGAACAATAGCCAGATCAGAAATGCTGACCAAGTCAACTGGTTCCCAAAGAGAACTCTGAGAGGCCAATCTGATGGTTCACTGCTGCTCAGCAATGGAACACAAAAAAAATCATATGTACAATTAAGAAACATTAAGAAATAGTAGAAATACTGGAGTCATGACGATCATGATGAAGTCAGCTGGAGAGAGATATTTATACACATGCTGTCCTCTGTAATTCAAAGAGATTGAAGGATAAGGTTGCAGGGTGACAAAACGTGACAGGAGCACTTGGAACTAAAAACTAATCCCTACCGGGAGAAAACAGCACCTGTTCTTTCTGCACTGTTCTCCAGCAGTTTAAGGACTAAGTCCAGCCAAACATAACTCACAAGTGCTCTTGAAAGTCAGGGATTAACCCTACCTACCAACAACCAAGCATTGCCATCCTGGTAGCTTATGAAGGAGTATGTGATCTCCCAGAGATGATATGTGTTTGTGCACTCGATTCTTGAAGGCTTGGACCCCATGGTTGCAGATGTTTCCAACCACAGCATCTGGAAGACTGTTCCGAATTCTGATAGCACAGTGAAGGAAGCTTCCATCCAGTGTCTAGGTTCTCGCATCAGGCATAGAAACAGCAGGAGCAGGCACAGATAAACTTGATCGTGTGGTGTGCCATCTCTCATAAGGTGAAGGCAGCATGGCATGAAGGTCTGCAGGACTGTGGCTGGTGTCCATTTTGTATAGCACAGTAGCTGCAGCAACCTGTCGTCTGTGGTGTAAGCTACTGATGGCTAGCTTCTCACGAGCTGTGGCTTCATCTACACCTACAATCCTGAGAGCCTTTCTTTGAATGGAATCAAGCTGGCTGAGGACACTCTGTGAGGCATTCATTCATGATAAGCAGGCATACCCCATGATACTTCGTACCTGGGCTTTGTAAACCGTGGCTCTGCCCCCTTTGTCTAGTCTGGATGCTACTTTCCACAGAGCTCCAAGCCTTTGTCCAGCCTTGTTTGAAACAGTGGAAATGTGTTTATCCCACACCAACCTGCTGTCAATATTAACACCAAGGATTACTAGCTCCTTCTTTAAATCCAGCTTGCAGTTCCCAAAATACAGGTCGGGGGTAGATGGATTCCGCTTCCTAGACATCACCATCGCCTTGCACTTAGTAGGCTCAAAGTTGACATTCTAGTCATCTGCCCAGGCTTCTTCTGTTCCCTCTGTGAGGATCTGGTATGTCTTCCTTCATCTTACTCTTCCTGAAGTCCACAATCAGCTCTTTCGTCTTACTGACGTTGAGTGCCAGGTTGTTGCTGCAGCACCATTCCACTAGCTGGCATACCTTAATCCTGTTTGCCCTCTCGTCACCACCTGAGATTCTACCAACAATGGTTGTATCGTCAGCAAATTTGTAGATGGTATTTGAACTATGCCTAGCCACACAGTCATGTGTATATAGAGAGTAGAGCAGTGGGCTAAGCATTCACCCCTGAGGTGTGCCAGTGTTGATTGTCAGCGAGGAGGATATGTTATCATTAATCTGCATAGATTGTGGTCTTCTGGTTAGGAAGTCAAGGATCCAATTGCAGAGGGAGGTTCAGAGGCTCAGGTTCTGCAACTTCTCAATCAGGATTGTGGGAATGATGGTATTAAATGCTGAGCTATAGTCAATGAACAGCATCCTGACTTAGGTGTTTATGTTGTCTGGGTGGTGTAAAGCCACGTGGAGAGCCATTGAAACTGTGCCATTGAGAGGGGGGAGATTTAATAGGAACTTGAAGGGCAAATTTTACACCCTGAGAGTGGTCCATATATGTAATGAACTACCAGAGCAGGTGCATTAACAATGTTTAAAAGGTATTTGGATAGGACCATGGATCAGAAGGGTTTAGGAGAGGGGTTCCAACCATTCCTATGCCATAGACTGCTATCATTAACCGAGGGGTCCATGGACCTTGGATTGGGAACTCTTGGTTTAGAGGAATGAGGGCTGAACATGGGCAAATGGTCTAGCTTGGATGGGCACCTTAGCAACATACACAAAAATGCTAGAGAAACTCAGCAAGCCAGGCAGCGTCTAGAAGAAGAGTACAGCCAATGTTTCGGCCCCAAACATCAACTATACTCTCTTCCTAGATGCTGCCCGCCTGGCCTATTAGGTCCTCCAGCATTTTTGAGTGTTGCACAGATTTCCCGCATCTTCAGAATTTCCCTCGTCTGTGATTGGATGGGAATCTTGGTCAGCATGAACCAGTAGGGCTGAGTGGTCTGTTTCTGTGCTGTATGATTCACATTTGAGCCTGTTAGAATCTCTCATCTTTACGCTTTATAACCTCACTCTATGCTCCAGCATCAACCAGACCAGTAGATCAGAGATATTTAGAAACATCCTCAGCCCCTCACAGAATTTGACAGCAGGCTAAACTCAGTGCCCTAGCCTTGTTCACAGTTACAAAAGTGATTTAGATATTGGGGATTCAACAGACTCTGGGATCAGGAACCTAAATTTTTAAATTTGTTCATTCACAGGATGTAACTATTGCTGGCAACTGTCAGCATTTGCTGTCCATCACCTAACCTGCCTGAACTGAGGAGATAACTGAGGAGGTAGTCAAGTGTTTTGAGTCTGGACTCACAGATAGGCAACACTGGATAAGGACATTTGTAAATCAGATGGATTTTTGCAGCAATCCGGATAACATCACAAATTTTAATTCTTGATTCATTACTTGAATGTAAATTCTCCAGTTGCCATGGAGAGGATTAAGCTTACGTCTTTGAACCACTACACTGCTGCTATTTTAGTTATCGAACCAAACTGTTCTTGTCCCCCATTTTCAGAGGCCTGTTTCTAACTTTTCTGCCTAAATTGCCCAACAAATAGAAATAATTTCTTTCCTCTTACCCGATATTTCAGTAATTGAACAAAAAATTGCAATGGAGCATCTAAATTTCAAAGCCTTGCTTATGCAGCAATGTTTGCAATTTAACCCTTGGTGCTCAAGATCCAGATATCAATTCCACACTCTCTCCAAGGCTGATTCATCCTATCTAACTTGTATCGGCCAGAATCGAAGCAGAACTCGGAGTCTGGCATACACAGGGCAATAGAACATAAATGGGTATCCTTGGGATATTCTTCAGAGCCCACCATTCGTGTGACCTAGTAACCTGTTACAGTAAATGAATAATTGAAAGTAATACAGTATGTTTCCATTTATCATTGAACTGAGACAGAATTGTAAGCATCCCTGATAATTAATTGTGAAGTTTCAGTAGGTTTGTTTTATGGCTACCATCTGCACACTCAAGTCACCTTGCTCTGTCCAATACGCCAGATTGTGCCTATAACCCTCCAAGTTATCAGCGATCCTCCAATTGATGTGCACTTTCAAAGCCAGCAGGGAACAGTGGACTAAATAGCCTCCTTTACCATTGCAATATCCTCAGTGGAAACTCTTAAGTGATGAGCTGTGTTGGAAATCACTTTTTTTAAGTACTTTTCATAAGCTACTAGATGAATTAATGTAACACTATAGTTGTAGTTTAATTATTTGAACATTTACTAAAGTTGTATTTTAATTATAACTTGTACTTTTTAAACAAACATGTATTTTTCACAGTATGTGGTTGTTCGGCCCCACTTACTGGAGAAGGAGGTACAGCAATTACACCTTTCATTGGCTAAGTATGAGCACACGACACACAAGATGTAATTGGGCAACTATTGATTGGTTTATTTTTATCTAAGGAATTTCTGTTGTCTGGATTATAAAAGACCAAGGATTTTTCAGAGGCGTCATCTTCATCTTCACCTACTTCACTATTCATTCATCCTTATTTTGTTTCTCAACACTTTACTTTGCTTATTATTTGTATGTCTGTTTGTATTTTAAAATAAACAATCACTAAGAACTAGGACTGCTCGCTGTTTTAACTCCTGGAAGAACCCTAAGGATTAGAACAGTAACAGAGACCCACCAGCTGCTTCCCAGGGGCACGCCATAATTGGTTGAAATATCGAAGGAACTAACAAAAACGTGTGCTTGGTCAATAATGGTAGGTATGAAGAAACAACAGAAGACCATCCATGGAAGATTCTGCGGATGCTGAAAATCAGGAAGAACTCGAACAACATTCAGCATCGATGGGGGGAAGTCGACGATTGGTGAGTCCCTTCATCAGGACTGGAAGGAGTACAGAATAAAAAGAGTGGGGGGGAGGAGAAGCACAGGCTGGCAGGAAATGAGAAGGGTGGGCGGGCGGGGCAGGGGAATGAAGCAAGAAGCTGGGAGGCGATAGGTGGATGTGGTAAAGGGCTGAAGAAGAAGGAATCTGATAGGAGACGACAGTAGACAATGGGATAAAAGGAAGGAGATGAAGAACCAAAAAGAGGTGGCGGGCAGATCATGAGGGGAGCAGAGGGGATGAGAAGCAGTGAGGTGGGGAAGCGGGTACACAGGGGAAACAAAGGTGAGTGGTTACTGGGAGTTAGGCAAATACAGTACACTGCAAAGGTCTTAGGCATACAAACATATAGCTCGGGTGCCTATGACTTTTGCACAGTACTGTTATTGGTTTAACTAGGAAGTGGTTGGGAAACAGAAATAAGAGTACCTAGCTTTGTATTAGATCAGTAGCATTAAGTGGTTAACTGGTAACTGAAAAGACATAATATATGTTACAGTGCAGAAGTCTTAGGCACCTTAGCCTAAAACGTTTGCACAGTACTGTAGATGTTAATGCTGCTAGAGTGTTGGCATGTGGTCAAGTGGTTAAGGTGTCGGTCTAGTGATCTGAAGGTCGCTAGTTCGAGCCTCAGCTGAGGCAGCGTCTTGTGTCCTTGAGCAAGGCACTTAACCACACATTGCTCTGCGACGACACCGGTGCCAAGCTGATCGGCCCTAGTGCCCTCCTCTTGGACAACATCAGTGGTGCGGAGAGGGGAGACTTGCAGCATGGGCAACTGCCAGTCTTTCATACAACCTTGCCCAGGCCTGCGCCCTGGAAACCTTCCAAGGCACAAATCCATTGTCTCACAAGACTAACGGACGCCTATTAATGCTGCCAGATTGGAGACTACCAAGATGGAATATATAACATTGCTTCTCCAACCAGCACTTGTCCTCATTGTGGCAACAGAGGAGGCTGTGAACAGATATGTGGGTGTGGGAACGGGAAGTGGAATTGAAATGGGTGACCGCTCAGAGATCCTGGCTATTACCATGGACAGAGTGAAGGTGCTCAATGAAACAGGCCCCAATTTGCGTCAGGTCTCATTGACTTAAAGGAGGCTGCACCAGGAGCACCAGATGCAATAGGTGACCCCAACAGACTTGCACATAAAGCTCCACGTGGATGGACTGTTTGGTGGCCCTGAGAGAGGAGGTGCAGGGGCAGGTGTAGCACTTGTCACACTTGCGGGGATAGTTGCCAGGAGGGAGATCAGTGGGGAGGGATGACCAGGCAAGGAAGTTGCAGGGAAAGCAATCCCTACAAAAAGCAGGGGTGGTGAGGGGAGAAGGTGATAGGATCCTGCTGGAGGTGGCGGAAGCCACTGAGAATGATGTGTTGGATTGCGGAGGCTTGTGGTGTAGATACAGACAAGGGAACCCGATCCGTACTGTGTCGGGGTGGGATGGGGTGAGCAGGAAATGGAAGGGATGGAGGTGAGCACAGCTTTTATAGTGGTGGCAGGGAAGTTCCATTTTCTGGAAAAGGAAGAGAATATCTAGGATGTCCTGGAATGGAAAACCTCATCCTGAGAGCAGTTGTGGTGGATGTGGACGGGTGACCATCTGGTCTTGTCTGAGAGATCAGCTGGTGGAGTAACAAGCGCACAGTGGCTCTGGGCAAGCACTGAGGTCCTTCGAAGAAGTGAGAGTCAGTGTTGGGCATAGACTGAGGTGTCTCTATAGGAGAAGTAGCCCACTGTTTAATTAGAGGGTGTTTACCATCATCCTTTGAAGTGAACAGTTATCCAAGCCCTCTTGTAAATGATGGGTGACGAGATGGAGATACGTCACTACCAAAGGAGGTGTAAGGTGATCCTTCCCTCCACTAACCTGTAGGTCACCCTTAGGAAAGGTGTAGCACCTGGTTAACCACCCCTCCAGTCAAGGTCTGGTGAAGCCATGGGAACAGGTAGTGGGTGGTCGTATGAGCAGCTGGTGCCCACGTCATACCAACATGGCATATAACAAACGAATAAAGTCGTAAGTGACAATACAAAATACTTCCTGCCACTGGAAATCTGCAATAAACAACAAAAAAAGAAAATGCGGGAAACACTTCATAGAGAGACGGAGTTCACATTTCAGGCTGAAAATACTTCATCAATTGCATGATGTCTCAAAAGAATTTCAACATTTTTGAGGACATCGTCTGAAGTGAAAGCAAAGTTCGTGGAAAGAGCACTGCTGATGCAGCATTTAATAGCCTTATTTAAGTAGATAAAAATTTTTCGTTGTGAACTATGATTTCCACTCTGCTCGGAAACACGTTCTGATTATCAAACCACTTTTGTGGTGAAGGATTGACGAAATGTGTGTAATCAATAAGCAGTAAGATTGGTGAGAAAGGTCTTTATCCTGTTAATTAGTGGTCAGTGAAGGATTGTAAAATGAATACCAGCATTCAAAAGAAATCATAAACACAAGAGATTCAGCAGCTGCTGGAAATCCAGAGCTGCACATACTGAAGGAGCTCAGCTCAGCTGATCAGGCAGCATCTATGGAGAGGATTAAACAGTCGATATATCAGGCTGAGACCCTTCTTCAGGTCTGGAAAGGGAATGGGAAGAAGTCAGAATGAGAAGGCGGGTGTGGAGGGAGGGCAAGGAATACACCAGGCAAGTGATAGGTGAAACCAGGTCAGTGGGTTGGGGGTAGGGGATGAAGTAAGGAGTAGGGAGGTGATAGGTGGAAGAGATAGGCTGAAGAAGATAGGAGAGGTCAGTGGACCATGGAATAAAGGGAAGGAGATGGCGAGCCAGAAGGACGTGATGGGAAGGTCATGAGGGCAGTGGAGGGGTAGAGCAGCAGTGAGGTGGGGCACAGTAATGAGGGGAAACAAAAGTGAGCGGTTACTGGAAATGAGAGAAGTAGATATTAATAGGTAGGTGGAAGAGGTAAAGAGCTGAAGAAGAAGGAATCTGATAGGAGAGGAGAGTATACCAGGGGAAATGGGGAAGGAGGAGGGACAGCAGAGGGAAGTTCAAAGGAGAAGTGAAGGATTAAAAGAGAGCCAGAATGGTGAATGGAATAAGAGAGAAGGGGCAGAGGGGAGAAATTACCAGACGTTAGAAAAATAGATGTTCATGCCGTCAGGTTGGAGGCCACCCCGACAGAATATGAGGTGTTGCCTCCTTGTGGCAGTGGAGAAGGCCATGGACTGACATGGAATGGGAATGCAGAATAGAATTAAAACGCCTGACTGCCAGGAAAACCCACCTTCTAAAATCATCATCCGGAATGCTGCGCACATAATAACATTTCACATGGGGTCAGTTTTGCTTCAGATAACGTTCCAGGTTCTGAGCTTCAAGTTTGTGGGTTTAAATCCAGCTCAGAATATTGTATAGGCTGAGCTTCCCGTGAATTACTGATAGACTGTTGCACTTTCAAGAGAGTTACACCAAGGTTCCATTTGCTCTCCCAAGATCGCACACTTTTATTTGGATTGAAGCCTTGGGATTTCTCTCTGCTCTCCCGGTCAATCAACCTTACTAAAAGATCACCAACTCATGATATGCAGACCGAGGCAGAGGGACAGGTAGTGTGGCTGAGGCAACCCATCTACAGGAGGACTTGGGCAGGTTGCATGAACGGGTAATGAAGTGGCAAATGGAATAAAGTTAAGGCAAGTGTACGGTCATGCACTTTGGTAGGAAGAATAAAGGTATAGCCTATTTTCTAAAAGAGCCATGTAAGAAGGTTGGGCACTTCCATCAGGGATAGCACAATCACATTGGGCCGAATGGCCTTCTGTGCTGGAACCATTCTATGAGTCTAAGGGAAATATTTCCTTGTTTGTTATGTTTTTTGTTCACTTTACAGCATTCCAGGACTCAGTATCAAATTCTGTAAGCTAATGCCATAACAAATTCTCCCATTAGGAATATTGTGTTCAGTTATAGTCACCGCTTTATAGGACGTGTGTGGAAGCCTTAGAGAGGGTGCAGAGGAGGTTTTCCAGGATACTGCCTGGATTAGAGGCATGTCTTACAGGCTATGTCACGTTGTGTACTGGCAACATTGGAACTGAAGTGCGGAGGAAAGAGAGACTCTGATCTAGAGTCAGCAAAGAGAACTTATTCATAGTAATTCCAAAAGAACATCAGTGGCTCAGCTGAGCAACACCGCGAGATGAGGCATTCTCTAAACTAGGACCCTGCAATTAGTGCTAAACAGTCATCCGCTTAAATAATACAAGTAACATAGAATCAAACTTAACAAGCTTAGAGATAAGGCACCAGGAGACCACATTTCAAAGGGTAAGTCGCTCAAGAAAGACATAAGGAACTCTAAATGATTGATTACTGTTATTAAACAACAATTAGCCAATTCAGGTACTCTGAAAAGCTCAGAGCCCAGTGCTGTCTGGTGCCCCACACACATACATCCTCATTACAGGCAGTGTGAACTAGGGCTTTTCTCTTTGGAGCAAAGAAGGATGCGAGGTGAGGTGATAGATGTACAAGATGATACGAGACATTGACAGAGTGGACAATCAGAAACGTTTTCCCAGGGCAGAAATGGCTAATACAAGGGGGTGTAATTTTAAGGTGACTGGAGGAAGGTATAGGCATGATGTCAGAGGTAAGTCGTTACACAGAGAGTGGTAGGTGTGTGGAGCACCTGGCCAGGGGTGGTTGTAGGGGTAGATATATTAGAGGGATTAAGAGGCTCTTAGGTCAATATATGGCTGATAGAAAAATGGAGGTCTATGTAGGAGATGTTGGAAATCCAAAGCAACACTCACAAAATGCTGGAGGAACTCAGGAGGCCAGGCAGCATCTATAGAAAAGTGTCTCGGCCTGAAGCATCAACTGTTTACTCTTTTCCATAGATGCTGCCTGGCCTGCTGAGTTCCTCCAGCATATTGTGTGTATTGTTTGTCTATGTAGGAGGAAAGGGTTAGATTGATCTCAGAGTAGGTTAATATGTCAGTACAACACTCTGGGCCAAAGAGCTTGTACTGTTCTGTGTTCTATTTTATGTAATGGCGGTGTCTGGCCATCCTTCTTTTATCATTTTGGGTTTATTTCTTATTCTTTTGTGTCCTATTACCATCCCACATGGCCTTGACTCAACCTTTCTGCCAAAGAACCTCTTCACTGATTACACCCTTCCACGTTCCCATTATGTCTCAAGCATTTCACACTTCTAATGAAGGTTCCTGAGGTGTTAACTCTCCTCAGGAGAGCGGCAAGTGTTTCCTGCAATTTCTTGCCTTTATTCTGTCATACCCACTTCTCTTCAGATGACATGGGATTGGCACAAATTCGCTGATAGCAATGATGAAGGAAGGAATTTGCTGAAATTTGTTTCAACCTTGTAAGCTTCAACTGCTTCAATCTTTAGTGACTGTTGTTCCACTAAAAATAACTAGCTAATTTGTCACCGCCAAGCAGATGAAATTGCTAAGTTCTTCTGCCTGGTATAGGTTTCAATGATATGACTATCAAACACATGTCCCTGTGCGATGACAATATCAATTGCTTTGATTGGTCTGCTATGCTGATTCAGACTTCAATCTGTCACTGCGTTTTCAAAACTGTTGAATTGTTTCATGGAATTCTTTTGCTTGCTAAACCATCTTATCACTTACATTTTTTTTTGCTGGTTTTATTGAGAAGTGGAGGCTCTAACCTGGGCAAAGAGAGGAGCAGACAATCTTCTGGACTGAGGTCCCATCACAGAAGGTTCCCCCGTTGAGTGGTGCTGGGTTGGTGCAGGTGCGGGTTCGTTTCTGCCACCCTCGGCCGCAGTGGATGCTACAAGATGACCATTCTGTCCAAGAGGACCAGGCACCATTGACTGAAAAATAAACATCCAGTTATACACGTTAAGAGCTCTGTGAACTGGGCCCTGCTGGGGACAGGTCATCCACCTGAAACAACTTCTCTGTTTTTCCCACCCCCAAAATACTGCCTGACTTACTGACCACTTGAAGCAAATTGACCTCCAATTCCCATAAAATTGTATTCATTCAGAGGAAGAGGGCATTGCTGGCAAAGCTAGCACTTATAGAAAACACAAGAGACTGCTGGTGGTGTATTTTGGAGTAAAAAAATAACTTTTTACTTTCGGTCATAGAAACATACAGAACGGAAAAAGACCCTTCTGCCCACATTGTCCATGCCAGCCAAAATGGCCACCTAAACTTGTCCTAGTTGCCTCCATTTGGCCCCATAGTCCTCTAAACCGTTCATATCCACGTACTCGTCCAAATGTCTTTTAGAGATTATTACTTTACCTGCCTCAACCACTTCCTCTGGCAGCATTCCACCTATATGCTTCACTTTCTGTGTGCAGAAGTTCTCAGCTCCCAGGAGTACTGGTAAAGTTCTCATAAGTCTGATGTAAACACGTTGACCCTCCATTTGCCCCCACAGATCTTGCTGACCCGCTGAGTTCCTACATCATTTACTGCCATTCCTACTTACATTAGTTTATGAGAACGTTGCCTGAGGTTAGTGAGGCTAGGACTTGCCCTGAAACTGAGGAGATGGTTGTGAGTTGATCATATTGGTGGGTGTCAAGTCACACAACCCATGTTGAAGAAGGATAACAGATTTCCTTCCCTGAAGAACATTGGTAAACTAGATAGAGTTTAATGATGGTTTCCATGACCACAACTTGCTTAAACTAAGAACATTTTTGCTATTGACCTGGCTAGGTTTCAGCCATGAATCTGAGCCAGAAGCTCAAGACTTTTGCACGTTGGTCATTTGTTTGCCTTGTGTGCATTTTTTCCATTGATTTTATTGTGTTTCTTTCTATTTACTGTGAATGCCTGCAAGAAAATGAACCTCAGGTAAGTACTATCACTTTGATAATAAAACTACTTTGAAGGCCCATACTGGGGCTGCACAGTGGCGTAGTTTGTAATGCTGTGGTCTCACAGCTCAGTGACACAGTAGCCTAGTGGTTAGCACAACGCTTTACAGTACCAATGACTCGAGTTCAATTCCTGCTGCTATCCGTAAGGAGTTTGTACTTTCTCCCCCCCCGGGTTTCCTCTGGGTGCTCCGGTTCCCTCCCACAATCTGAAGATGTACTGGTTGGTAGGTTAATTAGTCATTGTAAGTTGTCACGTGATTAGGTTAGGGTTAAACCGGGGGTTGCTGTTCTCACAGCTCAAAGGGCTGCCAGGCCCTGTTTCGCACTGCATATATAGTAAATAAATAAAAACTCAAGTTCAATGCTGACCTCAGGTGGAGTCTGTGTGAATTTGCACGATCCCCCTCGGGACTGTCTGGGTTTTCTCCCACGTCTTAAAAACATTCAGGTGGGTTAATTTGCTGTTGTAAATATCCCCTAGTGTAGGTTAGTGCTTAACTCTGAGGGGATGTGGGCGAAAGGCATCAGCAGGCCAAACCAGAGAGACGTTTTGTAACGATCAATAAATCAATTGTTTGGAATCAAATGACTTTGTCTGGTGTCTCAGGACTAGGAGTATCTGTACCCACCCCACCCCCCACTCTTTCTCTGCCACCTGTCCCACACCCCTCCCTCGGCGTTCTAACCTCTCCATCCCCAAAATCCTTTGTTCTCACCAGACTTACATTCTTTCTCTTTGCTCCAGATTGACAAATACAGTATTGTTCAAAAGTCTCTGGCACACTGGCTAGATATATGTTACTTGGACTTTTGCACAGTACTGGACATGGATGGGAAGGACTTAGAAGCAGATGGACCAAATGTGGGCAAATGGGACTAGTTTGGATGGGCATCTAGGTTGGCATGGGTCAGTTGAGTGGAAGGGCCTGTTTCTATGTTCTATGAATCCCTAAAATGGGATTTGTGTGAACAAGCATGGACTTGATGGCCCAAAGTGCCTGCTTCCGTGTTGCAGGCCTCTAGGGCAGGCCTCTAGGACAAGCCTCGCCTGGCACTCCAGTGAGGTACTGAGGGGTTCAGCACTTGAGGAACACCATTCTTTGCATGGGACTCGGCCTGACTTATCGGGATTGCTGGAAAACATGGGACATTTCCCAATTCCCTTGAAGCCAACACGTGACCTTTCACTCCATTGCTTTCTGTTGGATCTTGCTTCGTGCACATCTCCTGGAGTACAACAGTCACATGGCTTCAGAAGGTGCAGGGACATTCTGAGATTGTGAAGGATGCATGCTAATCACTTCAATGTCCATACGTGAGGAGTGCAATACTATTTCTCACCAAACACCGTCAGTGTGGCGACAGTACTCCGTCGCCGGGCAACCACGTTGGAGGCAATGCAGGTGTAGTTGCCTGAATCGGAGAGGTGTGCTTGCTCGATGACCAGACTGTGCTCTGCGGTCGTGTAAACATTGGGGTCGTGCTGAGGATCAATCGCCTCTTCGTTCTTCAACCATTCGACCTGCAAGGAAAGGCAGAGGCTTGGAACTCCCAGAAAGGATATCACAGCGTCATAGAGTCGTACCGCAAGGAAACAGGCCCTTCGGCCCAACTTGTCCATACTGACCAAGGCGTTCACCCAGGTTGATCTGCTTTTAAAGATTAAAAAGATTAGCTTTATTTGTCACACAAACATCGAAACATACAATAAAATGTGCCACTTTGCGCCAACAACAACCATAGTCTGGGGATTGTCCTGGAAACAGCCCGCAAATGTCACCACGCTTCAGGCGCCAGCATGATATGCCTGCAATTTAGGAACTCTAACCCTAACTGTATGTATTTTGGAATGTGGGTGGGAATTGGGGCAGCCAGAGGAAACCTACATGGTCATGGAGAGAACGTACAAGCTCCTCACAGACAGTGCTGGGAATTGAACCCCGATCAGCGATTGCTTGCGCTGTAAAACATTGGCTCTAAGCTTTTCCTTTTGAAGAAATTGTCTGGCAGCTTGTAACAGTACCATACTGTGTTGTGGCATATTAAATTTTGTGGCGTGAAAGTCTGATCAATTCCAGGCAATACTTTAACTCTTTGTGAACTCATAGCATGTAAAGTGTCTGTACCAGTTAAGCACTGTCCATTTGGTGAATGTTTGCTAATAGCCGCTGGATTCTTTTTGGCTTCAGGCACTAGTGGCATGGGAACAAAAGACCAAAGGGTTTATCTGTCTCTGCCTCTCTTGTTATGCTTGTGGATTGAACCCCTATATATTGAACCACCTTTTGGTTGAGTCTTGGGACTTCCCTTAGATCAAGGAATTATGATCATCAGTGCCTAGGACAGATCCAGAGTGATTTCATGAGTTGGAATTTGAAGTTCTGCCAATGACAGTAACAATCAAGAGGAGGCTAAGAATTGTACACTCTGAAACATCTGTGGAAATCTTTGTGACTTACTATGTAGTATTTTGTGTGGTTTATTTGTGCTTTCTGTTTTATGATAATAAATAAGGCTTAAGTTACTTCGCTGTGCGGGTCCAATTATTACCACATTTCTAGGATTATCGAATTGGTTTGGATCCTCAGGGGTCTGATCAACCCGCGCATTACACGTACATGTATCACCCTGTACATGAAGAGGAGACACAGAGGTGCAACTGGTGGAATCCCTGCCCCAGCTCAGTGACCTGAGTTCAGTCCTGATCTGTCTGTGTGGAGTTTGCACAATTTCCCTGCGACCATAAGGGCTTCCTCTGGGAGCTCCAGCTTCCTCCCATTTCCCAAAGATGTGCTCTTTGGTGAAGTAACCGTAAGAGACCATAGGATACAGGAGCAGAATTAGGCCATTTGCCCCATTGCCTCTGCTCCTCCATGGCAACATGGCTGATCCATTTCCCTCTCAGCCCCTATTCCTGCCTTCTCCTCGTATACACAACCGATTGCCCCTGGGGTGTAGGTGAGTGGCCGTGCATTGGGGCTGAGTTGATAGGAGTGTGAGAAGAACAAAACTGGTTCGGGTAGGATTAGTCTAAAAATGGGAGCTTGATGCTGGGCCTGGACAGAGGACTGAAGGGTTTGTTTCAGTGTCCTATTCCCCTCTGACTTTTATAAAAAAAAACAAGGTATCCAGACATGTCTGGGAGAGAGAATTCCAACCATTCATAACTACCTGAGTGAGAAAATTTCTCCTCAAGTCACTTTTGAATGGGTAAATGCTTACCCTGAAGGCTTTTCTTCTGACTGTCACATTCTCCAAACACTTGTTAACCTCTACTGACAGGAAAACTGAAGAGACGAGATGGATGAGAAAGTGTGAAGCGATTCAACTTGGAATGTCAAGCTTGAAGGCAGAATACAGGGTTAGTGGCAGGATTGTTATCATTGTGGATAAACAGAGGGATCTTGGGGCTAACGTCCATAGATTCCCTCAGTGTTGCCGCTTAAGTTGATAGAGTGGTGAAGGAGGTGTACGGTGTGATGGTTTTATTAGTCGGGGGATTGAGCTCAACAGCTGCAAGTTAATGTTGCAGCTCCATATAACCTTGGTTAGAACACACTTAGAATATTGCATTCAGTTCTGGTCATAGGAAGGATATGGAAGCTTTAGAGAGGGTCCAGAGGAGATTTACCAAGATGCTGCCTGGATTAGAGAGCTTGAGGATTGGTTGAGTTAGCTAGGGCTTTTCTCTTTGGAGTGAAGGAGGAAGAGAGGTGACTTGATAGAGGTGTACAAGATGATAAGAGGAATAGATTGAGTTAACCATAGAACCATAGAAACTACAGCACAGAAATAGGCCCTTTGGCCCTTCTTGGCTGTGCTGAACCATTTTCTGTCTAGTCCCACTGACCTGCACACGAACCATATCCCTCCATACACCTCTCATCCATGTATCTGTCCAACTTATTCTTAAATGTTAAAAAAGAACCCGCATTTACCACCTCATCCGGCAGCTCATTCCATACTCCCACCACTCTCTGTGTGAAGAAGTCCCCCCAATGTTCCCTTTAAACTTTTCCCCCCTCACCCTTAACCCATGTCCTCTGGTTTTTTTCTCCCCTTGCCTCAGTGGAAAAAGCCTGCTTGCATTCACTCTATCTATACCCATCATAATTTTATATACCTCTATCAAATCTCCCCTCATTCTTCCACGCTCCAGGGAATGAAGTCCTAACCTATTCAACCTTCCTCTGTAACTGAGTTTCTCAAGTCCTGGCAACATCCTTGTAAACCTTCTCTGCACTCTTTCAACCTTATTTATATCCTTCCTGTAATTTGGTGACCAAAACTGAACACAATACTCCAGATTCGGCCTCACCAAAGCCTTATACAACTTCATCATAACATTCCAGCTCTTATACTCAATACTTCGATTAATAAAGACCAATGTACCAAAGGCTCTCTTTACGACCCTATCTACCTGTGACGACACTTTTAGGGAATTTTGTATCTGTATTCCCAGATCCCTCTATTCTACTGCACTCCTCAGTGCCTTACCATTAACCCTGTATGTTCTACGTTGGTTTGTCCTTCCAACGTACAATACCTCACACTTGTCAGTATTAAACTCCATCTGCCATTTTTCAGCCCATTTTTCCAGCTGGTCCAAGTCCCTCTGCAGGCTCTGAAAACCTTCCTCACTGTCTACTACACCTCCAATCTTTGTATCATCAGCAAACTTGCTGATCCAATTTACCACATTATCATCCAGATCATTGATATAGATGACAAATAACAATGGACCCAGCACTGATCCCTGTGGCACACCGCTAGTCACAGGCCTCCACACAGAGAAACAATTCTCTACCACCGCTCTCTGGCTTCTTCCATCGAGCCAATGTCCAATCCAATTTACCACCTCTCCATGTATACCTAGCGACTGAATTTTCCTAACTAACCTCCCATGCGGGACCTTGTCAAAGGCCTTACTGAAGTCCATGTAGACAATATCCACTGTCTTCCCTTCATTCACTCTCCTGGCAACCTCCTCGAAAAACTCCAACAGATTGGTCAAACATGACCTACCACGCACAAAGCCATGTTGACTCTCCCTAATAAGCCCCTGTCTATCCAAATGCTTGTAGATTCTGTCTCTTACTACTCCCTCCAATAACTTACCTACTACCGATGTTAAACTCATCGGCCTATAATTTCCTGGATTACTTTTCGATCCTTTTTTAAACAACGGAACAACATGAGCCACTCTCCAATCCTCCAACACTTCACCCGTAGACAGCGACATTTTAAATATATCTGCCAGGGCCCCCGCAATTTCAACACTAGTCTCCTTCAAGGTCCGAGGGAACACCCTGTCAGGTCTCGGGGATTTATCCACTTTAATTTTCCTCAAGACAGCAAGCACCTCCTCCTTTTCAATCTGTACAGTTGCCATGGTCTCACTACTTGATTCCTTCAATTCCATAGATTTCATGCCAGCTTCCTTAGTAAATACAGACGCAAAAAACCTATTTAAGATCTCCCCCATTTCCTTTGGTTCCGCACAAAGCCGACCACTCTGATCTTCAAGAGGACCAATTTTATCCCTTACAATCCTTTTGCTCTTAATATACTTGTAAAAGCTCTTTGGATTACCCTTCACTTTGACTGCCAAGGCAACCTCATGTCTTCTTTTTGCCCTCCTGCTTTCTTTCTTAAGTATTTTCTTGCACTTCTTATACTCCTCAAGCACCTGATTTACCCCCTGTTTCCTATACATTTCATACAACTCCCTCTTCTTCTTTATCAGAGTTGCAATATCCCTTGAGAACCGAGGTTCCTTATTCCTATTCAATTTGCCTTTAATCCTGACAGGAACATACAAACTCTGCACTCTCAAAATTTCCCCTTTGAAGGCTTCCCACCTACGAATCACATCTTTGCCAGAGAGCAACCTGTCCCAATCCACGCTTTTTAGATCCTTTCTCATTTCTTCAAATTTGGCCTTCTTCCAGTTCAGAACCTCAACCCTAGGACCAGATCTATCCTTGTCCATGATCAAATTGAAACTAATGGCGTTATGATCACTGGAACCAAAGTGCTCCCCTACACAGACTTCCGTCACTTGCCCTAATTCGTTTCCTAACAGGAGATCCAATATTGCATCCCCTCTAGTTGGTCCCTCTATATACTAATTTAGAAAACTTTCCTGAACACATGCAGTTGTTGGCCAAAGAATTTTTCCCAGGGCAGGAATGGCACAAAAACGAGGGCATCATTTTAAGGTGATCGGAGGAAAGTAACTGAGGGATGTCAGAGGTAGGTTTAACACATACAGAGTAGTGGGTATGTGGAATGCCCTGCCAGGGGTGTTAGTTGAGGCAGTTACATAATGGGCATTTAAGAAACTCTTAGATAGGCACATGGAGGAAAGAAAAATGGAGGGCTATGTAGGAGGGAAGGGAATGATTGATCTCAGAGAAGGTTAAAAGGTTGGCACACATTGTAGGAATAAAGGGCTTGTACTGAGTTATAATGTTTTGTGTTCTACATTCTAACTCAAGCCTTACGATTTGGAAATACATTACTGTTCCCTCATCATCTTCTGTCGACATCCTTCAGCTTTTACCCAATACCAATGCAGGAGATGAAAACAATGACACAAGAGTTCCTCAGAAGCTGAATCTGACTTCTGTCCCTTCCCTCTCCAGCCCAGCTGAAGGGTCTTGGCCCGAAGTGTTGACTGTTCATTTCCCTCCATAGATGCTGCCCGACCTGCTGAGTTCCTCCATCATTTTGTGTGAGTTCCTTAATGGCAGCAGCAGGAATTGAACTCTGATCTTACAGCTGGTGCTGTCACAGCGTTACGCTAACTGCTTTGCCACTGTGTCTACCCACTCCTCCTTACTGTCCTTCTTTCCAAATCTTTCTATCATTATTATCCAAAATTAACACCAGTACCTCGAAGTAAGCAACACTTACAATGTCTCAAGAAAAAGAACATTATTTTAAAGATTGAAAAATTTTTGTGATTAAAAAAAACCCCTACTAAGTGAGAAAAGTGGGAAAAAGACCCCATTAGGTGTTCAACCCCAGAGCCATGCGTCATACAAAAAGCTTTTAAAGATAAACATCGAACCGCCAGCAAAAAAAAAGTACCAAAAATTTACAATTAGATCGTGGAGGAAATCCATCAATGAACTCAAATGATAATAATGAGCAAATGAACCCCATCTTTTCTCAAGATCAAACATAGGTTCAAAGGTTTGACTTCTCATTTTCTCCAAACTAAGACATAGCATCAATTGAGAGAACCATTGTGACAAAGTGGGAGCTGATATATCCGTCCACTTCAACAAAATGGCCCTTCTAGCTATCAATGTTACAAATGCAATAACATGTTGGTCAGGGACAGAAATACCACGGATATTTTGAGGAATTATTCCAAAAAGCACAGTTAATTTGTTAGGTTGTAAATTAATTTTAAGTGCTTTAGAAATTGTCAAACAAACTGACTTCCAGAACTGTTCCAGTATAGAGCAAGACCAAAACATGTGTGTCAGTGTAGCTGTCTCAGTTTTACATCTATCACCCCTCCTTACTGCCATCCTCACTGAGTGCTACCCAGTCTGATTTGAGGGACACACTAACACCTCCCATCGGCTTAACACTGCTTACTGAGGTACATGGTAAGAAACTAATATTTTGTGCCCTTAAGTGAGTGATAAATCCCAGCTGTAACACAAATTATGTTTTTCATTTTTCACCAGGCCCGTAATGAAAACTGTGATCCCCTGGGGAACTTCTCCAGCTTAATAAATTACAACAAGGTTAATATTATTCAGCTGCTTAGAATATCAGACGGAGATTCCTGTGTAATTGTGAAACCAACCGAGCTTCAAGCGGCGATGTGTAGTCAGCCAGTGGAGTGGTACTAGGTATGCGTTGCTCAACGCAGGCACAAACTGAAGCTCTTTGCAATTAAAAGAATATAATTGCCTCAATTGTCTCCATGGTGACAGTCACTGTTCATTTATGTTTGATTATAAGGATAGGTTAGGCTGCTGAATAGTATTGGACTAGACTATGCTGTTTAATTAGAATCTCTCGTTTGTGTGCTGCTATGTAAAATCTGGTTGAAAGTGGCCAACAGTGATATTTACGTGTTTCTGGCTTATGAAGGTACTTGAATTTCAGCTCCTCTGCTGGTTCAAGGGCGAAAAGGAGAGAAAAATAACACCAGATGGAGTCTCTCAACAAACTCTCTCCACATGTGCAGCCCATTTTCTTATGAAGATAAAGAGATCGTTTTCCTACTTACTCATCTCTCAGGGTCTCTGAAAAGCTTGCCAACAGCACTGTGGAGCCACATAAAAAGGAAGGATATGATTGCATCAGAGAGGCTGCAGAGGCTTAGTTTTCCTCAAAGTAGAGGACACCGAGGAAGAGGTGGACAGAATTATGAGGCGCATGGATAGGGTAGGGAGCAGTGTGGAAAAGAATCTGGGGTTTACCTACAGAACAAACTTTCTTTTTATTACAAACTGAAGCCGAAAGTGGAGTAACATGTCCCGGAATGAACGCAATTCAACAATTTCATTATTTTTATACTATTTTTTATCGACACTTAATCCCTTTTACCTCTATCTGCATACGCTGTGTATACATAGTGTGAGGTGAGCCTTCTGCTGTGTCAAGCTTCAGCTTCTTAAGTGCTACATGAGAGAGTCAGGAGATTCTGCAAATCTTGATCATAACACACACACACACACACACACACAATACTGGAGGAAATCAACAGGTCCGCATCAAAATCAGGTTCAATATCACCCGCATACATCATGAAATTTATTGTCTTTGTGGCAGCAGTACAATGCAATCAATAATAATAGAAAAGAGTGTGAATTACAGTAAATATGTATGTATATATTAAATGACTGCAATAAATAAGTAGAGCAAAACAGAAATAGAAAAGTGGTGAGATGGTGTTCATGGGTTCAATTTCCATTCAGAAATCGGATGGCAGAGAGGAAGAAGCTATTCCTGAATCGTTGAGTGTGTGCCTTCAGGCTCCTGTACCTCTCCGTCACGGTAACAATGAGAAGAAGGCATGTCGTAGTTGATGGGAATCCTTAATGATGGATGTTGTCCGTTTGAGGCATTGCTCATTGAAGATGTCCCGGATACTATGGAGTCCAGTGCCCATGATGGGGCTGACTAGTTTTACAACTCTCTGCAGCTTATTTCGACCCTGTGCCTTAGCAGCCCAACACCCCATGCCAGACGGTGATGCAGCCAGTTAGAATGCTCTCCATGGTACCTCTGTAGAAATTTGTGAGCGTCTTTGATGACGTACCAAATCTCCTCAAACTCCTAATGAAATATAGCTGCCTTCATGCCTTCTTTATAGCTGCTTCGATATGTTGGGTCCAGGATAGATCTTCAAAGAAGTTGACACCCAGGAACTTGAAATTGCTCCCTCTTTCCACTCCTGGTTCCTCTATCAGGACAGGTGTGTGCTCCTCCAAGTCCACAATCAGTACTTTGGTCTTACTGATGTTGAGTGCAGGGTTGTTGCTGCAACACCACTCAACTAGCTGATATATATCTCACTCCTGTACACCTTCTCGTCACCATCTGAAATTCTGCCAACAATAGTTGTATCATCAGCAAATTTACAGATGACATTTGAGCTGTGTCTTGCCACACCAGTCATGGGTGTAGAGAGAGTAGAGCAATGGGCTAAGCACCTATGCTGCATCATAGAGGCAGCATCTATGGAGGGAAATTAACAGTCGATATTTTGGGCTGAGACCCTCCATCAGGATTGGAAAGGAAAGGGGCTAAGGCCAGAATAAGAAGGCAGGGAGGGGGAGGGGAAGGGCCCTGTCCTCCTCCTTTCCAATCCAGATGAAGGGTCTTGATCTGAAATGTCGACTGTTTATTTCCATCCATAGATGCTGAATTCCTCCAGCATCTTGTGTGTGTTGCTGTTGTGATGACAAACCAAGTTATCAGAAGATTGATACTGATGAGAGAGACAAGGGAGACAATGGAGAAACATTCAAAACGCTAATAAGAGAGAAGAGAGAGATTAACGAGAAAGAAACACATTTCAGATATTGACAGACCGATTGCTTTCAACCTGAACTGTTTGAAGTTTGATGGACAGGCGATACCCCAGCAGGGGGATAAAAAGAACAGGTTCGCTAAGGCACGACACACAGCACGAGATCACGAGATAACGAGACCCTGGAAGAGCGGTGTGCCTCCACAAGTTGGTGGGAGTTTGGGGGTCTGCTCGCGGGAACTGACCATAGACACACAGGGTGAAAAGGGTATGATCCGTGGGAACCTGGTGTGTGTGTCCGCCCTTGCCTGGGTGCTGGGTTCACCGTGGAAGAACGGTCGTATCCGGAACGGAGGGGTCACAGTTGGTGACCACAGAAGACATAAAAAGGGTTCGCCCGAAAGCCAACTGCGAAGAACATCAAAGGTCTGTTTGAATCAAAATTTGCATTCTCTCTCTCTCTCCAACGGCACAACAGCGATTCCTGCAAATTGTACTAAGCTGAACTGATCTCTGCGTCACTTAAGACTGATCATTTTACCCCTAGACTGCGATAGAGCTTGGTTGATTCCTATTACCCTAGTTCTGTGTACATGTGTGTTTTATCATTGCTAACCTGTTGCATTTATATCCTTATGATTAGAGTACTGTGTTACTTATTTCTTTAATAAAACTTTATTAATTTCTGTTAAACCAGACTCCAACTAAGTGGTCCATTTCTGCTGGTTTGGCAACCCAGTTATGGGGTACGTAACACTGTGTGCTACATAAGCTGCAGATATGTTTTTACCTTGTAAAGACAATGGTAAGCTTCTGTCCTGGAGTTTGTGGGTTTGTTGTTAGGCTGGTCCCTAGGCATGAGTTTACTAGTTTCTATTAACCTGTAATCTGTAGTCCAGGTTGGTTTGAATCAGTCCAATCTACCGATGTCTGGTACCAACAGAATCCTCATTTATCTCCCTGCTGCAAGACCATCCTACGATTCTCTAGTACAGCCCTCCAAAGCCACTGCACTCTTCCTTAATACAACAGGAAATTTTTTATCCACAGCAGAGGTGAATAAAATTAGAGGAGATGGGTTTAGGGGAAGGATTAAGAGGTTTAGATGGGATCTTAGGAGAAAAATTTTACACAGATGGTGGTTTGAATTTAGAACATACTGTCCTGGAGATAGAGCTAGTGACTCTCAGTGTCATGACCACGGACGCTGCCACGGGATCGGCGTGCCCATGCTGGCGGGCTGCGCAACAGGTTCAACAATTACGCTCGTAAATATGCACTTTCTAGCTAATTACTGTTTCATTATGGTGGTACTTTACTCCATTTATTTTTGTTCTAGTCTTGTTGAGACTTGACCAAAAGCACAGGAACATTTACACTTCCAAATTACCCTCATCCTTGTCCGGGAAAGAAGGCTACCATTTCGACTGATGCTGTAAAGGAGCAGTATTTTTTTAGTTACTGCTTCCAGCCAGAGTGTTGGCCTCTAACTTTCAATTTGAGAATTTTAGTTAATGGTTCTGTAGGCCTGGCATTTATCGTTTTTCTTTTCCTTTAAATTCTGCAAAAGTTCTCATTAAATTCGCTGAACTGCTAACCCACTTCAGTGTGTCTCTGAACGCGCTTGGGGCCTATATACGAACGTTCTGATACTCAAAGTTCAAAGTTCAAAGTACATTTGTTATTAAAGCACGTATCCATTATACAACCCTGAGATTTGTTTCCTAAGAGGCAGCCAGGAAACAAAAGAAATCAAAAACAAACATTAATAAAAGACCGTCAAGCACCCAATGTGCTGAAAGGAAAAAACACAGTTCATGCAAACATTAATTGCAAGCAAATAGCATTCTGAACTGAAATCTACAAAGACAGTTTGTCTCTAGAACCTTAGTTCTGTGCAGAGCGGAGCCGTGGGCTGAGCCTGTCCATTCCTCGCCTCAGGCCCCGACACCATGACCTTTTCAATCTGGCCCAGCGCCCACAACGTTTAAGAAAAGCCTAGATAAGCACTTGGATCTACTCTCACAATAATTACGAAGTATTTAGGTGAGCTCGTAAAACACTTAGGTATCGGAAGCAATGGACCAAGCATTGGTAAATGGGATTAACGTAGACTGGTCAGCATGGATGTGATGGGCCGAAAGGCCTGATACTGTGACCTCTGACTCTTTGAGCATTTTGTCTCTCCTTTAGTTCAGTGCTCATTCTCAATGGAATTCAGCTAGTGTGGTCCAGTTTAACCCATCATGGAAACATCATCAGTAAATCGTTTCATCAAAAAAGGATGGATTATTCCAAGGCAGGTATCTGGACAATAGGAATAATTTCTAGCCAGGAAAGAACAATTGGTGCAGATGTACTATTCTAACTGGCTGCATCACTGTCTGGTATGGGGGAGGGGGCACTGCAGAGGATCAACATAAGCTGCAGAAAGTTGTGAACTCAGTCAGTACAGTACTCTCACCGGCACCCAGGACATCTTCATAGAGTGATGCCTCAAAAAGGTAACATCCATCATTAAGGACTCCCATCGCCCAGGACATGCCCTCTTCTCATTGCTACCATCAGGGATGGGGTGCAGGAGCCTGAAGACACACACTCAATCATTCAGGAACAGTTTCTGCCCCTCTGCTATCCGATTTCTAAATGGACATTGAGCCCATGAACACTATCTCACTATTTGTTTTCTCTTTTTGCACTATTTACCTTTTGTAAACATAAATACTGTAATTTATGTTTTATTGTTATATGTATTGCAATGTAGTGCTGCCACAATAACATCAAGTTTCATGACATAAGCCCACGATTCTAAACCTGATTCTGGTTACTGAAGCTGTTTCTCAATACTAACGTGGTCGTTCAGAGCCAATCTAATCATTATTGCTGAGCACTTGTTGAAACAGTTATTACACCTTAGTCAGGTTTTCATGAGGGGCAATGCTACATTAAGGCTTCCCCTCATTATTGTGGCCCACTGAGTTATTGCCACTAAGAAAGGCGGTGGAAAATTATTGGTCTGGCCTACTGATATTCCATAAGGCTTCCCAACCGTGTCCTTCACTCCTGTGGGTTTGGTCCCTCTCTACCAACCTACATTTGAGCCATCAGCTGAACTGGTGGCAGAGGAAGAAGCACTGAGTGTGAGCCTTCAGGCTCCTCTACCTCCTCCCTGATGGTAGCAATGAGAAGAAGGCATGTCCTGGGTGATGGGGCTCCGAAATGATGGATATTGCCCTTCTGAGGCATTGCTCCTTAACGATATCCTGGATGTTGGTGAGGCTTGTGCCTATGATGGAGCTGATTGAGTTTACAATTCTCTGCAGCTTATTTCAATCCACGCAGTAGCCCCCCACCCTCCAATACCAGATGGTGATGCAGCCAGTTAGAATGCTCTCCACAGTACATCTGTAGAAATTTGCGAGTGTCATTGGTGACGTACCAAATCTCCTCAAACTCTTCATGAAATATAGCCACTGTCGTGCTTTCTTTGTAACTGCACTGATATGTTGGGGCCAGATAGATCCTCAGAGATATTGTCACCTAGGAATTTGAAATTGCTTACTCTTTCTATTTCTGACCTCTTCATGAGGACTGGTGTGTGCTCCCTTGACTTAGCCTTTCTAAAGTCCACAATCAATTCTTTGGCCTTACTGGTGCTGAGTGGAATGATGTTGCTATGCCACCTCTCAACCATGATCTATCTCACCCCCGTATGTCTTCTCGTCACTAATGTCTATATTGCCACTGAGGGAAGCTACTTAGCTTCTTTGGCCCTGTGTCTGGCATTCAATAATCCAAGGGCAGGTATGGTACTGACCTTAGCACCAATACTGTCTCTGCAAAGATATCCAACTCACTGGAAGGGTAGGCTAACCAATGCCAGGCTAACGTCCCTAGCACTGAGGCCCAGTTTCTCACAGGGAACTACATTGGGCAGGACAGATTGCTTGCATCAGATTTCAAAAACAAATTCTCTGTTCCAAGCTACTTCATAAATTAGCAGGTGGACCGAGTAAAAGGTTGAAGAACTGTAACATCCTCAGAAATTCCAGTGTACCTCTGGCCCGTGATCATCCAAATGGAGACACATTTAGGATCTGTTGAGAACCCAAGTCCAGACATCAGGATGGAAGGAGTGCTACATATGACTAATACCCCTCCATCAGAGACCTTCTGCCCCATTTGTAGAATTTATATCGGTCTCACTAGCTACGTCAGAACAGATGGTGATGAAGAAGGATGGAACAGATTCATCAGGATCTTTTATTTATGCGAACAGATTGGATAGAGTGGGCTTGTTTTCCCTGGCATGAAGAAGGCTGAGGGTTGACATGGTAGAAGCTTATGATATTAATGAAGTTATAGGTAGGGGAGATGATCAAAGTCATTTTCCCATGTATGAAGTATCAAAAATTAGAGGGCAGAGTTTTAAGAGGAGAGGTAGGAGAATTAAAGGGGGTCTGATGGCAAATATTTTTACATAATGGTTGGTATCTGGAGCTTGCTGCCAGAAGAATTCAAGCACAAGTTTATTGTCAGGGGAAAATATACAAAGTGCCTAAATTCTATGAAAATTAGCTTTCGGCAGCAGCAGCAGTGCCGTGCATGACAAACATTAATTACGTGAACTTAAATTAACCTTAATTATTATTTACAGGAAGTGGAATCAGATACAATTACTATGCTTAAGAGGCTTTTAGACAGACCTTTAAACAGGTAGAGCATAGAAGCATATTGTCCTAATGTGGGCAACTGGGGAAAGTGTAGAATAACATGATCAGCTCTGAGCTGGTGGGCCAAAGGAACTGATTCTGTGCTCTATGAGTCACAGGGTCATACAGCACAGGAAAAGGCCATTCGGCCCATCATAAAACTGAAGTGCAGGCGAGTCACTCTTGATCCCAAGGGTCTGCCTAAGAAGAGAAAGATCTTTTCACATCTAGGGTATGCTCTGTTTCTGCTACCACCATCAGGGAGCCTAAAGACCTACACCCAATACAGGAACAGTTTCTTTCACACCACCATTAGAATGATCAATGAACCTATAAACACCAAACCATTATTCCTTTTGTTTACACTATTTACTTATTTTGTAAATATTAGTAATCCTATGCACTTGTATTTGACTGCTGCCACAAAACATCAAATCTCACATTGAATAAGAGAGTGATAATAAACCTGATTATGATTCTGATCGAAAATATTTCAGCTCAGTGGATCACAAAGGGATTAAATACAGTCTGTCCTGTTTTTTGGATATCCAGAGTAGCACTCACAAAATGTCGGAGGAACTCAACAGGTCAGGCAGTATCTATGGAGAGGAATAAACAGTTGATATTTTGGGCTGAGACCTTTCATCAGAACTGTTTATTTCTCACCAGAGATGCTGCCCGACCTGCTCAGTTCCTCCAGCATTTTATGCATGTTACTCTAGTTCATGATAAATATCTGTTTTCCTCTCCCTCCCACCCACACACTCCAATGCAAACCATCTTTGCAAACATTCCTAGAAAGATTCCAAACAAGACTCCAGTTTTGTCAATGAAAATCATAGAAATTTACCCTCAGTGGCCACTTAATTATGTACACCTGCTTGCTGATGCAAATATGTAATCAGCCAATCATGTGGCAGCAACTCAATGCCTAAATGTGTGCAGACATGGTCAAGAGGTTCAGTTGTTGTTCAGATCAAACATCAGAACGGGGAAAAATGTGATTTAAGTGACTTTAACTATGGAATGATTGTTGGTGCCAGATGGGGTGGTTCGAGTATCTCAGAAACTGCTGCTCTCCTGAGATTTTTATGCACAAGAGTCTCTAGAGTTTCCAGAGAATGGTGAGAGAAACAAAAAGCATCAAGTGAGTGGCAGTTCTGCTGGCAGAAATGCCTTTATAATGAGAGAGGTCAGAGGAGAATGGCCAGACTGCTTCTTGGAGACAGAAAGGCAACAGTAACTCAAATAACCATATTCAGGCAGGTGGGGCTCATCAGCTTTGGACGGCAGCCTGCCTAGGGGAAGGAAAACTCTGATTCTAAACCTCCGCTGCCTAGCGGCCATACCCACTCAAGGGAGAGGCTTCGGGAGTAAACCCCGAGGGAGAAATCCGGAGCTGGGGTCCCTACGTCAGTTTGATGTTGTTTACAACTTCACTCTGGCAACCTCTGCGACGACACTAGTGCCAAGCTGTATTGGCGCTTGCCCTTCCCTTGGACTGCATCAGTGACGTGGAGAGGGGGAACTCACTGCATGGGCAACAGCCGGTTCTTCAAATCTCCCCACCCAGGTTTGCACCCTGGAGAGGACGCAGTCCACCAGAGGTGCAAACCCATGATCCCCTTGGATTGACGGCTGCCTACTATAACAGTGATGCACAGAAGAGCATCTCTGAATGCACAACATATCAAACCTTGAAGTGGATGGTCTACAGCCGCAGAAAACCATGATCATAAACATACACTCAATGGCTACTTTATTAGATCCTGGAGGTATCTAGTAATGTGGCCGCTGAATGTATATTACTTACCGATGATGATGATGATGATGACATCCGTCTGTCTTGAAGGGCAATGGGTGTTTTGTCACTGCAGTGACCTCTCCCAGGGCACAAGCTTGGACAGAAGGCATGGAGATCCTAGGATACCCAGTCATCAAGATCCCACTCCTGGCCTCAGTGGTGTAGTCCAAAGGAAAGTGAAGCAATATGTTTGGCACCAGCTTGGCTGTAGCTGCTGCCGTTAGGGTGTTCAGTGACGTCCAACCACCTTAGGGGCTCCACTCTGGATCTGCTGTCTGAGTTTACTCCTATAGCCTTTGTCTCTCCCGAGGCTGCCCGCAAGGCAGTGGGGCTATTTACCCACTGCTGGGAAACCCATACCCTCACCCATTACATATGTATCCCTTAAAAAATGATATTCCAGTCTTTTTTCTCCCCCTCACCCTTCTTCCCTAGCTGTGAAAGGTAACCTCATCTTGTCCTGCTAGAAGACAGCTATTTTTGTCTGATTTGTTTAAACTGTGAAGGGGACATCTAACGTTATTATGCTCTTAAAAAATCAAGTCTATTCATAAATGGGAGGTTGTAAATTGGCCTGTCAAAAAGAGTGACTGCTTTGAGCAGGTAACATTGTGATTGGAGTCAAAATCTAGAAGCAGTAAATTGAATCACTCCACCATTTCACGTCCATGCAAAGCCAGTGGATGAGCTAAATTGAAATTCCATTATACACTCAAGCTTCTGGCTAATCACGAAAAGATCTATAGTGGAAATGCAAGGGACATATACGGATTAGTTCAATAACCCTGTGTTAAGCATCAAGGGATAAATTTGCCTAATTGGTACATTTGTTCCAATTACTGAAAATAATTGCCACATGCTGACTGACAGGGTATGTTCAAAATGGGTTCCATTGAGCGAATTGGAATCCTGTCAGGCTTTATTGTGGTCACTGCACCTGCTACTCTCACCTGCCTCTCCAAATCCATGTCCCTCCTTTGGCAAGGAGAACAATTTCAATCTTTAAGGAATCAATTTACATTGACAGCGTGGCTTTGAACGCTGGCAAGCAAAGAGGCTGCTGAAAGTTATGTAAACACACAGTGGTCAGCAGAATCCAGCTAAACACCGATTAATCAAAAACTCACATCGGCAAATTTATCCTGTTCACATCCACCTCTGTGATTACGCTGTGATTTCATCAACGCAATTATACACATTAATCTTCATTCCGCAGCATTTGTCAACTGCATTTTGGGTACAGAGGCCATTATAGTAGCTACTGCACTATCTAAATTAATCCATGGGGTGTATATCGAATCATTTAATCATGATGCAGTCAAGCGGCCCCTGTGAGTGCATTCTACCTTCATTAGATTTAATATATTTCTCATTATACACTGCAGTCTTTTGGATGAATGCTTGTTGATCTGTTTGGTGTTCACTCTTCATCTGCCTGATCCTGCTTCAATAAGATACCATTCAGAAGTCACACCAAAATTTGGGCTGCTCTGCTATCATTTCATTGGCTTTATCTGTTCACATACTCTTGGTGCCCACTTTATTAGGTACACCTGCTTGTGAAGGCAAATATTTAATCAGCCAATCAGGTGGCAGCAACTCAATGCAAAAATAAAAGCATGCAGACATGTCAAGAGGTTCAGTTGTTATTCAGGCCAAACATCAGAATGGGGGAAGAAATGTGATCTGAGTGACTTTGACCGTGGAATGATTCTTGGTGCCAGATGGAGTGGTTTGAGTATCTCAGAAACTGCTGATCTCACATACAACAGTATCTGGAGTTTACAGAGAATGGTACGAAAAACAAAAAAAATCCAGTGAGTGACAGCTCTGTGGGTGAAAGCGCCTTGTTAATGAGAAAGGTCACGGGGGGATAGTCAAACTGGTTCAAGCTGACAGGAAGGTGACAGTAACTCAAATAGCCACATGCTATAACAGTGGTGTGCAGAAAAGCATCTCTGAACACACAACACACACAAAACGCCGGAGAAAATCAGAAGGCCAGGCAGCATCTACGGAAAAGAGTACAGTCAATGTTTCGGGCCAAAACCCTTCAGCAGGACCCATCAGCAGTCCCGCTGAAGGGTCTCAGCCCAAAATGTCGACTGTGCTCTTTTCCATAGAGGCTGACTGAGTTCCTCCAGCATTTTGTGTATGTTGCTTGGATTTCCAGCATCTGCAGATTATTTCTTGTTTCTGAACACGTAACACTTGGAACCTTGAAGTGATGGGCTACAACAGCAGAAGACCATGAACATACACTACAAGAGGTATCTAATAAAGTGGCCACTGAGTTAATGTAGCAATGACTGACAACTTCTAATCTGGACCTCCTCTTCTGACATTTCACAGAGGAGCAAAGTTCTTCCATCATGATTCCCTAAACCAATGAACCCCGACTTAATTTTGCAGAGTAGATCAGGCTGGGTCCTGATCAGTGGTTGTGTGACAGGTGGCCTGAATTAAAACACTTTCTCTGGAGGTTAATTAGCATGGAAAACAATCATGAATCTGAAAAGAAATAACAAAAAGCGTTTATCCTTCACTTCTTCTGTTGCATACACACTTTAAAATGATAAATTATTTTGGGTTTATTTGCACAACAAAGTGCGCTGTGATCAGTACACAACTGGCAGGATTTCCAAGGCAAGGTAGAGAGCTGCCAGGTGAACACCAAAACCGGGGGGGGGGGGGGGGCCACTACACTTAATTAAACATCTGGCAAGACGTCATGAGCTGTGGAGCGCAAACACTGAAGATGTTCGGATGGACTACTGGGTTGAAAATGGTTGGAGGGTTGTGTAGCTAGGTAGAGCTGCTGCCTCATGTCTTCAGGGTCCTTGGTTCAATCCTGACCTCAGGTGCTGCCTGTGTGGAGTTTGCATGTTCTCCCTGCGATCTTGTAGATTTCCTCTGTGTGGTCCAGTTGCCTCCCAAATTCCAGCAATGTGCAGGTAGCTAAGCTAACTGATTGTTTGAGATAAAGTGCAGAATTGGTCCTTCCAGCCATTCCCCCAGCAATCACCTGTGTTAATCCTAACCTAGCCTAACCATAGGACAATTTACAATGACCAATTAACTTACCAAATGGTGTATCTTTGGACTGTGGGAGGGAACTAGAGCACCCAGAGGAAACTCACAGAGACACGGGGAGAACGTACGAACTGCTTACAGGCAGCGTTGGGAATTGGCCACTGTAACTTTCTCCTGGTGTGCAGGTGAGTTGGAGGAGGAATCTGGGTGGAGCCGATGGGAATGTGGGGAGAATTAAATGGGATTCATGTAGGATAAGAGTCAATGAATGGTCAGCAGAGACTCAGTGAGCCAAATGGCCTGTTTCTATTCTGTATGATTGCATGACTCGACGGTAGGGCAGGCCCAGTTCCTACTTTGGAGACACAAGAGACTAAGGATGCTGAAAACTGGGGCAACAAACAAGATGTTGCAGAGGGGAAAGGAACTGTCAACAGTTCAGGACTGACGCTGTTGTGTTCTTTAAACATACCGTAGGTTACTAAGAACAAACCATATTCTGGAATAATAAGAACTAGAACTTAAATTTTCAATGCAAACAGCAACCACGTTTTCACCATACAAGTTTCTAGATCGTTCTTTCATTTCTGCGCATGCTCAGAACTCTTTCCAGTCACTTTCTTACACGTGACACGTGATACCACCACAACGCTGAGTCCCGACCTGAAACATCAACAATTCCTTCCCCACCCACCCTCCACCCCACAGATGCTGCTTGAGTCAGACACACACACACACACACACACACACACACACACACACACATATACACACAAGCTAGATCACAAAAAATGGAAAATCCAGGAAATACTCAGCAGTCAGGCAGCATCTGCGGAAAGCAAAGCAGATTTAATATTTCTGCTTTGAGACAGTTCAGAGCTGGAACAAGAATTGTGGGATCATCTTACAATCTTCCAACCAGCTTGCAGAAACCTCCCTGAGAGGACAAGGCCACCATCCCAGGAATCAATATGTGAGTATACTAATGTATCCTTTTTAGAAAGATCAAAATTGTTTATAATATTCCAGATGTGATCTCACCCGGAACCTATAGCATTGAAGCAAGCTGTCTTTATTAATGGACTCAAACCCTCTTACACTAAGGGCCAGCACACTATATTCCTTGACACTGTAGCTTTAATGATTCCTATACAAGGACATCCAGTTCAGTATGAATGCAAACTTGTTTTATGTTCTCATCACTTAATAAATACTCTTCTATTTGTTTCTACCAAAGTGAACAACATCATATGTGAACACTGTAGAAGAAGGAATAGACTGGTTCATACTAGATTGAGGTACAAGAGAGACTGTGTTATTTTTTTCCACTGGAGAGAAGAACGCTAAGGTGACATGACTGGAAGAATTGGATCGGTCCATGATTGAATGGTGGAGCAGGCTCAATGGGCTGAATGGCCTACTTCTGCTCCTATATCTTATGGTCTTATGATTGGCAGCATGGTAACATAGTGGTTAGTTCAAAGCTTTACAATTTGGAGTATTGTGTGCATTTCTGGTCACCTAACTATAGGAAGGATATCAGTAAGATTGAAAAAGTGCAGAGAAGATATACTAGGATGTTGCCGGGTCTTCAGGAGTTGAGTTACAGGGAAAGATTGAACAAGTTAGAACTTTATTCCTTGGAGCGTAGAAGAATGAGGGGAGATTTGACAGAGGTTTACAAAATTATGAGGGGTATAGACAGAGTAAATGCGAGTAGGCTCTTTCCACTTAGATTAGGAGAGATAAATAGGAGAGGACATGGCTTTAGGGTGAAAGGGGAAAGGTTTAGGGGGAACATTAGTGGGAACTTCTTCACTCAGAGAGTGGAGGGAGTGTGGAACAAGCTGCCATCTGACGTGGTAAATGCAGGCTCACTCAAGTTTTAAGAATAAATTGAATAGATACATGGATGAGAGAGGTCGTGCAGGTCAATGGGACTAGCGGAATAAAGTTTCGGCACAGACTAGAAAGGTCAAATGGCCTGCTTTCTGTGGTGTAGTGTTCTATGGTTCTACCAGTGGCCCAGGTTCAATTCCCGCCGCTGCCTGTAAGGAGTTTGTACATCCCCCTTGTGTCCGTGTCCATGTTGGTTTCCTCCAGGTACTCCGGTTTCCTCCCACAGTCAAAAGATGTACCAGTGTGTATGTTAATTGGTCACTGTAAATTGTACTGAGTTTAGGGTAAGATTAATTTGGGGGATTGCTGGGCAGTGCAGCTCGAAGGGCCGGGAGGGCCTATTCCATTCTGTATCTCAATAATAAAAAAAATTAAATCAAAGTTCACAAAGTTCAAAGTAAATTGATTATCAAAGCACATAAATGTCACCATATGCAAACCTGAGTCCTGAGAAGCAAAAAGCATGAAAGCGAGTATATGTTTGGTATGGTGGTGGCGTCGAAAACTACAGGCATCAGTTGGTGAGAGGGAGGAGGGTTGAAGGGGCTCTGAGGAGTAAATATTTCACACAAAGAAGAGGAGTAATGAGCTGATGGAGGGTGAGGCAGGGTCAGGATCAGTAACAATGTTTAAGAGGCATCTGGAGTGTTTTTTGAATGAAAATGGCATTGAGGGGTACGGAATTGATGCAGGCAAGTGGAGTTAGTAAAGACAGGAATGTTGGTCAGCATAGACTCAGTCCCTAAGGGCCTGCCAACTCCATGTTTGGGGCCTGAATAGAGATGAGGCAGGAGGTGAATGGGCAGGTGAGGGACTTCTTTTGCTTGCAGTTCTAAGTGCAAGGAAAGAGATTAGTGGGGAGGGACAAATGAATAAGGGAGTGACAGAGAGCAATTCCTGTAGCAAGTGGAGAGTTGGGGGAGGATGGGGGAGAGGCAAAGATATGTTTAGTGGTAGGATCTTTTCAAAGATGGTGGAAGTTGCCAATAATGATATCCTGCACGCAGAGGCTCTTGGGGTTGTAGGTGAGGACAAGAGGAATTATAGTCCTGTAAAGACAATGGGAAGATGGGGTGAGGGTAGATGTCTGGGAAATCGAGGACATGCGGCTGAGGGCAGAATCAATGGTGGAGGAATGGAAACACCATTCTCTGAAGAAGGAGGATACCTCTGATATTCTGGAAAGAAAAGACGAGGCAGATCCGAAGGAACTGAGAAAAGGGAATGGCATTTTTACGAGTGACAGGATGGGAAAAAGCGTAGTCAAGACAGCTGTGAGCGTCAGCAGGTTTATAAAAGATATCTATACACAGTTTGTCTCCAGAGATCTCAAGAAAGCAGAGTGAGGTGTGAGAAAAGGATCAAGTGAATTTAAGGGGAAGGTGGAAATTGATGAGCTCAGCATGGGAGCATGAAGCAGCACGATTGCAGCCGTCAATATAGTGCAGAAAGAGTAGGGGGGCACTAGCAGGGAAGGCTTGGAACATGGAGTGTTCCATGTAGCCAATGAAAAGCCAGGCGTAGCTGAGGCCCATGCAGGTGTGCATGGCTACACCTTAGGTGTGGAGAAAGTGGGAAGAGCTGAAAGACAAATCATTGAGGTCATTGATTTGATGTGCATACTCAGGTAGAGGGTCAAAGAGCTAAAAAAAAAATAGACCCAACATATTGATGCAGCTACAAAGAAGGCACGACAGTGGCTATACTGCATTATGAGTTTGAGAAGATTTGGTATGTTTTGCCTTCCTCCCTGAAACATCTAAAGCTTGTCACTCTAAGTAGCCATTCCTGCCCCTGAGCCATCCAAGTCTCTGTAATGGCTACAAAATCATAGCTCCAAGTACTGATCCACGCTCTAAGCTCATCCGCTTTGCTCATGATGCTTCTTGCATTAATATAGACACATCTCAAGGGTTATTTATCTGATTGCACCAGAGCTCGTACTTTTCCATTATGACCCTTAATGTTATGAAAATATGACACTTCCCTGTTCTTTTGCTGTTGCTAAAGTTTTGCACAGTCAGCCATAAAATCAGTCTATACTAGCTGGTGAAAGGGTCAGCAAAAGGGTTAATGAACTAAGTAGCAAATTTGTATTCTTTAAATCTGGACTTTTGAAACCCAATATCCTAAGCTTAGACTTACAGCAGGCAGTCTTTCATAATCAGGATGCAGCACTGAGTGCAGAAAAGAGCAACATATATTCGTTTGACTTAGTTACTGACTGTTCGATGATTAAAAATACCTTCTGTGATGGATGTACCAATTTGCTCCTGTGTTTTTTTATGTAGTTAAGGCTAAAATTATGAACATCTTGTTTCTGTACTGTATAAAAGAAGGAACTTCCCACTCAACACACACAAAATGCTGGAGGAACTCAGCAGGCCAGGCAGCATCTATGGAAAAGAGTACAGTTGACGTTTCCAGTCAAGGCCCTTCAGCAGGACCCTTTGGCCCAAAACATTGACTGTACTCTTTTCCATTGATGCTGCCTGGCCTGCTGAGTTCTCCAGGGTTTTGTGTGTGTTGCCTGGATTTCCAGCATCTGCAGATTTTCTCCTGTTTGTGATAGGAACATTCCACTGCTTACTTGGAGTCCAGGACGCCCTGTTTGTGAGACGGACTCTCCGTGGCATATCTCATAAATAAAGTGACTTTCATCCTAGTCTTCCCAAAGTCTGTGTTTATTTGCCTGATCAAGATAGTTTCGCTGAGAATACGTCACCAAAAATACACAAATTTCTAACTGGCTGCATCACCGTCCGGTACGGGGGCGTGACAAGGGGCTACGGCACAGGATCGAAGTAAGCTACAGAGCACTGTAAAATTAGTCAGCTCCATTACCAGCACCAGCCTCCACAGTATCCAAGACATCTTTAAGGAGCAATGCCTCAAAAAGGCGGCATCCATCATTAAGGTCCTCCTATCACATGACATGCCTTGTTCTCCGTGCTGCCATCAGGAAGGAGGTACAGGAGCCTGAAGGCACACACTCAATGAATCAGGAACAGCTTCTTCCCCTCTGCCATCCAATTTCAACTGTCTCTAGAGTTCACAGAGAAAGGTGCGAAAAATAAAATAAAATCCAGTGAGCAGCACTGTTAAAGAGCGAGGTCAGAGGAGAATGGTTAGAATGGTTTGAGCTGACAGGATGGTGACGGTAGCCCAAAATAACTACTGTTACAACAGTGGTTTGCAGAAGAGCATCTCTGAATTCACAGCATGTCAACCCTTGAAGTGGATGGGCTGCAGCAGCAGAAGATCATGAACACACACACTCAGCGGCCACTTTATTAGGTACAGGAGGTAGATAATAAAGTGGCCACTGACTGTAAATTCAGGCGTGTCGCTCACCTTCACCAGCCGCTCACTCTCTGCTCCATCCCAAGCCGGCGCAGGGAGACCCTCACCCAGCCTTTGCTCCGAAGCTCTCTGACCCGCCTCAGCATTTTTTTTCGTAGCATCAGCGGCATTTTCCTCCTCTTGCAACAAAGCACGCCGTTATTATTTTTGCACCCCGCATGTCGCTCTGTTCTAAGAGAGAGGATGTTAACAATGCCTGGTGCCTGCCTGGGAAAAGATAACGAGTCTGCTTAAGCACACTGATTGAAGCCGAGGTATGCTTGTGGCACGGGGGGTCACAGAACAGCGGGGAGCATTTTGGATCTGCTTCTTAGAATTCATATCGGTGCTTCGCTAATGTACAAATTTTCTTATTATCTTTGGATGTAATCACACGAACCAGACTTCAAACTGCACCGGTTAGAGTCGATGAAATTGCATGCCGTGGAGAAACAGACCATGTTTTTGTGTTTATTTTCAGTATGGAGCTAGCCATGCAATGGCAATGAGATAAAGCACTGACTGACAATGAAGCTGAATGCAAAAAGAGGATGCCTGATTGATTCCCGTCTGAAAGCAGACATAAAACACCACAATAGGCGGGATTTTAACAGGACAATTTTACAGATGGAGCAGAGCAGCAGGTACGTATCTGGCTGGAACTGATTCTATCGGCACACTCATGTGTATCATAATTTTCTCACTGGTCTGTAGCAGTTAGAAGATGGCTGCTTATGCCGAATTCTGAAGAAGATGGCTTTCTGTCCGAAGATGAGATGATTCCCTTTCTGTTGCTAACAAAAACCGTGCACATTTAAAAAAAAATATATATATTATTCTGGCATCTGAGCAAGACTGATCCCTATCATGTAAAGGCCAGATCATTTAAGGCTGGCATATTTCCTTCCCTGAAGAATAGAGTTCTTCCAACCACTCCAGCCCAACATAAAGGAAGTGGGTTACAGCAAATGTGAGAATTTAGTGTTCATACATTGGAGAGGAGACTGCCCAAGTGGAACATGAGGCATTGCTCTTTTAGTGTGCATTTGGCTTTATCACTATGGTGAAGAAGGCTGAGAACAGGCACTTGTGTTTGAGGACGGGAAGGGGAGTTGAAATGACATATAACCAGAATCCCAAAATAGCCAAAGTGGAAAGACGTTAGCTGCTCCGCTTGGTCTATGCTTGGTCATGCTGATGTAGAGGAGGCAACATTTTGAGCACTGAATGCAGTAGATGAGGTTGGAGGAAGTGTACATGAACCTCTGCTTCAACTGGGAGGGCTGCTTGGACCCTCGCACGGTGGTGAGGGAGGAGGCATAAAGACAGGTGTTGCACCTCTTACAGGGAGGAATGGGTGGTGGAGCAAGAGGGAAACAGGGAGTCATGGGCGAAGTGGTCCCTGCAGAGAGCAGAATTGGGGTAGAGAAAGGGAGATGGGACTGGTGATAGGATCCCACTGGAGCTGGTGGAAATGGCAAAGGTTGATATGCTAGATATGAGGGCCAGTAATGTGAAAGGTAAGAACCAAAGGAATTCCTATCTCTGTTCTGTTTGGGGAAAATGGTAGGAGCAGATATCTAGGCAATAGGGGAAACCAGTTAAGCCTCCATCAATAGCCACATCTCCTTAAAAAGGAGGACACCTCAGATGTTCTGGGATGGAAAGCTCCATCTTGACAAAAGATGCATTGAGAGTCAGAGACAGAGTAAGAGGCAGTGCAGTCAAAATAACTGAGGGAGAATTTGGTTTTACAAGCAATATAGGTGGATAGATTTTCTCCTGAGATGGAGACAGAGATCTAGAAAAGCATCCATAGTGAATATGAGTGAAGATGGAAGTTGGTAGAAAAGGTGATAATATTGACAAGTTCTACTCAAGAAGCACCAATGCAGTGGAGAAAGGGTGGGAGAGGGTTAAGTTAGGTTTAAGTTTGGGACAAGGACTGTCCCACATAGTCTACAAAAAGACAGGCATGGCTGTACCATTGATTTTTAAAAAGCAAAGGAATTAACAGAGAAGTTTTTGAGGGCAAGAGTGAGGAGCTGTGCATTCAAAGGAAGTGAGGTTGGAGTTGGAGAGGGAATTCATATTGACCTAACATCGACAGATGGGAAGTGAAAACGTCAAGGGAGGGTTAAAGGCCGAGAGGGGCTTCTGGTTGTTAGATGCAAGCAGTTTACAACAAGGACTTGTATTTACAGAGCACTTTTAATCTGGCAAAGCAAAAACAATGTGCTTAAAGCCACTTGGAGAGATATTAGCAATGAAGGCCAAAGGTTTGTCCAAAGACATATGTTTTATGGAGGGCAGATATAAAGCAACAAAGGGCCAAGGAATCCTAGAACTTAAGACATAAGTAAATAAGGAAGGCCTGTGATGCAGCTGGAGATCTGAAACCTTTGATATATAAACGATTAGGAATTTAAAGATAACAGAACAGTATGCTGACTGATTTTTAAACCAGGTAAGTTTTAGGGGCAAGCAAGAAGATATTATTTTGGAGTACAACATCTCCTCACTGAGATAAAAGAGCAGTCAAAAATGCCAGATGTTTACTGAGGGCAGAAACTTGCGCTGTCACACCAGTTAAATATTTAGCATATTATTATCCCTGTGCTACTTTTCATCAGCTGAATTTGGTTTTATTAACTTTAGTCCATCTAAATCCTGGAAGATAAAGTATTCATCCTTGTCTATAGTGTGACTGGTACTGGTACTGGTACATGCAGTCTGGGCGGACTGCTCACCCAGTGAGAGGCAAGCTCAAAACAGAGGTCAGAAACGTCCTGCCAGTTGTAACCACTGTGGCCTATTCTGTCTTCTTCAAAAAGGTTTATGAAAAAATAATGCCTGTAAAGGATTTGTAGAAATTTGTTACTTCCTCTCCATATGTTTATGATCTTGACAACTAGCTTTATTTGTCACATGTATATGGAAACATCAAAGCAAACAGTGAAATGCATAGTTTGTGTTAATGACCAACACACAGACTGCAAGTGTCACCATGCTTCCGGTCCAACATAGCATGCCCACAACTTTCTGATCCTAACTTGTACATCTTTGGAATGTGGGAGGAAACCAAAGCACCCGGAGGAAACCCTCCTGGCCACTATACACACTCCTTATAGAAAGCAGCGCAATTGAACCCGGCTGGTGCTGTAATAGCATTATGATAATTGCTATGTTACTGTACATCTGACATTGATAGATCTTGTTAACCAAATCCTTTTATAGATACGTATGGTTATACAGAGTTAGGGTATAGATCAGCTATGATCTCACTGAATGCTCGAACAGTCTCAAAGGGCTGAATGGCCTGCTTCTGCTCTACATTCATGAGCTCAAATACTTTGGATTTAAAAAAAAAGATCTAGAGCAGTCAGTTGGATATAAAGTCCAAGAAGCTCTAACAAAATATGTTTATCGATTGCAAATACACTCAGTGTCCATTTTGTTAGGTACCTCCTGTACCTGATAAAGTAGCCATTGAATGTATGTTCATGGTCTTCTGCAGCTGTAGGCCATCCACCTCAAGGTTCGATGTGTTGTGTATTCAGAGATGCTCTTCTGCACACCACTGTCGTAGCAAGTGGTTATTTGAGTTCCTGTCGCCTTGTCAGCTTGAACTAATCTGGCCATTCTCCTCTGACCTCTCTCATTGACAAGGCAGTTTTGCCCACAGAACTGCTGTTCACTGGACGTTTTTTTTTTGTTTTTCGCCCCATGCTCTGTAAACTCCAGAGACTGCCGTGTGTGAAAATCCCAGGGGATCAACAGTTGCTGAGATACACAACCACCCCGTCTGGCACCAACAATCACTTCACAGTCAAAATCGCTTCGATCACATTTCTTACCCATTCTGATGCTTGGTCTGAACAACAACTGAACCTCTTGATCATGTCTGCATGCTTTTATGCATTGAGTCGCTGACACGATTGGCTGATTAGATATTTGCATCATTGAGCAAGTATACAGATGTAACTAATAAAGTGGCCACTGAGTGCATCGTCAACAGGTTTTATGGAGCTTCATGAGCAACTGTCAGTTCAAATGATCCCATCTGTTATTAAAAATCGAGCTTGCATTTACCTCGATCTCTCAGACATCTGAATGGTGACAGATGAAATGTGGAAGCAAGTGTTTTAGAGATCAATACATTGAAATCTATTTCCATATAGAATATCTGGGTAATGTCAAATTGTGAGGCTTCTCAAATAAACCCTTCTGAATTTATTGCTCACATCAACGGCAATGAGTTAATCGATGTGTTTTGAACTTATTGTTTTTGATAATGATCCAAGAGCAAAATTTGATCTGAACTAGAGTGGAGGATAACTTCACTCAACTCAACACTGAACTGATCACTGAACACAACATAGGGACTCACTTTCGTGGACTCTGGAACTCTTCTCAGTATTATTTTAATTACTTACTATTATTTATTTTTTCTCAGCTTGAGCTGGTAAAAGCTGAGGTACGGGCAGAGCCAAGTATGCTCATTTGTCACTTGCTAGGAACTTTCTGACTATTCTAGTGGTGTTTAGTATTGTGGCTTTCTGAAGACTTACATAGATTACTGTGTATTCCTAATTGTTTAATGCTGTTGTGTAGTGCCTTTGGGATGACACCAGTTGTAGATATACTATAAAGTTAAAGTCTGTCCCGAGCCTTGTGGCCCATCAGGTTGGTGCTTATGCTGGTTTCTGTGGCGTGAAGTGACTGAGAGTACGAGACTCCCCCGCCCCCCCAAATAGGATGCCAGTCTATCACGAGGTTAACCCCCAGCATTTGCCGGTACCCATTTTCAGCTGGGTGGACTGGAGCAGTGTGTGGTTAAGTGCCTTGCTCAAAGACACAACACGCTGCCTTGGTCGAGTCTCAAACCCACAACTTTCAGATTGTGAGCCCAACGTCCTAACCACTTGGCCACGTGCCACACTAGATATTACTATAAGGACAATGTATAATTTGTTCATGTTCCAAAGTCTTTTAATTTCTTCTTTTAATTCAGCATATTTCTGGTGTCTTTCACTTAATGATTTCTGTAAGTTATGTGCATTTGGAACGGCTATATCTACTAAATAAGTTGTTCTTGCTTGTTTATCCTGTGTTATTATATTTGGTTGGTTATGGATTATCCTATCTGTAATAACTGATCGGTCATAATATAATTTGTGGCATTCTGACTCTAAAACTGGATCAGGCTTGTATTTATAGTAGGGTGTGTGATTTCATTTATGAGTTTGTATTTTAAAGCAAGCTTTTGATCAATGATGTTTGTAACTTGATTGTGCTTGTGTAAGTGATCAGATTGTGTTAAACTGCTACAGGATCCTCTAATGTGTTGGATTGTTTCTGTTTTTTCTTAATAATAATAACAATTATTATATATTTATTTTGTATTTGCACAGTTTGTCTTCTTTGGTTGCTTGTCATTGCTTGTTTGCAATTATTGTGCCTGTGTAAGTGATCAGATTGTGTTTTATTGATTGTGTTTTATCTTTTATTGATTCTGTTATGTTTCTTTAGTCTAGGTAAATGCCTGCAAGAAAATAAATCGCGGGGTATTATATAGTGACATGCACCTACTTTGATAATAAACTTTACTTTGAACTTTGAACATTTGATTGGAAAAGGAATGACTTGCATTTCTGTAGCACCTTGCCCAACCTCAAGCAGTTGCAGACTTTTTCAGAAATTACAGAGATTTTTATCTCTGAAGAGTCGTTGCTGTGGCAGTTTAACAGCCAACTTGCATGCAGCAAACACAAACAGCAATAAGATGATGATTAGATCATTTGTTTTAGTTACATTATCTGAGAAAGAATATTGGCCAGGACACTGGTAATAGATTGCTTTCTTTTCTGTTTCCAGGTCCTTTAGAGGTAATTTTACAGAACAGAAAGTACCTTGGCTTAGCACCTCAAATAAAAGATAGCTCAATTGACATCAGAGCTTCCCTTGCGAATGCCAGGCTAAATCAGGCAGGGTTTTGGACCTGAAATTTGGAACCACGTTCTCTGAGGGTGATCAGCTCAGTCATGGCTGACACTTCAGAACACAAGTACTATGTGGGAGGTATAGGTTTCTAGAGGAGTTACATCAGAATATCATTATGCTATCTCTGCAAAAAGATGCAGAAGAGTTCAACTGATTATTTTGGTGCACAAATCCATGTTTTTCTGGAAAATGGCACACACCCAGTGACCACTCTTAGGTACGCCTTTACACCTGCTCGTTAATGCAAATATCGAATCAGCCAATCACGTGGCAGCAACTCAATACATAAAAGCATGCAGACATGGTCAAGAGGTTCAGTTGTTGTTCAGACCAAACCTCAGGATGGGAAAGAAATGTAATCTAAGTGACTTTGACTGTGTAATGATTGTAGGTGCCAGGAAGGTTGGTTTGAGTATCCTAAAAATTGCTCATCTCCTGGGATTTTCATGCACAACTGTCTTTTGAGTTTATAGAGAATGGTGCGGAAAATAAAAAGCAAAAACAGGCAGTTATGTGGCTAAAACTGGCTTTGAAATGAGAGAGGCCAGAGGCAAATGGCCAGACTGGTTCAAGCTGATAGTAAGGTGACAGTAACGCAAATATCCACACGTTACAACAGTGGTGTGAAGATGAGCATCTCTGAATGCACAACATGTCAAACCTTGAAGTCAATGGGCCACAACGGCAGAAGTACCCACCGGGTTCCACCCCTATATCTAATAAAGTTGCCATAGAATGCAGTTCTATGTACAGTTACAATGAAAAAGGAAATAATAATGGTTTCTCACACTCCTTAAATGCAGCACAAAGAGATGACTTGGATTTGAAAGCTCAGAGAGAACACATTCTCCTGAATGACAAACAGAGGATTTTCTTAATTTTAACACATACAGATTGGATAAGTGGCAATAACTGACTTCAACACATTTTCAGAACATATTGTATGAGGCTTCACAGGAATAGAATCAGACAGGAATTGACCCAAAGCCGAGGAGCTTTTGGATCAGGTCAGAAAAGGTTGGCCACAGTGATGCTGTAGGCTTTAAGGGTTTAAAGAAGAGAAAAACAATAAAACTAATAATGAGCAGCCTAGAGCTTGGGATCCAGGTAGATGGAGGCATAGCCACAGATTCAGGAGAATACCAGCACACAAAAGGGTAGGGCAGGATGGATAGTTTTAGACAGCTATAGTTATGGAGGAAGTTACAAGGCTTCATGTCAATCAGGTGAGAGCCAAGTTCCACCAGTTCCTGCCTGCGATGGTCAGGAAGCTGTCAAGCAGAGTGATAATGAGCTGTGCTCATTAAAACCGAGCCAACTGTACCTGCTGTTGCTCCTGTGTTGGCATGCTGCTTGCTTGCCCAAATGATGCCTCATTTAATTGCAACGTAAAATGTTGTATCTCCCTCGGAGAGCCAACACAGACCAGGAGGAAAATTAGACAGCAAGGTCCTCACGTGCACCAGCCATGTGAAATCTCCTCTGAACAACCATGATTGTATTCCCCAGGACAACTTAAAAATCAGATTAACAACCCAAACTCAGATATAGTAGTTAGATTTGGTAAATGGTGCTTCTGAATGAGACCCACTTGATGTGATCAACTCTTATCAGGCTCCTCAGTTCAGGGGTATTTAGCAATGGGCAAAAAAGTGCCTGCACTGTCAGAGAGATCGCATAGGTGGCACAGAAGTGTAATGGTTAGCATAACGCTATTACAGTGCCAGCAACCCAGGTTCGATTCTGCCGTTGTCTAAAAGCAGCTTGTATGTTCTGGTTTCTTCCAGTTTCTTCCCACATGCCAAAAACTTCCAGGTTTGTAGGTTAATTGGTCACATGGGGGTAATTGGAGGGTGCAGACTCATTATAGTCAGGGGTAGTAGTGGGGGCAGGCTCCCACTACCTATTAAATGCTCCCAATGGCGTGCAGCTTCAAATAGCCTCTGACAACCAAGTCCAGCTCCTGGTCTTCACGTGTGGCTTGGCTACTAAGCCCAGTGAAAGCGTTTCCACTGACAGGAGAGGGGGCATAGGCCGGTTACTGGCGCCTTAGAACCAGTCGCTTCGGGCGGATGGGGCTCATCGGCCGTGGTTGGCAGCTCATCGAGGAGAAGGAAAACTCTGATCTCAGACCTCCGCTGCCTTGCGGCCATATCCACTCATGGGGGAGGCTTCGGGAGTAAACCCCGAGGGAAAAATCCAGAGCTGGAGTCCCTAAGGCAGTCCAGCATTGAGTTCAATGCTGACTGGCAACCCCTGCGATACTGCTGGTACCAAACTGTATCGGTCTCTGCCATTCCTTTGGGTTCATCAGATGCGTGGAGAGGGGGAGCTTGCTACATGAGCACCAGCTTGCTCTCCATATCGTACTGCCCAGGCTTGCGTATCTAGACAGCTAGGGCACAATTTCCATGGTTAACTCTGACCAATGGAGGCCCTCACCTTAGGCTCATTGGGCCAAAAGGGTCTATTAATGTGCCGTGTCTCTGAAAAAAACAATGGAAACTCCTCCAAAGAGCTTCTTGGAAGTGCAACACATATCACATTAGAATGTTTATAGAGTTTTAATTGATTTGATAATTAAAGTTTATTGATTAGATGATCACTGTCTCATGAGTCTACCTGAGTGTATTGGAGTGACAGGATAAGGATCATATTAATACAAAGATTAATACATATATTATCAAAATATTTATGCAGCATTTTGTGTGTGTTGCTTTGGATTTCAAGCATCTGCAGACCTTCTCCTGTTCATGTTTATGATTTCTTTAATGTGTACAGTGAAACAATATTACAAAAAATAAGAGACATCTTGGGAATCAAAGTTGGCGGTGAAAACATCAATAATTTCAGATATGCAGATGACACTGTGTTAATTGCAAGTACGGAAGAAGAACTACAAAACTTAATTGATATAATTGTTGAAGAAAGTGCAAAAATGGGTCTATCTATCAATTGCAAAAAGACAGAATGTATGGTGATATCCAAGAAGGAGAATCCTATCTGCAGGCTGAGAATGAGGAAGGCATAAAACGAGTAAAGAACTTTTGCTACTTAGGATGCTGGGTGACATCAGATGGCAGGCGCAACTTGGATATCAAAAGAGAATAGGGATGGCAAAAGACACCTTTATGAGAATGAAGAGTATACTGACCAATACTAAATTAGGCATGACAACCCACCTCAGAGTACTGAAATGTTACGTTTATCCAGTTATGTTACATGGCTCAGAACGTTGGACAGTATCTAGTAACATGAGGAAACGAATTGAAGCAGCAGATATATGGTTTTTGAGGAGGATGCAAAGAATATCACGGACGAAACAAACATCTAACGAGGATGTCATGAACAGAGCAAGCACAAAAAGAGAAATAATGTATGAGATCATGAAAAGGCAACGTAATTTCATTGGACATGTGATTAGGAAAGAGGAGTTAGAATGCACAGTAATTATGGGAAAGATTGAAGGGAAGAAAGCAAGAGGAAGACAAAGACAAATGATGATGGAGACAGCAATCAGAGAACTGGAAATGAATACCAATGAATTGATCTACTTGACCCGAAACAGGAGTGTGTGGGCCATGGCAGTGAAAGCTCAAACTGGGCATGACACCTGATAATGATGATGTTTTTCACATAAATATTGCGTATCTGACGTTATGTGCCAGTGATGCTTCTGTAAGCTTTTCATTGTGCTGGTGTGTACAGGTACTTGTGTATAGAACAGTAAAATCTATGTGTTATTCCTGACCTGATGTTCTGATGAAGTGTCGTGAATTAGAATTAGAATCACTTACTTACTTCCCATTATACTTGCTGGCACTTGGGGCAGCAATGGAGGTCCTCCATCTTTCTGTCTATACTATTGCATACTGATATAGGATTCTTCACTGCTGTTTCTGTGACAGTTTCTTTTTAAAACAGTCAGGGTTGTTAGCCTTCAGCTGACCCCTGAACCTGAAAGACCAGTGGACTGCTCTTAGTCTGACTTCTACCCTTTGACCTGTTTGGCATGGGTGACCCTACCAAGAACAAAGCATAAAGCCCTGACTCCAGCCAACATAGCTCTCTGGGTCATTGAGGCACGCAAGTCTCCAAACCCTCTGACAAGCTTGTGGTCCTCTTGGAGGAGAATCAGAATCAGGTTTAATCTCACCGGCGTATGTCGTGAAATATGTTGTCTTTGTGGTAGCAGTACAAAGCAATTCATAATAATAGAAAAAACTGAATTACAGTATGTATCTAATATACATATTAAATAGTTAAATGAAATAAGTAGTGCAAAAATTAAAAAAAAGTAGTGAGGTAGTGTTCATGGGTTCAATGTCCATTCAGAAATCAGATGGCTGAAGGAAAGAAGCTGTTCCTTAATTGATGAGTGTGTGTCTTCCCTGATGGCAGCAGTGAGAACAGTGCATGCCCTGAGTGATGGGGGTCTTTAATAATTGATGCTGCCTCCTTGAGGCATCACTCCTTGAAGATGTGCTGGATACTACAGAGGCTAGTGCCCACGATGGAGCTGACTAAATTCACAACTCTTATTCTGATCTTTTGCAGTAGCAACTGCCCTGCCACCCCCAGATGGTGATGCAGCCAGTTAGAATATTGGCTGGAATTGATTTACGAATGCTTAGAGGTCATGAAATATGCTCTGCAAAAGAAAGATAGTTTGCTCAGCGTTCCGCTGCCTCTAACAAGTTCAGTTTGAAAGCAAGTCCACGGAGATAAGTATCCCCATATTGCAGTCAGTCGGCATGCTGGGCCTCCACTTCGTACCATCTGGCTGCTAAGCACCGCTAGCCTTTCCTAACGCTGCACTTCCTCGGCAGCACCTCCTCCAGTCTGTGCGCTAGCCCATGTGTCGGCACGGAGTGCAGCTGGCGGTTGCTGTGTGGTGTTGCTCCAAGGTGGCTCATGCCAGGCAGGGCTCTCTTTGCTTTTGCGAAGGCAGCAGATGGGACATTATCAGATCATTAGCACGCTTGCCTCCATTTACATACCACGCTGGCAGCTCAGGCACTCTTTATGCATCTGTGCACAATAACAACAAGTTTCATTTATGTAACGCTTTCGCAAAACAGATATGTTAAAAGCAACACACACAAAATGCTGGAGGAACTCAGCATCTATGGAAATTAGTAAACAATCGATGTTTCGGGCCGAGGCCTTTCTTCAGGACTCAGGATGTTAAAAGGTGCCTGACAAGAGTGTTCATGGAATAGATTTACACTGAATCACTTCAGGTTTATCTTTTTTATCATATGTACATCCAAACATAAGACGAAGTGCGTAACCAATATAACGTTTAGGATGTACTGGGGGGAGTCTGCAACATGACCACAGTGTTCAGCAGAACGACAGCAAAACAAGCTCCTTTCCTCTCACTCACCCACCCACCCACACACCCACTCACACACACAGTCTTCCAAGCCCAGGACAGGCCAGACCTCCAGCCTCCACTGGACTCACAGACTCACCGACATCCGTCTTCGACATTCCCAGAGGACTTGCAGGTTCAGGGCACTGGTTAACGGGTCTCATCTTCCGGACCTCCAATCGACCTTTGGGTTTCGATCTTCCAGGACCTGCCAATGGCAGGACTTTGATCTCGAGGCTTTCCAACGTGTGCACCTTGGGAGTCAGCCTTGGGTGTCTCCTGTCCACATGGGCCTCCAACCCTGCTGATCCTATGGGGGAAATCGCTGACTTGGGGAGCGGGGTGGAGGTGGAAACCACCCCCTGTCTTGGCTGGTCTTCGTCCACAGTGCCTGCTGGCCCAACATCCAACCACAGACATCCTTCGTTCATGTCATCAGTGGCCTTCAAAAGCAGAGCAGAAGCCTGGACTCCAACTTGACTTCTAACATCCACATCCCCGTCTCCAAACCCCAACCTGACTGCTAACTCCCCTCTCTGTCTTCAAAACCATCCCTACAACCCGAAAGGGAAAACTAAGTCTGAGCCGCGACCTTGACGGAGACTGCAGTTCGGTGCCATCTTGACTAGCCTGGAAGGATTTAAGGTGAAGCTTGGTACAGGTAGGTTGTAAGAAGCATGGAGGTAGGGAACAGGAGGAGGGTAGAGAGAGTTTAAGGAAAATGAAACACACACAAAATGCTGGAGGAAGTCAACAAGTCAGGCAGCATCTATGGGAGGGGAAATAAACAGTCGACATTTTCAGCTGAGACGCTTCATCAGGACTGGAAAGGAAGGGGGCAGAAGCCAAAATAAGAAGGTGAGGGGAAGGAGAGGAATCTCTGGTGTCTCTGTTAAGCAAGGGAATTCCAGAGCACCGGATCTCAGGTATTACCAAAGATATATTAAGGTATAAGCACAAAAGATTCTGCAGATGCTGGAAATACTGAACAGCTCACACAAAAATGCTGGAGGATAAGCCTTTTTAAAGACTAACGATTAACTTTATTTGTCATATGTACATCGAAAAATTAAAACATACAGTGAAGCGCGAGGTTGCATCAATAACCAACATAGTCTGAGGATGTGCAGGGGGCAGCCCACGAGGGTCACCATGCCTCCGGCACCAAAATCGCATCCCACAACTTACTACCCGTATGGCTTCTGGAACGTGGGGGGAAATTGCAGGTACTGGAGGAAACCCACGAGGTCACAGAGAAAAGGTACAAACTCCTTACAGACTGCAGTGGGAATTGAATCCAGCTCACTTGGGTCCACCTGCACAACCCTAACCGTACCTCAGCAGGAGAACATTGTGGACCGCCCCTTTTGAGATATATGCACAAACACTCCCAAGTCCTTCTGCACAGCAGCACGCTGCGATCTTTTACCATTTAAATAATGATCTGATCTTTTATTTTTCTTTCCAAAGTGGGTGACCTTGCATTATACCCCATCTGCCAGACCCTTGCCCACTCACTTCACCTATCTATATCTCTCTGCAGACTCTCCGTATCCTCTGCACAATTTGCTTTTCCACTCAATTTAGTGCCATCAGTAAATTTAGATAGACTACACTTGGCCCCTTCTTCCAGATCGCTAATATATATTTGTACATATGGTTATAAACTGGACCTGAAAGGATCCTTTCAAAAAAATATATATACACTATTTATTTCCCTCTGTAGATGCTGCCTGACTTGCTGAGTTCCTCCAGAACTTTGTGCATGTTGCTAAAGATGGTTTGATTAAACTGGGGAGCGGGGGAGAAAGAGGCCAGATTGTCATCAAATTAGCTGGCTAACATCTTTAGTTCTAACTCTCCCAACTGGGTGCAGCATGGCCTGGTATAGCAATACCAACACACAGGGACGCAAGAGGTTGTGGACAGTAGGGGCACGCCCCTCGTCACCACTGCCTGTGTCTGCAGGAGGTGCTGCCGCAACAAGACAGCATCAATCATCAAGGATCCCCACCATCCAGGCTATGTCCCCTTCTTGAGTGATGCCATGGGGCAGGAGACAAAGAAGCCTGTACCCCTCCCATCTGGTAGTGTAGTGGCTAGCGCAACGCTTTCCACCACTGTCTGTAAGGAGCTTGTACTTTCTCCCCGTGACCACGTGGGTTTTCTCCGGGTGCTCCAGTTTCCTCCCACAACCCAAAGACGTACTAGTTGGTAGGTTAATTGGTCATTGTAGCTGATCCTGCGATCAGGCTAGGGTTAACTTGGAGATTGCTGGCTCGAAGGGTTAGAAGAGCCTAATTCACGCTGTATCTCAATAAATAAACAAGTTTTTTAAAAAAGGCATCTGTTAGACTTGCGAGACCATGGATTTGCACCTGGAAAGTCTTCACCCTCCAGGGCACAGGTCCGGGCAAGGTTGTATGGAAGACCAGCAGTTGCCCATGCTGCAAGTCTCCCCTCTCCATGACACCAATGTTGTCCAAGGGAAGGGTATTAGGACCCATACAGCTTGGCACCAGTGTCGTCGCAGAGCAATGTGTGATTAAGTGCCGTGCTCAAGGACACAACATGTTGCGTCGGCTGGGGCTCGAACCCACAACCTTCAGGGCGCTAGTCCAATGCCTTAACCACTTGGCCACGTGCCCACACAATAAACAAGTAAATAAATAAAATATCACCAGTTTCAGGAGCTTTCCTACAACCATCAGATTCTTGAATCAACCTGCACAACCCTCACCCTACCTCGGCAACAGAACACTGCAGACCACCTCTTGCATTACCAAGGACCTGTCTCTAATTGTTTTTGTTTTTCACTAAGGTCCGGTCTCTTCTTTGCTAACTTTTATGATTTATGCATAATGTATGTATAATTTATATTCAGCGTGTTGTCTGAGCCTTGGTGCCTGTGCTGCTGCTGGAAGCAAGCTTTTCATTTTGGCAATACCTCACTGCACTGGTGTGCGTGACAATACACTGGGCTTGAAAAGATGTCGAGATCTTCGAAGCCTGCAGAAGAGCAACTTCCCGAGGTGAGGGGGTGATCAAGTTCACGGAGGGATTAACTAATAAAGCTACTGGTGGTGCTCAGATGGGAGGAAGTGTAGGTCACCAAGTTTGGGAGCGATTTGTGAAAAGGACTGGGGGTGTGTTAAGCCAACACCTAGTCCTTTTGGAATTTAGAAGAATGAGGAGTCATCTTACAGAAAAGATATATGATCCTAAAGGGGATGGTTAGCCAAGAAGATGTTGAGATGCTTCCATTGATTCATTCGTTATGTGCCATGTCATATGACATGGGCGATTATGGTCTTTGCATGACCATGTCTGTCCCTGGCGAATGTTTCCACAGAAGTGGTTACCATTATTTTCTTCTGCGTAGTGCCTTTCCGGCCTGTAATTTCCCTATAAGAAACATACTTTTGGACCATCAAAGCCAACTAGTGATTTTATGGTGTTCTGAAGGATTCAGCAAACTTGGATCTCAGGAATGTCAGTATCGCACCTTGAAGTGGAGACCACCAGAAGAGAGAGCTTCCAGCCGTACTTCAAGCCATATGAAAGCAGTGAGGCCTGAGAGCAGGAAATGAAGTGGCGTTCAGTCTCACCACTCCATGCCAGCTAGGATCTCCCACCCGCCTGCTTTTGACCTGTCTCCCTCTCTTCTCACTACTACCATGAGGTGGGAGGTGCAGGAGTCTTGTGTCCTACGGCACCAAGTTCTGGAACAGTTATTGCCCTACAGCCAGCATGGACCAGCATAGATGACTTCACTCACCTCAGTGCTAAACTGACTAGACAACCTGTAGTCTCACTTTCAGGGACTCTGCATTTGTTTTGGATGTTTTTCTTTCATGGGTTCTATCGTAGTTCGTTATTTTCTGGTGGGTGCATGCAAGAAAATGAATTTTGAGGGTTTACAGGGTTTACATACTTTGATGGGCCAGCCAGTGCTGTAATGGCATCAGCACTGGACTTTGAGGCGGATGGTCCTGAGTTCAAATCCGGCCAGGTCCCAATCTGGGCAGCAGCAGTATCTGTGCAGAAGAAAGGCCTGGCGATCTACCTCTCCATCTTGCCAGAAAACCCAGTGGACAACTGCACTGTCTCTAAGGTCACCGTGAGTTGAAGACAACTTGACGGTATTCAACAACATACTCTGATGATGGGTTAACTTTGAAATTTTTGAACTTTGAATGTGGCACAGGATCACTTGTAGCCTTCCTAATACTAAAGACCTGAGAACCACTTGGGATTATCCTGCTTTAGTTTATGCTCTTCGATTCCTTTCCTTTGTTCTTCCCAAGGCTGACATGACATGCATTACTTCTCGTACCATTTCTTCTTAGACAAATGCAGCACATTTCAAAGTTCAAAGTCCAAAGTAAATTTTATTATCCGAGTACATATATGTCACCACATACAACCCAGAGCTTCTGTTTCCTGCGGGTATACTCAGTAAATCTATAGAATAGTAACTATAACAGGATCAATGAAGATCAAGTAGAGCATAGGAGACAACAAACTGTTGAAATGCAAATATAAATAAATAGCAATAAATAACAAGAGCATGAAATAACAAGATAAAGAATCCTTAATGTGAGATCATTGGTCGTGGGAGCATCTCAATAGATGAGTGTAGCTATCCCCTTTTGTTCAAGAGCCTGATGGTTGAGGGGTAGTAACTGCTCTTGAACCTGGTGTTGCGAGTCATAAGCGACCAGTACCTTCTACCTGACGGCAGCAGTGAAGAAGGAGGTGAGGAACTTCGATGATGGATGCTGCTTTCCTACAACAGCGTTTCATGTAGATGTGCTCAATGGTCCAGCATTTCCAGCATTTGCTGGCTTCCTCCCCTTCCATTCCCACCTACATCTCATTTATACTCTTGTTCATGTTCTGCTTGACTTGCTCCAGTCTCATTCTGTAAAGGTGATGTTATTTTTTTAGTTACTCCCTAAGCTGATGTGAAGATGTTTAATAAGCATATCAAGCAATTTCATCAAGCAGAATGTACAATCTAATCCCTGCGGAGCACAGAACTTGCAGCAAATTTACGGCCACAGATTTAAGTTACACACACCAGGTATTCCTAAACATACACACAGAACAGATTGTTGCAACTTTATAAAACTCTGATTAGTCCTTATCTGGAGAACTGCATACAGTTCCAGTCGCCCAACTACAGGAAGGATGTTGAGGATTTGGAGGGGGTGCAGAAGAGGTTTACCAGGATGCTGCCTGGTTTAGAAGGCATGTGTTATCACGAGGCTGGATAAAATGGGTTATTTTCTCCGGAGTGTCGGAGGCTGAGGGCAGATCTGATAAAGGTTTACAAGATTACGAGAGGCATAGATTGAGTGGGCAAAGTATCTGTTTCCCAGGGTTGAAATGTCTAATACCAGAGGGCATGCATTCACAGTGAGAGCGGGTAGATTCAAGGGGGATATGAGGGGTAAGTTTTATTACTCAGAGAGTTGTGGATGCTTGGAATGCACTGCCTGGTATGATGGTGGTAGAGGCAAATACATTGAAGGCTTTTAAGAGACGTTTGGACAGGCACATAATGTGAGGAAGATGGAGGGATATGGACATAGTGTACGTAGGAGGGATAAGTGTTTGGGTGTTTTTCATTTGCATTTTACCTAGTTTGGTACTACACTGGAATTTAGAAGGATGAAAGGGGATCTGGTTGAAATGTATAAGATTATTAAGGGATGGGACACGCTAGAGGCAGGAAACATGTTCCCGATGTTGGGGGAGTCCAGAACCAGAGGCCACAGTTTGAGAATAAGGGGTAGGCCATTTAGAACGGAGTCAAGGAAAAACTTTTTCACCCAGAGAGTTGTGGATCTGTGGAATGCTCTGCCTCAGAAGGCAGTGGAGGCCAATTCTCTGGATGCTTTCAAGAAAGAGTTAGATAGAGCTCTTAATGATAGCGGAGTCAAGGGATATTGGGAAGAAGGCAGGAACGGGGTACTGATTGTGGATGATCAGCCATGATCATAGTGAATGGCGGTGCTGGCTTGAAGGGCTGAATGGCCTACTCCTGCACCTATTGTCTATTGTGGGCTGAGTGGCCTGGTCTTGCGTTGTACTCTTTCATGTTCTGTGTTTCAAATGTTTCTCACCCCTCTCAGTCCATCTGGAGATACTTATAAAGAGCCTTAGGATATCAGTAGCAATAATTTCAATCATCCTTATTCTGCAACATATTTCCTTTCAAATAATCAAACAAACTCTGGCTCAAAAATTGCTTTTTTAAGCATCCCACTCTACAAACACTTGGGACTTAGTTCTAATTTATGTCAGAGAGATTCCAATTCTATTGATTTCCTGGTGGCTCCTTAAAAGGTCCAGGATTTCTTGCAGGACAGGACCTGGATTTTGTTAGCTACTGCCCTTCCACAGCAACTTGTCTCTGTCTGACCTCAGTTAACCTCCTGTGCAGGTAAGTGGCGAAATAACCAATCCGTAGTTGATGGGCATGTGTGCAAGAGGGTAGGTTACAGCAGTATATGGAAATCAGCAAGGAAGGAATGGGATTCATTGGGAGCCAGTACAGACACATTGGGCTCAATCCTCAATCTGCATTGTTAAATACAGTAATCAGAATCAGGTTTATAAATAAAATAATAATAATAATACCTCACTTTTTAATATACAGTATTTCTGTTTTTGCATTTTTTAAAAATCTATTCAATATATGTAATTGATTTACTTGTTTATTTATTGTTGTTTCTCTCTCTCTCTGCTAGATTATGTATTGCATTGAACTGCTGCTGATTAGTTAACAAATTTCACGTCACATGCTGGTGATTATAAACCTGATTCAGATTCTGATTGCTCAGATCACCTAAAGCCTGCTTGACATTGGCCTGAGGTGGAATGTAAACTGCTACCAGAATGACCCCAGGGAACTCCCGCGGTAGGGTAAAAACGGCACTTTACTGCTAGATATTCCAGGTCTGGTGAGTAGAATTGGGACAGTACTGATATATCTGTGCACCAAGAAGAGTTGATCATGAGGCACACTCCTCCACCTCTGCTTTTCAGAGACTCTCATAGATCTATCCCGATGGTATATAGTAAATCCGTCAATCTGGATCACTGCATTGGTACAGAAGGGGTTAACCAGGATTCCGTGAAACAAAGGACACTCGCGGTCCTAATGTCCCTCTGATTCAGCACCCTAGCTCTGAGATCATCGATTTTATTCACCGAGACTGCACGTTTGCCAGCAAGATAGTCAGTATAAGGAGTTTAAAACCTTAAAACCTTGTTTCCTTAAATGTACTTGTAACCCCAATCCACCCACGCACTTTCTCCGAGGTGTTCTCCGTGGGCGCTTCCAACCACAATCGGTGTTGTTTCCGTTGGTTTTAAGCGGCGATAGTTCATTTAAATGCATTAAGACATCTTTGTTGACTCTACTGACCTTGGATGCAGTTGTGCTTTTTAGCTGTATCAGACTGAAACAGGAATATTTAATCGTATCTATTGAGAGTACTGCTGCTACTCGAGTCATGCCTAGGCGCCCCAGAAGACCATAAGATATAAGAACAGAATTTGGCCATTTGGCCCATCGCATCTGCTCCACCATTTCATCATGGCTGATCTAATTTTCCTCTCAGCCCCAATCTCTTGTCTTCTCCCCATATCCCTTCATGCCATGACCAACCAAGAATCTATCAACCTCTGCCTTAAATACACAAAAAGACTTGGCCTCCACAGCTGGCTGTGGCAAGGAATCCCACAGATTCACCACTCTCTGGCTAAAGAAATTCTTCCTCATCTCCATTCTAAAAGGACACCCGTCTATTCTGAGGCTGTATCCTCAGGTCTCAGACTCTCCCACTATAGGAAACATCTTCTCCATATCCACTCTATCAAAGCCTTTCACCATTCGATAGGTTTCAATGAGGTCACCCCTCATTCTTCTGAGTTCTAGTCAATAGAGATCCAGAGCCATCAAACCTTCTTCATATGACAAGCCATTCAATCCCAGAATCATTTTTGTGAACTTCCTTTCAACCCTCTCCAGTTTCAGCACATCCTTTCTAAGAAAAGAAGCCCAATCCTGCTCACAATACTCTAAGTCAGGCCTCACCAGTGCTTTATAAAGTGTCAACATTACATCTTTGCTTTTATATTCCAGCCCTCTTGAAATGAATGAATGCTAACATTGCATTTGCCTTCCTCACCACATACTCAACCTGTTAATTAACTTTTAGGGAATCTTTCACAAGTCCCTTTGCACCTCAGTTATTTGCATTTTCTCTCCATTTAAAAAATAGTCAACCCTTGCATTTCTTCTACCAAAGTGCATTACCATACACTTCCTGACACTGTATTCGATCTTCCACTTTTTGCCCATTCTCCTAATCTATCTTATTCCTTCTGTAGCCTCTCTACTTCCTTAAAACTACCTGCCCTTCCAGCTATCTTCATATCATCTGCAAACTTGCAACAAATACTATTATCCAAATCACTTACATATAATGTAAAAAGAATTTGTCCCCACACAGACCCCTGTGGAACACCACTAATTACTGGTAGATGGTCAGATAAAGCTCCCTTTATTCCCACTCTTTGCCTCCTGCCAATCAATCACTGCTTTATACATGCTAGAATCTTTCCGGTAATACCATGAACTCATAGCTTGTTAAGCACCTCACGTGTAGCACCCTGTTAAATATCTTCTGAAAATCCAAGTACTGTACACAACATCAACTGATTATCTTTTGTCTATCCTGCTTGCTACTTCTTCAAAGAATTCCAACAGATTTGTTAGGCAAGATTTTCCCTGAGGAAACCATGCTGACTGTGGCCTATTTTATCATGTGTTTCCAAATACACTGATACCTCACCCTTAATAATCAAATCCAACATCTTCCTAACAACTGAGGTCAGACTAACTGGCCTATAATTTCCTTTCTTGATGAGTGGAGTGACATTTGCAATTTTCCAGTCTTCCAGAACCATTCCAGAATCTAGTGATTCTTGAAAGATCATTACTAATGCCTCCACAATCCCGTCAGCCACCTCTTTCAGAACTCTGTGGTGCACACAATCTGGTCGAAGTGACTTGTCTAACTTCAAACCCTTTTGAGTTTCCCAAGAACCTCCTCTCTAATTATGGTAACTTCACAGACTTCATGTCCCTGGACAGCTGGAACTTCCACCATGCTGCTACTGTCTTCCACAGTGAAAACTGATGCAAAATATACATTCAATCTGTCCACTGTTTCGTTGCCCCCCTTACTAATTCTCCAGTATCATTTTCCAGTGGTCAGATATACACTCTTCCCTCTCTTTTATACCTTATGTATCTGAAGAAACTTTTGGTATCCCCTTCAATATTATTAGCTAGGTTACTTTCATTTTCCATCTTTATCACATTTTTTATTGCTTTCTGTTGGTTTTTAAAAGCTTCTCAATCCTCTCACTTCCAATTAATTTTTGCTCTATTATATGCACTCTCTTTGGCTTTTATGCTGGCTTTGACTTCTCTTGTTAGCCATGGTTGTATCATCTTTCCTGCAGGATACTTCTTCCTCTTTGGGATGTATGTATCTTGTGCCTTCCAAATTGCTTCCAGAAATTCCAGCCATTACTACTCTGCTGTCATTCCTGCCAGTGCTTTTTTCCATTCAGTTCTGGCCAACTCCTCTCACGCCTCTGTAATTCCCTTTCCTCCACTATAATACTGATACATCTAACTTCTCAGATCTCATGGTGAATTCAATCATATTATGATCACTTGTCCCTACGGCTTCTTTTACCTTAAGGTCTCTAAATTCTGGTTCCTTGCACAAGATCCAATCCAGAATAGCTGATCTCCTGAGTGGGCTCAACCATGAGCTGTTTGAAAAAGCCATCTCTAGAAATTCCCTCTCCTGGAACCCAGCACCACCCTGAATTTCCCCATCTATCTGCATATTGAAGTCCCCCATGACTATTGCAACGTTGCCCTTTGGGCATGCATTTTTTATCTCCCAGTGTAATCTGTAAACCACATCCTTGCTAATGTTTGGGGGTCTGTATACAACTCTATCAGGGTTTTTTTTACCCTTGCAGTTCTTTATCTCTATGCACAATGATTCAACACCTTGACCCTATGTCACCTTTTTCTAATGATTTGATTTCATTTTTTTTTGCCAAAAGAGCAATGTCAACCCACTTACCCTCCCCCCACCACAACCATCTTCCTGCCTATCCTTTCAAAACAATGTGTATCCTTGGACATTGAGCACCCAGTTATAATTTTTCAGGCATGATTCAGTGATGCCTACAACATCATAACTGCCAACCTGCAACTGTGCTGCAAGTTCATCTACCTTATCCCGTACACTGCACACATTCAGATACCACACTTTCAGTCCTGTATTCACCCTTTTCAATTTTGTCCACCTTTTATGTTGCAAATCATCCTGTCGAGTGCAATTTTGCCTCTCCTCACTACACATTGCCTCTGTTTGTAAACCAGCTACCTCATCTTCAGTACTATTATCTGCCTTTCCTACCACACTACTTGCATTGAAATACACTCAGCTCAGGACACTAGTCGCACCATGCTCAACCTTTTGCCTCCTAACTTTGTCTGAAGTCTTACCAACATCTGCCTCCACAGCCTCTCCACTAACTGTTCTGGCACTCTGGTTCCCATCCCCCTGCAACTCTAGTTTAAACCCCACCGTGCAACATGAACAAACCTTCCACTAGGATAATACTCCGGTTAAGGTGCAAACTGTCCCTTCTGTACAGGTCCCACTTTCCCTGGAAGAAAGCCCAATGAACCCAAAATCTTATACCCTCCTACCTACATCGATTCCTTAGCCACATATTAAACTGTAAAATCTAACTAGTTCTGGCCTTACTAGCACATGGCACAGGTAGCAATCCTGAGATCACCACCCTGGAGGTCCTGCCCTTTAACATGGCACCTAACTCCCTGAATTCCCTATGCAGGACTTTGTCACTCGTCCTACCCATGAAATTGGTAGCTACACGGACCACGACTTCCAGCTTTTCACCATTCCACTTAAGAATGCTGAGGACTTGATCCGAGATATCCTGGACCCTGGCCCCCGGGAGGCAACATACCATCTGGGAATCTTGTTCTTGCCCACAGAACCTCCCATTCATTCCCCTAACCAACAATTCCTCTATCACCATAGTGTGTCTCTTCTTCCACGTGCAAACCCCCTTCCCTTCTGAGTCACAGAGGCAGACTCAGTGCCAGAGACCCAGCCACTGTGACTTTCTGTCAAGTCGTCCTCTCCCCGACAGTATCCAAAGTGATATACCTGTTGTGTAGGGATACTCTGCACTGGCTCCTTAACCCTTTTCCCTTTCCTAACTGTCACCCAGTTTCCTGTGTCCCGCACCTTGGGTGTAACTACCTCTCTTTATGTCCTGTCTATCACCCCCTCAGCCTCCCGAAATGATCCAGAGTTCATCCAGTTCCAGCTCCGACTTCTTAACACAGTTTGTTACAAACAGCAGCTGGACGCACCTCTCGCAGTTGTAGTCGTCAGGGACACTGGAGGCCTCCCTGCCTTCCCACATCCCGCAAGAGGAGCATTTCACTATCCTGCCTGTCATCCCTACTGTTCCATCTGAGCAGATATGAAAAAGAGAAGGAAAAAACTTGAACTTTTCTTTTCTTTGCTTTCTCTGAGTGAAAGCTTCTTAGAGGTAAACCCTTAAGATGACCACTCTATGTCCACTCGACAATAGCCACTGTGATGATGGCCGCTGTGCTTGGCCCCGCCTTCCTTTAATTTGCTCTTACTAATCAATCCCAAACGCCAATTGGTCATTGGTTAAAGCTCTATTACACTGCCGTGACCCGCTCCTGCCTTTTATCCTTGGGCAGTGTACCTGATTGAATCTGGAAACTTCCGCCATCCAGATTGACTGCTGTTCAAAGCTCTATTACCCTGTCTTTTATCCTCAGGCAGATATGTTGTGTCTGCTTTGGCCACAGAGGATAGGGTGACCCCAGTTCCATCCTTAAGTCATGCAAGTCAGAAAATACACAAAAATCAGTTGATTTAGTAAGCATTATATCCACAGTATTATAGTGAAGAGCATCAAAAGCATGGAAGATCGATGTGAATGAAAAATTAATTGTTGTGTACTTAATATTTCAGTAATCTTTCAAATATGGGGTTTGATTAAGCATTATTGATCATTTAAATAATTAATTATGGGTTATATATAAAAATACATGAATTGCATATGTCATCATGCTTCCAGGCAATACATGTGCTCCTTGCTTAAAGTAAACTCAAAGTGTTTTAAAATTTATTCATTTACAGTATGTGGGCATCGCCAGCTAAGTCAGCATATATTGCCCATCCCTGGTTGCCCTAGAGTAGGTGGTGATGAGCTGCCTTCTTGAACTGCTGCAGTCCTTGAGGTGTAGTTACACCCACAATAGAAAGTTATACCCGTATTTTGGAATGCTCATGTTGTTTTTGAATTAGTTTAATGTTTTGAAGTTATAAAACATAATATTAATAAAAGCAGACAGACAGAGGAATCTAGAAAATAGAACATAGAACATAGAACCTATAGCACATGATAGGTCCTTTGGCCCACAATGTTGTACCAACCATGTAACCTACCCTAGAAACCGCCTAGAATTACCCTACCACATAGCCCTCTATTTTTCTACGCTCCTTGTATCTATCTAAGAGGCTCTTGAAAGACCCTATTGTATCCAGTTTGACACCATTGCTGACAGTGCATTCCACACACCCACGACTCTGTGTGAAAAACTTACCTCTGACATCCCCTCTGTACCTACTTCCAAGCACCTTAGAACTATGTCCCCTTGTGTTAGCTGTTTCAGCCCTGGGAAAAAGCCTCTGGCTATCCACACGATCAATCATCCTCTCATCATCTTATGCACCTCTATCAGGTCACCTCTTATCCTCCGCCGTTCCAAGGAGAAAAGGCCAAGTTCACTCAATCTATTCTCATAACGTACGCCCTCCAATCCAGACAACATCCTTGTAAGTGTCCTCTGCACTCTCTCTATAGTATCCACATCCTTCCTGTAGTGAGGTCACCAGATCTGAACACAGCACTCCAAGTGGGGTCTGACCAAGGTCTTGTATAGCTGTAACATTACCTCAGGGCTCTTAAACTCAGTCCCATGATTGATGAAGGCCAACACACCATATGCCTTCTTAACAACACTGTCAGCCTGCACAGCAACTTTGAGTATCCTATGGACATGGACCCCAAGATCTCTCTGATCCTCCACGCTGCCAAGCGTTTTATCATTAATACTACTATACTCTATCTTGAAATTTGACCTACCAAAATGAACCACTTCACACTTATCTGGGTTGAACTCCATCTGACACTTCTCAGCCCAGTTCTGCATCCTATCAATGTCCCACTGTAACCTCAGACAACCCTTCAGACTATCCACAACACCTCCAACCTTTGTGTCATCAGCAAACTTACTAACTCACCCTTCTACTTCTTCATCCAGGTCATTTATAAAAATCACAAAGAGGAGGGGTCACAGAACAGATCACTGCGGAACACCACTGGTCACCGACCTCCATGCAGAATACAAGCTATCTACAAGCCAATTCTGGACCTACAAAGCAAGGTCTCCCTGGATCCCATGCCTTCTCACTTTCTGAATGAGCATTGCATGGTCTATCTCTGCTGTTTGTAGGAAAGAACACGTGCAACTAAATCAGATTACTGAATCTAATGATATTACTTATGAAAACTTGTCTGTAAGTATGCGTATTTGTAAGTCAGGCATTCATACCTAGGAATGGCCTACTGTATATCCAGAATTGTTAACGATGCAAGACTAATTGGGAATCTGAATAACAAAGAAGATGCACAGTATATAAATGGGCTAAGATGGCAGTTGGAGCACAATGTGGAAATGTGTAACGTTATCTTTTGCTAGAAAAATGGAGACGTTTTTCTCTAAAGTACAATATGTGAGGAAATATTGTTGTACAGAGGGCTTTGTGTGTGTTGGTTCATGCCCAACATAAAACAAACAGCAAACAATAGAAAAGCAAGAACTTTGACCATCATGCCAAGGGAATTGGAGAACAAATGTAAGGAACACTTGGTCAGGTTTTTCAAGTGTTTGATGGGACCACACTTGGAGGACTGCATGTGGTCTTCATCCCAAGGCTAAAGAAGCATACTTAGACCAACTGTAGGTGTTTGAACAACACAGATCTATTAAGTTGACTGAAAACTGAAAAGCCTCTCTTGCCTTTCTCTGCAGACACTGACTGATCTGCTGGGCATTTCCTGCATTCTCTCTGTTTATTTGCGGTACTTATTTAATTTAACTATTTAATATGCATCTATAAGCTTACTGTAATTTGCATTTTTTTCTATATTTATCCCAGATTGCATTGTACTGCTGCCGCAAAGTTAACAAATCTGACATATGCCAATGATATCAAACTTGATTCTGAATTCGGACCTCAACTCTAACCCATGTTTTCACGACTTTGTCTGTTTTCCCTCTCTCGCACTGCCCTCAGTAATCCATTAATCAGATTGTTCCACAAATATCATTTAGAATAGGTCACCTTTCCTAAAAGGTATGAGTTAACCGGGTGAATTTTTAATGGCAATTATACAGCAGGCTTTCAACTGCACCAAGCTCATTACCATAAAAATTCATTTTTTAAAAAATATAAATCTTATATTTACTGATCCCTTATGTACCTGTCATTGTTTGCCTGGTTTTGTACTGAGCATTTTATATCCAGACAGATAAGTGTGGTAAACCATGTATATATGTTGTAACTCGGTTACCTGTCTGGACACACCCCTCTGCTGACTGCCCCTGTGGCTCCTCCCACAGAGTCCTGTATAAAGGTGTTCGCCTTGCCCCTCCCCCTCAGTCCGGGGGCAGACACTCACTGTGGAGGTCGTATTGTACAGCGAATAAAAGCCTTTCAGTATTTTACCAAACCTCAGTCTTTTGGAGTAATTGAAGGTGCTTCAATTTTATTCGCTGTACATTTTAAAACATGGAACAGGCTCTGAGACCAGACAAATTAGACCTCGATCCGCAAATGCCTGATGCTGGAAACGCTTTCGAACTCTGGCTGGCCTGCTTTGAAGCGTTTCTAGAGGAGATTAAAGCGACCGACCCCGTAGCGAAGCGCAAAGTTCTACTCTCCAGGGTCAGTCCACGGGTTTATTTGCTGATCAGAGACCAGCCGAACTACGACGGCGCGATGTATGCACTCAAAAGACAATACCTGCAGCCGATAAACAGCGTCTATGCTCAGCATCGCTTAGTGACACGGCAACAACGGTCCGGGGAATCGAGTGCTGAGTTTGTCCGGGCCCTACAGACACTCGTGCGGGCCTGCAATTGCCAGGAGCAGACGGCGGCGCAGCATGCAGAACTCCTAGTGAGAGACGCCTTCGTTACGGGGACCAGGTCAGTGTACGTGCGCCAGCGGCTGCTGGAAAAAGCCGATCTTACCCTAAGTTCGGCGATCGAGCTGGCTGATACGTTGGAGGCCGCTCTGCATAACTCCGAGGCTCTCCAGGCACACGATCCCCCGATGGCCTCGTGGGCGCCGCAGACCCCGCAACCTGCCGGCGAACCGACCTCGGCTACAGCTAGTCGTGAGTCCGCGAAGTGCTACTTCTGCGGACTGGAGAAGCACCCCCGGAAACGCTGCGCGGCCCGACAAGCTACCTGTTCCAGCTGCGGAAAGAAGGGCCACTTCGCCAAGGTCTGTAAGTCAAAACCGTGAGCGGGATCGAGCAGCACTGCGTGCGAGACGTGGGGGTCGCCATCTTCCCTGCACACTGCCACCACGTGCGAGACATGGGGGCCGCCATCTTGGTTGGCGCCACCTCCCACCGCCTACGACCAACGGGTGCTCACGGGCCACCCCACCGCGCCGGACCAAGACAGCGACCCCACCCTGGCTTCCGTGACCCTCGACCAAGGCGCTCCCCACCAGCTCGCAAGGTCAATGATGGACATCCAGGTGGAGGGGCACAGGACAAGCTGCCTGTTTGACACAGGCAGCACGGAGAGTTTTATCCACCCGGCCACGGTGCAGCATTGTGGACTCATGATACGGCCGGTAAGTCAGAGGGTCACCATGGCCTCCGGGTTGCATACAACAGACATCCAGGGGGGTTGTGTAGCGACGCTAGTGGTGCAGGGCAAAGAATATCAGGACTTTAAGTTACTGGTCTTGCCTCAACTGTGTGCCCCTGTGCTGTTGGGGTTGGACTTCCAGAGCCACCTGAAAAGCGTGACAATGAAGTATGATGGGCCCCTCCCGCCAATTACTGTCATAAATCCCGTTTTGTAGAGATATGTCACGTACCCCGCTACTGACCACACGCACACACCGACCCGCGCATCCCACCCAACATCATGCCAACTGCCACACTACCAACACCACTTGCGGCCTCTCCACCCTCAGGATCCCTCCCCCACCGCTGTTCGCCAACCTGACCCCTGACTGTAAACCCGTGGCAACTAAAAGCAGGAGGTACAGCGCGGGGGACAGAGCTTTCATTAAGTCGGAGGTGCAGCGGCTGCTCAGGGAGGGGGTCATTGAGGCAAGCACAAGTCCTTGGAGGGCGCAGGTGGTCGTTGTTCGGAACGGGGAGAAGAATAGGATGGTCGTGGACTATAGCCAGACCATCAATAGGTTCACGCAGCTCGACGCGTACCCTCTACCCTGCATCGCGGATATGGTCAATCAGATAGCACACAAGGTGTACTCGACCATAGATCTAAAATCCGCTTACCATCAGCTCCCCATCCGCTGGGAGGACCACCCTTACACTGCCTTCGAGGCGGACGGCAGGCTTTATCAATTCTTGCGCGTCCCCTTTGGTGTCACGAATGGTGTATCTGTCTTCCAGAGGGCAATGGACCAGATGGTGGACCAGTGCCAACTGAAGGCCACGTTCCCATATCTGGATAACATCACCATCTGCGGTCACGACCAGCAGGATCACGACAACAACCTCCAAAAATTTCTCCAAGTGGCCAAGTCTTTCAACCTCACCTATAACAAGGACAAGTGTGTATTTGGGACCACCCGACTTGCTATCCTTGGGTGTGTCGTGGAGAATGGAGTCATTGGCCCTGACCCCGACTGTATGCGCCCCCTGTTGGTACTCCCTCATCCCAATACCCTCAGAGCCCTCAAAAGGTGCCTGGGCTTCTTTTCATATTACATCCAATGGGTCTCTAACTATGCAGACAAGGCCCGCCCCCGGTCAAGTCCACCACATTCCCCCTCTCTGCCGAGGCCCACAGGGCCTTCAACCGCATAAAAGGGGACATTGCCAAAGCAGCAATGCATGCAGTGGATGAGGCCATTCCCTTCCAAGTAGAGAGTGACGCCTCCGACTTTGCGCTGGCTGCTACCCTCAACCAGGCAGGAAGACCAGTAGCGTTCTTCTCCCGTACCCTTCAAGGCCCTGAAATTCGGCACTCTGTGGTAGAGAAAGAGGCCCAGGCCATAGTGGAAGCTATAAGGCGCTGGAGGCACTATCTTGCGGGCAAAAGGTTCACCCTGCTAACTGACCAGCGCTCAGTCGCATTCATGTTTAATAATCAGCAGCGGAGCAAAATCAAAAATGATAAAATTCTGAGGTGGAGAATCGAACTCTCCACCTACAACTATGACATCATGTACAGGCCTGGAAAGCTCAACGAGCCCTCCGATGCCCTATCCCGGGGAACATGTGCCAGCACGCAGATCGACCGGCTATACGCCCTACATGTAGACCTTTGCCACCCGGGAGTCACCCGGCTTTTCCACTTCGTGAAAGCCCGGAACCTGCCTTACTCCCTTGAGGAGATCAGGATGATGACCAGGGACTGCCAAGTCTGCGCAGAGTGCAAACCGCACTTCTACCGACCCGAAGAGGCACCACTCATCAAGCCCACTCGCCCCTTTGAGCGACTGAGTGTTGACTTTAAGGGCCCCCTTCCCTCCACCGACCACAATGTGTACTTTCTTAATGTAATTGACAAGTACTCGCGGTTCCCCTTCGCCATCCCCTGCCCCGACACCACTACCACGTCAGTTATAAAAGCCCTGCGCAAGCTCTTCACACTGTTCGGATACCCATGCTACATCCACAGTGGCAGAGGGTCCTCGTTTATGAGTGACGAGCTGCGCCAATATCTACTGGCTAGGGGAATTGCAACCAGTAGGACCACGAGCTATAATCCCCGGGGGAATGGACAGGTAGAGAAGGAGAATGGCGCAGTGTGGAAAGCCACACTCTTAGCCCTCAGGTCAAAGGGACTGCCGGTATCCCGCTGGCAGGAGGTCCTTCCCGAGGCACTCCACTCCATCCACTTCGTTATGCACAGCCACCAATGCCACCCCCCATGAGCGGCTCTTTTCTTTTCCCCGAAAATCGACCACTGGAACCACCCTACCAACTTGGCTGACGTCCCCGGGGCCAGTGCTGCTTCGGAAACATGCGAAGAGCAATAAATACTCCCCAATGGTCGAAAAGGTTCACTTACTTCATGCGAACCCCCAGTATGCCTACGTGGTTTTACCTGATGGGCGGGAGGACACGGTCTCCATGCGTGACCTGGCGCCCGCAGGAGCTCCGGGCCCCTACCCTGAACACTCCGTGGTGACTATTGACCCCGTACCCACCAATGTATGTACCTACGAGACACCGTGCACCCCAAACCCTATACAGACACCACACGACACTCCCATACCGGGCGCGACGCACACGCACGAGGGATTACCGACGCCTAACGTGCTGGCACCTGAAGTCAGGCCGGAGCCAGCACAACCGCCATCGCTGGTGCAATCACCGCCGGTGCTACGTAGGTCACAGCGACGGACTCGACCGCCTGATAGACTTACCTGTAAATATACTTCTTGTAAATATTGTCAGTCACTTCACCCCGCGGGACTCTTTTTAAAAAAGGAGGGGTGAATGTGGTAAACCATGTATATATGTTGTAACTCGGTTACCTGTCTGGACACACCCCTCTGCTGACTGCCCCTGTGGCTCCTCCCACAGAATCCTGTATAAAGGTGTTCGTCTTGCCCCTCCCCCTCAGTCCGGGGGCAGACACTCACTGTGGAGGTCGTATTGTACAGCGAATAAAAGCCTTTCAGTATTTTACCAAACCTCAGTCTTTTGGTGTAATTGAAGGTGCTTCAATAAGTATTAACACTTTTTGCTGTGACCTTAATATAATTACCTGGGAAGGGTGCCAGAAAGAGGACAGAGTATGTAGTTTGGTGAAATTATGGAAAGCTTGTTTATTGCTTTGCTCACCCTAGACAAACAAGCCATCTCATCATTCTGCAATTTTCCCTTGTATAAGTGGCTAGCTCAGAGGTGCAGGGACAATAAAAATCCTTGGTGTATTGGATGAGGAATTTCAATAAGTTAGAACACAAAGGTATTTTTTGCCGACAATAGCTAAGGCTAAAGAATCAGGTGTTTGATGAAAAAAACCTTGAAATCAGCATTAAGATAAATGGCGTGGAAGTATTTCAATAAAGTTAATAAGAAACTAAGTAGAGTGTCAGCATCAATTTAACTTAACTGGGAACATTCTCATCTCTAAATCAAATAATTGAAAGTTCCAATCCTGTCCCAGAGCTCACTAATGCTAGCTGACTCTTTGGTATAATACTGAGCGAGCCTCTTTAAGCACTCTTTCTGAATTGACTTCTGTTTTCGTAAGTAGGTTTCAAAACACATAGATACTGTATGTTATTTCAATGCATATTTTACTGCAAAGACAGACAACCAACGTGCAAAAGACAAATCATGCAAATAAAAACTAAATAAATAATACCCATGTTCCCAGTATTACTTATTTATTTTATTTATTATTTTCATGACGTGTCTTCTTTGCATATTGGCTGTCTGTCAGACATTGCTATTTATAGTTTTTTATAAATTCTATTGCATTTCTTTATTTTCCTGCAGTTGCCTGCAAGGAAATGAATCTCAGTGTAGTATATGGGGACACACATGCACTTTGAAAATAAATTTACTTTGAACTTTCTACATACAGTACAACAGAGTATGACCTTTTTTAATGGCACCATGCCGGCAAGGCTAAAACTACGTAACAAAAATTTAGCACTGCTGTATCCGGTGGAGTAGTGGCATCCACACTGGACTTTGGGGCAAGTGGTCCCGGGTTCGAATCCGGCCGGCACCTTGCACGCTTTCCGTCCGTGCTGGGTTGAGCATCGAGTGAGCAACTCGGCCTCGTAAAAAAAGACAAATACTAAGGAAATGGCAAGGTTGCTGCCCGTTGCCCTGCAAGGCGCAGAGAGGAACAACAATAGCCAGAGAGTGGTTAGAATGTGAACTTCAGTATTGAGGTTTAGGATATATTTAATATGAAGATTGAACTCAAGGGGGAAAGGAGGAATACTTTGAGCTTAAAAGAATGGGCGTTAAGCATCAGGATTGGTGCTGAATAGCTTACACTGGTATTGTACTTTACTGATGTTCTACTATAATAACGTAACATTAGATGTAATATTCAAATGAATTTCAAAGGTCCAGGAGAAAGCAGACATTCCAAAAAATTATTTGTACTCCCTAATGTGCCTTCCCTCATTACCTCATCACTACTCGTGGGAAAAGCTGATACAATTATAGACAATAATTACAGTGCCTTGAAATGAAGTATTTTGAACAGCCTGAGAGATGTGGTCAGGTGCTTTATAACTCTAAGCATATTTTTCTTTCATCAAATAACATTCTCAGCAGGTGCAACCAAAATCCAGCTTTTATTGATTTTAAAAATGAAATATTCTTGGAAAGACGGTGGCAGCCTCACCCCCTGCTGGTGTCTGACACCTAAAGCTAAATATCTGTGCTGCACTGCTTGCGAATGCTACCAGGCACTGTTAATCCAGTTAAGTAATCATGCTGTGCTTGTGAAGATCAAATAAAAATAACCACTCAAATGAGGGGCTGGAGAGTGCAGATTGTGTAGCTGCTGCCACTAGCTCCAGTGGCCTGGGTTTAGTCCTGACCTCTAGTGCTCTTATAGATCATTAGGGATGGGATATCTTTCAGGAATTATGGGATAGAGGCCGAGACCAGTTGGTACTGGGAAGTAGCCTTCAGAAAATAAAAGGCAATGCACACACAAAATGCTGGAGGAACACAGCAGGCTAGGCAGCATCTATGGAAAAGAATAACCAGTTGACATTTCATGCCAAGAGAAATCTGCTTACAGCCTAAATCAATAGATACACAAATCTCCAGGATCAGGGTTCAAAATTATATGCTATATACATTTACATATATTAGGAATTTGCTGTGGTACGTTGGTCAGGGTGTGACATGCAACAAAAACAACAACATTCAACAATTATAAAGAATAAAATATTAAATATAAAGTTAGCAGTTAAAGTATGTACTGTATATGGAATAAAATTAAAGAATTGAAACTAACCATGGGGTGCAGAACATTCTTATTCCACATCTGTAACTATACTGGGGAAGATAATATGTTAATTTTTATGTTAATCAGCCCTCACTGACATTGCCAAGATGAAATCATGTAAGAATACATAGTTAACAAACATGAGAAAATCTGCAAATGCTGGAAATCCAAAGTAACACTGACAAAATGCTGGAGGAACTCAGCAGGCCAGGCAGCATCAGTGGAAAAGAGAAAATAGTCGACGTTTCAGGTCCATATAAGCATATAACAATTATAGCACGGAAACAGGCCATCTCGGCCCTTTTAGTCCGTGCCAAACTCTTACTCTCACAAGACCCTTCATCAGGATGCATAGTTAAAGACATATACTTGCCACTCAACACATCATTCAAGATATCTGTGCTTTGTCAAGTTTATATTCTGAGTGCTTGTATATGCAGAGAGCCATCCCTCAACATTGCAATAAAAGAAATGTATTTTGCTGTTTTGTGTTCGGAACCCATCAGAACATCCACCAGTATCAAAACATTCAAAGCTGCCATGTCAGTTGAGAAGTAAGTGTGTAATTCTACAAATTTGTCTACACCCGAAATATTGACATGGGTAAATAGAACTATAGAAATGGTACCTAATCAGTTATTATTATCTTAGTGTTTAAAAAGTATAGAACCCCACCCTACAGCAGGATTTCTCCAGAGTGTGTTCAAAAGAACCAAATTCTGCAGAATAACAACAGGAATTCTGGAAATTCAAGCAACACACATAAAAGTTGCTGGTGAACACAGCAGGCCAGGCAGCATCTCTAGGAAGAGGTGCAGTTGACGTTTCAGGCCGAGACCCTTCTGCAGAATGCCTGCTTGCCTGTCATACTGAATAAAAATATTCTATTTACAGCAGCTTCAGTCTTCCTGTAGCTCATTCCCAGTCAATTTTGTGTGGAGTTTGCAAGTTCTCCGTGTCCATATGGGCTCCGTCTGGGTGCTCCAGCATCCTCTCATCGTCCCAAGGATTTGTGGGTTGGGAGATTAACAGGCCGCTGTAATATTTCCCTAGTGTGTAGGTGAGTGGTTGGATTTGTGGGAGTTCATGGGAATGTGGGAGGAACGGGGAAAATTATAAACACAAGACACTCTGCAGATGCAGGAAATCCAGACTAACACACACAAAATGCTGGAGCATCTCAGCAGATCGGGCAAATTCTATGGAGAGGAATATGAAGTCGAAGTTTTGGGCCGAGATCTTTGATCAAGGGGAAAATTAGTAGGGGAACGGAATCCGTCTGTGAGTCGGCTCTCCTTCTGTGTTGTAAGAAGACATGCACTGCAATCTACCTCCAGGTAAAACGCCTTTCAGCAACAGAGAGAACTGAATAGTCAAAGTCACCTTCTAAATATATTGCTACAAAGAGTGATTATAACCACACTAAATTTTTGAAATTATAATTGCTTGTGATAAATCAGAGGCTGACTCTTACCTTGGCAGTTGGAACTCCCTCAGGAGGACGACAGTGCAGAATAATCTTCCCTTCCAAAGGTACTTCTTTTGCTTGTGGATCTTGCTCAAAATTCTTCCTCAGATCTGTGGGGGCGGGATGGAGGAGGGGGAGGAAAGCAATCAGATTAATTTATCTTTTTCAAACTCAATTGACTTGACTTGCTTTCCCGCCTCCAATCCCAGCATGACGTTGCCTTTGAGCTCTGATCTCTTGGATCAGTGCACTCATCTGATATTGAGTGGGCCAAAGGGATAGGAGGGGACCATTCAGCTCCTTTAGTCTGTTGCACCATTCAACTGTCAGGACTGTTCAATGCTGAACTGTGATCAAACTCCACAGACCCACCTTCCAATAGTTAAATTAAGACTCATAAGTATAATTCCTTTAATCGTATGCAGTGTGCTGTCTGATATTTCATGGCACCAATTTGTAACAGGGTAGCAAATACTTTATACTTTTTACTTCATTGTCGCCAAACAATTGATACTAGAACGTACAATCATCATAGTGATATTTGTTTCTGCGCTTCCCCTCACTGGATTACAAATCGATAGTAAATATTAAAAATTTAAATTATAAAACATAAATGGAAAATATAAAAATGGAAAGTAAGGTATTACATGGCATCCACACAAACTGGGGATTGTGGTGAGAGAGTGCCTCGATCTCACTTGTTTGGTGGGGCCAGAGGTTGTCTTTACGTAGCCAAGGAAACCAGGGTGTTTCAGGAACATTTTCTTGCTTACATCCCAAGAACTGTAGGTAAAAGCGATGCATCAGCAATTGGTCGAAGTTTTTAAATCTCGGAGATTAAGTTGGCAGCAACTAACATGCCGCCGTTACGTTCCCCAACATTTTCCTTCTCCCAACCTTGGGCCAATCCCCTTTCTCATTCAGAAGACCAGGAGCACCAACCTGGCCAGATGTCGCTGACTCAGCAAGACAGCTGTAGCAGTGGCGATTCAACCTTCCTCAGTCTGACACTTGGAGGCCATCACCTCCAACTCTGGTTCTGCTGGGCAGGACGAGAAGAAAGCTCAGGTTGCCCACTCACCTGAGGCCAAATTGGGAGTTCTGCTACAGGCGAGACAGGGCACAGAATGTGGCGTTGGCCGACATGTTGAATAACTCTGGAGCATCAGGGTCACCAATGTAGGATTTCGTAAACGACACGTGCAGGGGCACTTTATGTTTAAGGGAAACCGTAACAACCCCCTTATAGGCAACCAGACGCAGAACATAAAGCGCGGTAAAAATACTTCACGTCATTATATCATCAGGTCAGACCAGCCTTTTAAAGTTAACCCCAACTAAATGTCGAGTTGTGAATTATGCATATGTTTCCACCCATTACATTACCCTACAGCCGTGAGACATCATTACTTAGAAACAATAATGTTAGGAGAAGGTCCTCCGCTGGCTCAGGTCTTGTCTGGTATTCACTACGACTAAGGCAGACTAGACTTACAGACACAAAATTATACAACACAGAAACAGGTCTTTTGACCCACCACATTCATGCTGATTTCTTTGCCCATCTCTACTAACCTTGCTTGTCTTCCCTTTCTATTTATAGCTGTTCATAAATTCTATTGTTTTATTTATTTTCCTGTAAAGACCCGCCAGAAAACCAATCTCAAGGTAGTATATGGTAACATATGGGTACTTTGACAATAAATTAATTTTGAACTTTATTTGCCTGAATCCTGCTCTTTGCCCGTGCATAATGAAAGGTTTGATAATGAAATTTGTATAATTAAATGCTTGATGAGAGGGAAGCTTGCTACAGATTCTAGATTCACCATTCAGGTGCAATGACTTGGTCCCCACAGCAGTCTGTGACAATGGATTCACCACCATTTAGTTGAAGAAATTCCTCCCCATCTTTGCTCTGAAGGGAAGTTATTCTATTTTGAGGTTGTGCCTTCTGGTCTTAGATTCTCCCATTATCCTCTTCATGTCCATTCTATCTAGGCCTTTCAATTTTGGCCACTGAGCACCTAGTTTTGGCCACCACCTTTGGTAACAATCGCGCCCAGGCACAACATAAGCCTGAAAGCCAATTTTGCAACTTCTATTGCGAGGAAAGTAAAGCTCGCCCGACAGGTGGATCCTGTGTAAGAGGCTCAGACTGAGATTTTGCAAGGCCTAGCATGCAACGTGCTAGGGGATCTGCAAGGCATTGCAGTGTCCAGCAGTCTCTCCTACTACAAGTCACAAGGGGGACTGAGGTCCATCCTTGAGATGCAGCAAGGGCTCCAAGGATCCCAGGAAAACAAAGTCTATCCCATCACACTGGCATCCAGAACAATCCACCCACACCTGGGTACACACAGTGTGACCATTAGACTATAACACACAGGGGCAGAATTAGGCTACTCGGCCTTTGAATCTGCTCCGTTGTTCAATCATGGCTAATTTATTTTCCCTCTCAACCCCATTCTGCTGCCTCCCCCCATAATCTTTGACACCCTTACTAAACTAGAACCTATCAATCTCCACTTTAAATGTACCCAGTGACTTGCCCCCACCCCAGCTGTCTGTGGCAATGGATTCCACAGATTCACCACCACCTAGTTAAAGAAATTCCTCCTCAGCTCTGTTCAAAAGGGACATAGTTCTATTCTGAGGCTGTGCCCTCTAGTCTTAGACTCTCTCACTAGCCTCTTCAAATCCATTCTGTCTAGGCCTCTCAAAATTTAGTAGGTTTCAATGAAATTCTGCACCCCACCCCCCCATTCTTCTAAACTCCAGAGAGTACAGGCCCAGAGCCATCAAATGCTCCTCATACATTAACCCTTTCAATCCTAGGATAATTTTTGTCACCCTCCTCTAGACCCTCTCAAATCCCAGTGCATCTTTTCTTAGAAATGGGACCTAAAATTGCTCAAAATACTTCGTGTGTGGCCTGAAAGTACCAAGCCTCAGCATTGCATCCTTACTTTCATATTCTATGTTCAATATCCTCCTGAAGTGAATGCTAAAGTTCCTTACTATAGCATATTGGACATGTAGTAATATTCACAACATGTCAGGCGGGATAGTTGGACTGAGAATGCGTTCAGCTACCCAGCTCAAGGTTGTAAATTCTGATTTTAATGAATTGTTTGAATGTGCTTTCTCCTTCTCAAGCATCATCACTCTGATCACATTCCCCGGACCTCTCTATCGCACACAGAACACTTCAGGGTAGTGGAGGAAGCAAGAGGGGTGAATGATCAAACCTTTGATATGATCATCCTGGGAATCAAATTTGCAAATTTGGGTTGCATTGCTTCCAACAGTCAGTGTGTATTTCCCCAGTTACCGAGATCAACACTGCACACAGCACCAGGTAATTGCATATTTGTAACTGTGTGGGAGAGAGCACAGAGGAGCTTCATCTGGATGTTGCCTGGATTGGAGGACTTCACACATGGGGCAGAGATTGGACAGGCTGGACTTGCTTTCCTGGGATTGCAGGAGGCTGAGGGGTAACCTAATGGAGAGATACACTCAGTGGCCACTTTATTAGGTACACCTGCTCATTAATGCAAATATCTAATCAGCAAATCATGTGGCAGCAACTCAATGCATACATTCTTGCAGAAATGGTCAAGAGCTGATGTTCAGAGCAGACATCACAATGCAGAAGAAACGTGCTCTAAGTGACTTTGACCATGGAACGATTGCTGGTGCCAGACAGGGTTGTTTGAGTATGCTGATCTCCTGAGATTTTCACACACAACAGCCTCTAGGGTTTACAGAGAATGGTACGATAAACAAAAAAAAAAAATCCAGTGAGTGGCAGTTCGGTGGGAGAAAATGCCTTGTTAAAGAGAGAGGTCAGAGAAGAATGTCCCGCTGGTTCAAGCTGCAGGGAAGCTGACAGTAACTCAAATAACCACACATTATAACAGTGGTGTGCAGAAGGGCATCTCCAAATGCACAACACATCAGACCTTGAAGTGGACGGGCTCCAGCAGCAGAAGACCATGAACATACACTCAGTAACCACTTTATTAGGTAGCACTCAGCATCACTATTAGTCCAGGAGGTACTTAATAAAGTGGCCATTGAATGTATAAAATTATGAGAGTATGGATAGGTTAAAATCTTTTTCTCATATTAAGCATAACAGAAACACAGGGGCATGGGTTTTAAGTGAGAGATAATGTGATTTAAAGGGAATCTTACAGGTAATGTCTGTAACATGCTGACAGAGGAGATATAGAACAAAACAGAACAGTCCACAATGCTGTGCTATCATTTTGACCTACTCTAAATTTAATCTAACCCTTCCCTCCTCCATAGCCCTCCATTTTTAATCCATTTGCCTAAGAGTCTCTTAAATGTCCCTAATGTATCAGCCTCTACCACCATCACTGGTAGCTCGATCCATTCACCCACACCCTCTGTGTAAAAAAAAACTACCTCTGACATCCCGCATATACTTTCCTCTAATCAGCTTAAAATTCGGCTCTCTCGTATTAGCCATTTCTGTCCCGGGAAAAAGGCACTACTCTATCTATGCCTCCTATCATCTTATACACCTTTATCAAGCCACTTAACATCGTCCTTCGCTCCGAAGAGAAAAGCCCTAACTTGCTCAATGTTTCCTCATGAAGCATGCTCTCTAACTGAGGCAGGATCCCTAAAGCTTCCACATCCTTTCCATAATGAGGCAACCAGAACTGAACGCAAGACACCAAGGATGGTCTAAATGAGGCATTTAGACAACACTTAAATGGAAGAATAGGGACCAACTGTGGGCTAATGTGATTGGTGTAGCTGGGCCAATAGGTCAGTGTGGTCATGATTGGACAATAGGTGAGCGTGATCATGATTGGCCAAAGGGTCTGCGTGGTCATGACCGGCCAAAAGCTCAGCATGGTCATGATCGGCCAAAGTATCCATTTCTCTGCTGTGTGGCTCTGTGACAGGACAACCTGTAAAGCTACAGCAAGACTTCTTTACCTGTGTTCTTTAACCTCCTTACACTAAGAGTCAGTGCATTATTTGCCTTTGTGGCTGTTTGCAGTACGCCTGTGCATCCACTCCCTCAGCTTCATTTACTAGAACATCCAGATCCAAACGCTGGCCGACATTTGCCACGCACATTTACTTTTACTAATCTTCCTATGAAAACAAATCACCTCAGTCCTTTTTCCAAGTTATGCTCCGGCTTAACCATTTATTTACTCCGGCTGCTCTGGACTTTGCGTCTATGGACTTGCTGTCATTCTGAATGCTATTTGTCTACTTTTATTGTTTGCACAATTTGTTTTTTTTCCCCATCTTGGCGTATTGGGTGTTTGACAGTCTTTTTTTTTAATGGCTTCTTTGTTTTGTGGCTGCCTATTGAGAGACAAATCTCAAGGTTGTGTAAAGGATGTGTACTTTGATAATAAATATACTTTGAACTTTAATCATTTCAACACTTATATCCTCCCATAAGATATAGGAGCAGAATTAGGCTTTTCTGCCCTATTGAGACTGCTCTGCATCACGACTGATTCCATCATGACTGATTTATTTTCCTTCTTAACCCCATTCTCCTGCCTTCTCCCTGTAACCTCTGACACCCTCACTAATCAACACCCTATCAAACTCCACTTCAATGACTTGGCCCCCACAGCTGTCCGTGGCAATGGATTCCAGAGATTTACCATCCTTTGACTACAGAACTTCCTCCTCATCTCTATTCTAAAGGGATATTCTTGTATTCTGAGGCTATGTCCTCTGGTCCTAGACTCCCCCACGATTGGAGACTTCCTCTCTGCAAGCACTCAGTCTAGCTCTTTCAATAGTCAATAGTTTTTAGTGAGATCCCCCCCCGGCCCATTCTAAACTCCAGTGAGCACAAGCCCAGAGGCATCAAATGCTCCTATACATTAACCCTTTCATTACAGGGATCATTCTCATGGACCTTCTCCAAAGTCAGCACACCCTTTCTCAGATAAGGAGCCCAAAACTGCTCTGCATCACCTCAGCAGCAAGCATCTTCGACAAGATGAACCTTAAGTGAATTTCTGAAGCTACTGTGACATCACCTCCCATTTATCCTCCACCAAAATGAACAAAGGCACTTGATATTACCACCACTTGCAGATTCTCATCCAAGATGAACACTTCCCTTCCTATGAAATGTATTACCCTCTTCACTATTGCCTGGCCTAAATCCTGCAACTCCCTATCCTACAGCAAGGTGCGTGAACCTCCACCAGAAGGACAATGATTCAAGAAGCCAACTCATCAACACCTTCTTAAGATTCAAGATTATTTAACATGCGTACATCGAAACCTACAGTGAAGTGTGTCGACCATGATAAGAACCAACACGACCAATGGTGTGCTGGGGGCAGCCTGAAAGTGTCCCCCACTCCCCGACATTCTGGCAGCTACCTAGTGTGCTCAAAAAATACTTGGCAGATCAACACAGAATACAACAAGCAACAGAACAATAACAGCAAAACAAGCCCCACTTCTCCTTCCACCCACAAACATAGACAGCCCTTTTAACTCTAGGGCAGGCCTCGAGTCTCTGGCAGGGGATAATTCACATTATCCTTAATTCTCCATGGACCTCTGCCTGGAGGTAGAAAGTTATCATCATCTGAGTGTACAGAGTCCGAAAGAACTGTGCAAATTATATTTTACAAACCCTGATTTGATTTCTGCTTGATACACCTTAATGAGACATACATTCACTGAGCACTTTATTAGGGACAGGCCGTGTATGGCCGTGGCTTTCTGCTGCTGTAGCCCACCGATCTCACAGTTCAGAGATGCTCTTCTGCACACCACTTTTGTAGCGTGTGGTTGATCGAGTTACTGTCTCCTCGCTGTCAGCTTGAACCAGCGTGGCCATTCTCCCCTGACCTCTCTCATTAACGGGGTGTTTTCACCCACAGAACTGCCACTCAATGGATATTTTTTGTTTTTCGCACCATTCTCTGTAAACTTTATAGACTGTTGTTTGTGAAAATCCCAGGAGAACAGCACTTTCTGAGATACTCAAGTCACCCTGTCTGCCACCAGCAATCATTCCACGGTCAAAGTCACCTAGAGCACATTTCTTCCACCTTCTGGTGTTCGCTCTGAACAACAACTCTTGACTGTTTCTGCACGAATGTATGCAGTGAGTTGCTCCACATGATTGGCGATTAAATACTTGAATTAACAGGCAGGTGTACAGACATACCTAATGAAGTGGCCACTCAGTGTGCATGCCCTTGCTGACAGCATCCTACTCTCAGATCACTTTCCCACTGAGATTTGTATCATCAGCAAACCTGGATAAATTATGTCCAATCCTTTTATCCAAATCATTAATATAAATTGTAAATAGCCGAGGCTCTGGCACTGATCCCTGTGTAACCCCATTAGTAACAGACTGCCAACCTGAAAACGATCCAATTATTCCATGTCTCTGTCCGCAGCCCTGAAAACCAATCCTCTCTTCATTCTTAATTCCACATCCCATTCCCGTTCTGACATGTCCATCCACGGCCTCCTCTACTGTAGAGATGAAGCCACACTCAGGTTGGAGGAACTACACCTTATATTCCGTCTGGGTAGCCTCCAACCTGATGGCATGAACATCGACTTCTCTAACTTCCGCTAATGCCCCACCTCCCCCTCGTACCCCATCTGTTACTTATTTTTATGCACACATTCTTTCTCTCACTCTCCTTTTTCTCCCTCTGTCCCTCTGAATATACCCCTTGCCCATCCTCTGGGTCCCCCCCCTCCTTGTCTTTCTTCCCGGACCTCCTGTCCCATGATCCTCTCGTATCCCCTTTTGCCTATCACCTGTCCAGCTCTTGGCTCCATCCCTCCCCCTCCTGTCTTCTCCTATCATTTTGGATCTCCCCCTCCACCTCCAACTTTCAAATCCCTTACTCACTCTTCCTTCAGTTAGTCCTGACAAAGAGTCTCGGCCCGAAACGTCGACTGTACCTCTTCCTAGAGATGCTGCCTGGCCTGCTGCATTCACCAGCAACTTTGATGTGTGTTGCTTGAATTTCCAGCATCTGCAGAATTCCTGTTGTTTGCCTCTCTTCATTCTGATTTATTACTCCCAAACTCTCAGGTCTTTATTTAGTGAAAGTTCAGATACAATCCGCTGGCTCCCCTCATCTACATTTCACTGTATTCTCAAAATCTCTATTGGAGTTGGGGGGGATGTTATTTCTCTTTCTTTAAAAAAAATGCGGATAGCTGCAATTGTTTTCGTATTAAAGACCATACATATCTCAAACATGAAGAAAGTCTGCAGATGCTGGGAATCCTGAGCAACACACACAAAATGCTGGAGGAACTCAGCAGGTCAGGCAGCATCTATGGAAGTCAATAGATATTCGACATTTTGGGCCGAGACCCTTCTTCTGGACTGAAAAGGAAGGGAGAAAAATACCAGAATAAACAGGTGGGGGGAGGGGAAGGAGGCTAGCTGGAAGATAATGGGTGAAACCAGGTGGGTGGGAAAGGTCAAGGGCTGGAGAATAATGTATCTGACAGGAGAGTAGAGTGGACCATAGGAGAAAGAGAAGGAGGAAGGGTCCCAGGGGGCAGTAATTGGCAGGTCAGAAAAGATAAAAGGTCAGAGTGAGGAATAAAGCAAAGGGATGGGAGTGAAATTTGTTCACTGGAAGGAGAAATCAATATTCATGCCATCGTGATGGAGGCTACCCAGATGGAATATAATGTGTAGATCTTCCACCCTGTAGGGAGACCTCATCTTGGCACAAGAGGCAGCTAGGAAATGACATGTCAGAATGGGAATCGGAATTGAAATGTTTGGCCACCAGGAAGTCCTGCTTGTGGCAGATAGAGTGGAGGTGCTCGAAGAAGTTGTCCTCCATTTATATCTCAAACAAGCTTTTCATTGTACCTGTAGCTTGCTGCACTTGTGGACATTGATAACAAACTTGATTTGACTTGATTTGGCTTAGTAATTCTACTGCTATCTCTTATGGTCTTCAGCTAATAAGACCATAAAACATAGGACCAGAATTAGCCCATTTGGCCCATCGAGATTGCTCCACCATTCAATCATGGTTGAATAATTTTCTCTCTCAATCCTACTCTCCTGCCTTCCTCCCATAACCTTTGACACCATTACTAATCAAGAACCTACCATCCCTCACTTTAAACAAACCCAATGACATGGGCACTACAACCATCTGTGGTAATTAATGCAACAGATTCAACACTCTCTGGCTAAAGAAATCCTTTCTAGTCTCTGTTCTAAAGGGACATCCTTCTATTCTGAGTCTGTGCCCTCTGGTCCTAGACTCTCCCACTATTGGAAACATCCATTCCATCTCTTCAAGGCTTTCAATATTCAGTAAGCTTCATGTAAGATACAACAGAACAGCACAGTGTAGGTACTTTGGCCCATGATGTGTTACCCCAAGGTCAATCTAATGGTTTGCTCCCACATGGCCCTCCATTTTTCTTTCATCCATGGGCCTAGCTAAGAGTTTCCTATATGTTCCTAATTTATCTACCTCTACCATCACCCCTGCATTGTTCTATGCACCTATCAATCTCTGTCATTCCCCCTGTACTTTCATCCAATCATCATCATCGTTATGTGCCATGTTGTAATATTTGGGCAATCATGGTCTTTCCATGACTATGACTGTCCTTGGCAAATTTTTCTACACATATGGTTTGCCATTGCCTTCGTCTGGACAGTGTCTTTACAAGATGTGTGACCCCTGCCGTTATCAATATTCTTCAGAGATTGTCTGTCTGGTGTCAGTGGTCGCATAACCAGGACCTGTGATATGCACCAGCTGCTCGTACGACCATCCACCACCTGCTCCCATGGCTTCATGTGACCCTGATCGAGGGACTAATCAGGTGCTACACCTAGCCCAAGGGTAACCTGCAGGCTAGTGGAGGGAAGGAGCACCTTACATCTCCTTTAGTAGAGTCGTATCTCCACTTTGCCACCCAATTTCATCCATAACATTAAAATTATGCTCTCTCATATCAGTCATTTCGATCCTGAGAAAAAGTTGCTGGCTCTCTACTCTCTCTCTATCGCTTGTCTATCAAGTCACCTCTCATTCTTCTTTGCTCTAAAGAGCAAAGCCCTGGCTCGCTCAATGAGAACTTCCCTAATTCTTCTAAACTCCAGTGAGGGTAGGCCCTGAGCCATCAAATGCTCCACATGCGTTAATTCTTTCATTCCCAGGATCATTCTTGTAAACTTCTCAGACCACTTCCAATGCTAGCACATCCTTTTTCAGATTTGCGGCCCAAACCTGCTCACCATCCTCCAAATGTGGCCTAGCCAATGCCTTATAAAGCTTCAGCATTACATCTTGCTTTTATCCTTCTTGAGTGAACTTGGCCTTTTCTCCTTGGAGTGACGGAAGGTGAAAGGTGACCTGATAGAGGTGTATAAGATGATGAGAGGCATTGTCCGTGTGGATAGCCAGAGGCTTTTTCCCAGGGCTGAAATGGCTAACACGAGGGGCATGGTTTTAAGGTGCTTGGAAGTAGGTGGGTGATGTCAGAGGTTAGTTTTTCACACAGAGAGTGGTGGGTACATGGAATGTACTGCCAGTGACAGTGGTATTTAAGAGACTTTTAGATAAGTACATGGAGCTTAGATTTAAATAGAGAGTTTTGCGGAAGGGAAATTCTAGGCATTTTCAAGAGTGGGTTCATGGTTGGCACAACATTGTGGGCTGAAGGGCTTATAATGTGCAGTACATTTCTATGTTCTATGTTTATAGTGCAGTCCTCTTAAAATGAATGCTGATATTGCACTTGGCTTTCTCAAACTTGACCACAAAGCCATCAATTCCACCACTCGGACCATTAACTTACAACGTGAAAACTAGTGAATCTAACACTGACTTCTACGGAACACCGCTCGTTACTTAGAGCCAACAAGAAAAGGCCCCCTTTATTTCCACTCTTTCTCTTCTGCCAGTCAACCGATCTTCCATCTGTGCCAGAATATTTCTTCAATACCATGGACTCCTATCTTGTTTAACAGCCTCACGTGTGGCACCTTGTGAAAGGCTTTCTGAAAATCCAAGTAAACAACATCCACTGCCACTCCTTTACCTATCCTGCTTGTTACTTCCTCAAAGAAATCCATCAGATTTGTCAGGCAACATTTTCCTTCAAGGAATCCATGCTGACATTGGCCTACTTTATTGTGGCCTCCAAATAGCCTGAAGCCTCATCCTTAATAATGGACTCTAATTCCTTACCAATCACTGAAGTCAGGGTAACTGGCCTATAATTTTCTGTCTTTTTCCTCCCTCCCTCCTTAAAGATTAGAGTGGCATTTGTGATCTTCCACTTCTCTGAAACCATTCCTGGATCTAGTGATTTTTGAAAGATCACTGCTAATGCCTCCACAATCTCTTCAACTAGCACTTTCAGAACCCTGGGGTGTAGTCCATCTGCTTAATCTTTTCTCTCCTTGTTGTTTCTTTAGTTGTCTTCTGTTGGTTTTTAAAAGCTTCCCAATCTTGTAGATTTCCACTAATTTTTCCCATATTATATGCCACCTCTTTTGCTTTTATGTTGTCTTTGACTCCCCATGTCAGCTACGGTGGCCTCATCCTCCCTTTAGAATATTTCTTCTTCTTTGGGATGAATCCACCCTGAGTCTTCAATATTGTTCCCGTAAACACCAGCCATTGCTGCTCTGCTCTCATCCCTGCTAGTGTCCCCTTCTAAGCAACTTTGGACAGGTCCTCTTTCATGCCTCTGTAGCTACCTGTGATACAGATACATCCGTTTTTAGCTTCTCCCTCTCAGACTGCAGGGTAACTTCTACCAAATTATGATCATTGCCTACGGGTTAATTCACCTTAAGCTCCCCAGTGAAATCTGTTTCACTGCACAAATCCAGAATCCAGAGATTCCTTTCCCTTAATCTATGTTCTGTCTCCTTTCTATATCCACTCTCTGGAATATCCCAGTAGGTAAAAAACTTTTTCACCGAGTGTTAGTTTTTCAATTAAAAGCATATAAAAATTATTTTTAAAAAATTTAATTATATTAGGTCATTATAGATTATAGATTAAAAATATTAAAGATTAGCTTTCAACACACACAAAATGCTGGAAGAACTCAGCAGGCCAGACAGCATCTATGGAAAAGAGTACAGTCGACTTTTCGGGCCATGACCTTTCATCAGGACCCTTCGTCAGTCCTGATGAAGGATCTTGGTCTGAAACTTCGACTGTTTACTTTTTTCTATAGATGTTGCCTGGCCTGCTGACTTCCTCCAGCACTGTGTATGTGTTGCTTTGAATTTTCAGCAGCTGCAGATTTTCTTTTGTTAAAGACTAGCTTTTTTTGTCACATGTACATTGAAACGTACAGTGAAATGTGTCGTTTTCATCTAATCAAGGACATTTTGGGCAGGCCACAAGTATTGCAAAGCTTCCAGCGCTAATGCAGCACATCCAAAACTCACTTACCCAAACCGTACATCTTTGGATTGTAGGAGGAAACCAGAACACCCAGAGGAAACCCACACGGTCACTGGAGCAGAGAACATACAAAACTCTCTGTAGGCAGCGGCAAGAATTGAGCTGCAATCAGTGATGGCCGGCACTGTAAATCAATGTGACAACCACCACGTGACTGTGGCTCTGTTTATGGCTCAGAGAATTTTCTGGGGTTGGTTCAGAATCAAGGCCATCTGGAAAATCATGGCTATGCACCCATTTCATTGGGGTGAGACCACCTAGTCCAGGTGGTTTTAGAGCAATAAACCTCTCTGGTACCCTTCCTATATCAGTTCTGTAACTCCTTGCTGTTTTCAGAGCACATAAGCTTCGAAGTCTGACACTAAATATATTTACCATCTCAGGTTTCCTTTGTGTACTCCAGTTCCCTCCCACTTTCCTAAGACATACGCGTCAGGGCATGCAATGCTGTAAGCTGTGGGCATTGTATGTTGGCGCTGGAAGCATGGTGATTCTTGCCAGCTGCCCCGAGTATATTTGGACTGTGATGGTCGTTGACACAAGTGACACATTTCACTGTATGCACACGTGCCAAACAAAAGGCAAACTTTATCTTTAATCTCTCCCGTTCTGCCTTCGAAACACCCACATTAATTTGTGTCCCTTTTGATCCAGTTGAAAGAATTTCTTGCAAGCTTTTGTTTCATATGTTTCCCCTGCTTATTCTCAAATTCTGTTTCATGCTGGTAATCCCCTCTTTTGTCATGCTAAACCAGTCACCTAGGCTCGTCCAGTCCTCAGGTCTTCAACTCTTCTGGGCAATGTTATAAGCATCTACTTGGAATCTAATTCCATCCTTAATCTCTTTACCAAACTATGGATGGAACTCTTTTCCAACAGAGATTTTGTTTTTCAATGGACTGTTGAGGATGTCTCAATCTTTCTTGAAATTGGTCTGGTACCTCAGCATCCCTGGTTTAGAATTTAGACAATTTTAATTTTAGTTTACAAATAAGCATCGAATCAGACCTAACCAGGTTTCATCCGGCAACCGTCCTCCACAGGTTAATTTTATACCTGTGATTTCAAACAGCTATGTAAAGGGAAAGAATCTTTTTATTATGCTAAGCCAGATACAGACAGAAATCTTCCACATTGTTGAGGGTGTTATTTATCTCTTGGAAGTGCTCACAGTGAAACACAAGTCATTACAAGATCCAGAAAGTGCAAAAGAAAAAGATCCATGCATTATTTAGAGGCCATAGCCAAGAGCTTCAGTATGCTTCTCTTGCAGGTTGTTCTCACACAGTGGCCTGGCTAGGAATTATTCAGGGAAAATCTGTTTGATTGACTACCTACCCTACAGCAGCTGAAACCTGGAAGGAGGGTACGACAGGGTAGTTAATTCACCCCTGCATGTGTGTGTGCGTGTGTGATGCAGCACCGAAACTACAATTGATTAGCAGCTCCTGCCTCCAAAAGTTCAAAGTTTAAAGTAAATTTATTGTCAAAGCACACATATGTCACCATATAGTACCCTGAGATTCATTTTCTTGTACATACAAAGAGACACAATAGAAACAATGATAAACTGCACACAAAGATGGGCAAATGGCCAATGTGCAAAAGACAACACATTGTGCACATACAATAAAAAGAAAATAATAAGACATACATATATACATAAATAAATAAATATATATATTGAGAACATGAGCTTTAGAGACCAAGAATGAGTTCTGATGCTGTGGAATCTGTTCAGTATGGCTTACATGCTATCCGGACAGTCGCCTTTCTACTTTTTGTCGTCCCCAGCTCACTCCAGGCCACGCAGAGGCACCAGTAATCTTCTGGGCCATGGAAATCCTCCACTTGCTGGCGTGATATGTTGATCAGGACCTCCCGAACGTCCAGCCCTTTGAGGGAAGAGAAAAAGCACAGGGTTAATTGGAGGAGAACTCGTGTTCCAGTTTCTTGGGCAATGCCATTTAGTTCTCAACGTGTTCAGTGAGGGCCGAGTGGGGAGTAGGAAGAGGTGTGCTTTCAGCATTTTTGACCCGTTTCTATTATTGTTGAAATTCAATGAGACATCAAAATGTTGCCGTACAGGAGGGATCTGGGGGGTCAAAAGTGTATGAAGCAGCAAGGGGTCGACGTGCAGGTACAGCAAGTAATGTTAAGAAGGGTAAATGACTTCCATCACAAGCAATTAGGTGCAAACATTTTCCGAAATTTTGATACTGATGCAAAACAGTAAATCTCGTCAAGCTCTTCATTCCATCCACCACAAAATAAAAAAGAAACAGGATTTGTGCCATGATGAGGCCACTTCAGGGCGGAAGAGCAACATCTCATATTCCATCGAGGTAGCCACCAACCTGATGGCATGAATAATTATTTCTCCTTACAAAATAAAAAACTTCACTACCCTTCCCCTCTTCCCCACTTTGCCCTCCTACCTTTTATCACCTCCCTGTGTCACCTCCTCCTTCACGTTCTCCTGTGGTCCACTCTCCTCTCCTCTCAGATTTCCTACTCTTCAGCCATTTACTTTCCCTGCCCATCTGGCTTCACCTATCACCTTCTGGTTATCCTCCTTCCCCCCCACCTTTTTACTCTGGTGCTTTCCCCCCTTCCCTTTCAGTCCTGAAGACAGTTCTCAGCCTGAAATGTCGACTGTATATTTATCTGCATAGATGCTGCCTGACCTGCTGTGTTGAACGACAGAGCAGAATCAATTGGCCAGATGACCTAATTCTGCTCCTGTATCTCCTAGTCTTATGGATGTTTCCCCCCAGTGGTGGTACCTAGAATTTGGGGCAGAGTTTCAGAATGGGGAGTAGCCCCTTAAGTTGGAAGTAAGAGGAAATTCTTTTTTCAAAGAGTCATCTCTTTTTGGACTACTCTCCAAAACTCCACAGTTTCAAGCAGTCATGGGTAGTTCAGTTGCCCTACCAAACCATTATGCATGCGGATAGAATGCTTTCTATGGTGCACTGTTAATAATTGGTGGACGTCAAAGGGAACACACCAAACTCCTCTATCCTCCTGAGGAAGTAGAGGTGCGTCCCAGAGTGATGTGGATGGAGATGGAGTCATTGAATTCATCCAATGGTAATTGATTTGTGTTTAACTTCCACAGGAAGGTGGAGAGGGAGACCCACTCAACTTGGTATTGTTAAAGTATGCTTGTTCTGGGCGTGAGCATCTTTGCACTAAATTCCCCCCTGTTTTAGGGATGAGAGAGTGTGAAAGCGCTTTGGTGAGTTTCAGGACGTAGGAAATTATCGCACATCCATCCGGGTGCACAGAGGCACAGACAGTGAAGCCACTGCCTCACAACCGCAGAGACCCAATCCTGACCCTAGGTGCTATCTGTGTGGAATTTGCACATATTCCCCCCATGATAGTGTGGGTTTCCTTCTGGTGCCCCAGTTCCCTCCCACGTCCCAAAGACATGCGAATTGGAGCAGATTAGTGTCATTTGTCATACGCACATTGAAAGCAGTCATTTGCATTAACAACCTCCCCAGTCCGAAGATACGCTGGGGCCAGCCCGCAAGTGTTGCCGTGCTGCTGGTGGCAACATGCTCACGACTTACTAAACCTTAGTAATCCCTACGCCTTTGGAGTGCGGGAGGAAACAGGAAAAACCCATTTAAAACCCTTGCGGTTATGGAGAGAACCAGCAGGTTACTTGGCCACAGTAAATTACACCCCCTCCCTGCCCCCGTGGTAGAATCTGGGGAGGTTCCAGTTGATGAAAACGTGAGGAGATTAAAAAGGTGGAATTCCCCCCTCATCCTTTGCCTGAGAGCTTGCCTGCTTTTCCCTCCCCACCACCTTCCTATTCTGTCTTCTCCCTTTCTTTCCAGTCCTGGTGAAGCATCTCGGCCCAAAACACCGACCGTTTTGTTCCCTTCCATAGATGCTGCCTGACCTGCCGAGTCCCTCCATCATTTTATGTGTGTGGGTTGCTGTGGACTCAATGGGCCATAGGGCCCTCTTCTCTGCTGTACGTCTCTATAACTCTCGGTCACACGTAAGCCTGACAACACAGACAAAAACAGCAGTGCTTGTGGGTTTTGGATCTGGAGAGATAATGAAAAACAGACTTTCCCTCAATGCCAGCAGAGCAAAAGAGCTGGCCATTGCTCGCTGATCAAAGGTACCTGGAGCACCACATGGAGTACCAGCACATGTTGAAGAAGGGGGTCGGTGTACATTTTCCTGTCTATAACAAGGTTGAGGTTGAGAAGGTTGACAGCTTCAATTTCCTAGGAGAGAACGTAACAAATGGTCTGTCCTGGTCCAATACGTGGATGCAAAATCTGAGAAAGCTCGCCAATGGCTCTAATTCCTCAGGAGGATAAAAAGAAATTGGCCCGTATGGTATCAAAGGAAGCATTGTATCTGCATCGGTATGGCAACTGCTCTTCCCATGGGCGCGAGAAACTGCAGAGAGTTGTGGACACAGCTCAGCACATCACAGGAACAACGTCCCCTCAGTGGACTTCGCTGCCTCAGTAAAACAGCCAGCATAATCAAAGACACTACCAACCCTGGATTTTTCTCTTTTCTCTCCTCTCCCATCTGGCAGAAGATTCAAAAGCCTGAAAGCACATACCACCAGGCTCAATAATAGCTTCTACTCCACTGCTGTGAGACTATTGAATGGTTCCCTAGTATGATAAGATGGACTCTTGACCTCATAATCTACCTTGTTATGATTTTGCACCTGCAATGAAGTTTTTTTTTGTAGCTATTGTACATTATTTGAACTCTGTTATTACTTACCTTGTTCTACCTCAATGTACTGTGTAATGAATTGATCTGTATGAACCGTATGCGAGACGAGCTTTTCACCGAATCTCAGGACGTGTGACAATAATAAACCAATTCTAATTCCATTTCTGATAAACAAGTCAAGTCTAATGAGGGGTATTGATAGGGCAAATGCAGGCAGGCTTTTTCCACTGAGGTTGGGCGAGACCACAACTTGAGTTCATGGGGTAAGGGTGAAAGGTGAAATATTTAAGCAGAGCCTGAGGGTGGTGCGAGTGTGGAATGAACCGCCAGCAGAAGTGGAGGATGCGGATTCACTTTTAACATTTAAGAGAAGTTTGGCTAAGTACATGGATAGGTAAGGTATGGAGGGCTATGGTCCAGGTGCAGGTCAATGGGATGAGGTAGAATAGCTTGGCACAGACTAGATGGGCCAATGGGCCTGCAGCACTCTGTGACTATGGTTCTAAATCAATCACATGAAGATGAGAGTACAAATCAGAAAATGTCCTCCATCACTTTCACTAAACATACAACTAAGATCCCGTTACATATTGCACTCCCTGCAATCGGGTTTCATTGAAGACAACCCAACTCAATTTTAGAAGGAGGACTTGGTCTCCTAAGAGCTGTTACGATGCACAGTTAGCAGAAGAAAGGAAGATGAACTTCCACCTGTCACCAAGAAATAGAGCTTGAGGTAGACCCAGCTAACACCAGTTATTAAGTCAAAAGGAAACAGACCATTTCACTGCAGTGTCCTAATTGGCACTCCTGCTTAGTATAACTCTTCTTATTGTCCAGTTATTCATAGTAACTGGGATAATTTAACATGAAAGTTAAATAGCGCTTCAGCCTCTTAGCATAAAATTACAATTAGCGTTCCTGTCAATGGCCTCCATATCTTCCTCAGGATGTAGTTGCAAAGGAACATCTGCTACATAATTACTGCAAAAATACAATTTGTCAAAACATAATCATCAATTATGCAGAGAAGAATTTACACAATGTCGTGAGCTCTGAATAAAATTCCACCTATGTTCACTCCTGCAAAAAAACGCAAAGCAGTGGATTATTTTGGGAGGTGGGGGATTGGAGCAATTGTGCCAAATTATTAACCTGCTGATGGTTGTCAGCTATGCATCGAACAAGGGAATAAGGGAGCCAGTGTCTCTGCATTTATAATCTGTCTCTGGTGCAGGCAAAATGTGCTCAAGATGGACTCCGCAACTACATCCAGATCCGCATGTGTTTGCAAGAAACTGCAGACTGCCGTGGACGCCGCCCAGCACATCGCAGAAACCAGCCTCCCCTCCGTGGATTCTGTCTTTACGTTTTACTGCCTCACTAAAGCAGCCAAAATAATCAAAGTCCCCCACCCCCACCCTTACATTCTCTCTGCTCCCCTCTCCCGTCGGGCAGAAAACACAAAAGCATGACAACACATGCCGTTATGTTCAAAAAAGCTTCGACCCCACTGTTATCAGATGCTTGGGTGGACCTCCTCCAATGAGATAGACTCTTGACCTCACAATTTACCGTGCAGTCTACTGTCAACCTGCACAACACTTGCTCTGTGGTTGTTAAAATTTATTCCGCACTGTAATTGTTTTACCTTGTTCTGCCTCAATGCACTGCATAAAAAAGACAGTAAGACTTTTTAAAGCATTTGGCCCTTTGAGTCTGCTCCACCATTCCACCATGTCCGATTTATTATCCGTCTCAAACCCATAACCTTTCACGCCCTTACTAATCAAGAACCGATCAACTTCCACTTCAAATATATCCAATAACTTAGCCTACACAGCTCTCTGTGAATTCCACAGATTCACTACCTTACCCTCTGGCTAAAGAAATATCTCCTGATTTCTGTTCTAAAAGGATATCCTTCCATTCTTTGGCTGTGGCCTCTAGTCCGAGACTCCCCCACTATAGGAAACATTCTTTCCACGTGTACGTTATCTAAGCCTGATTGCAAGGGTTTCCAACCTGGGGTGCGTGGATCTCTCAGTTAACTATGGCTTAAAAAGAGTTGGGAAAACCTGATCTGTCTGACCTATATGAACATTATGCAAGACAAGCTTTTCACTCTATCACGGTACATGTTACAATATTAAAAAAACAATACAAATACAAATTCATGTTCCAGATCTTGTGTCAGCTTTGGTTTTGACAAAAGATAACTGCCATGTGAACATGGATATTGTCCTTCCCACAGCTGATGGCCATAGGGAGATACATTCCAGTAGGTGGTCATTGAGAACTTATAGTGAATGGAATTGTGGAGAATCACTGTCCACCACCACCACCATTTCCTTTTCTCTCCGTAACTCCCTAACACTGCATTTAACTGTCTAAACCTCAGTGGCCTTTTAAAAGGAAGCATTAACCTTATTTCACTAACTGTAACATCTTACGTTACAGGAAAAGCACTCCACACCAGCAAAATAGATTAAAAGATTGAAAGTACATTTATTACCCAAGTATGTATGCAATATGCAGCCTGAGATTCGTCTTCTCACAGACAGCAACGAAACAAAGAAACACCATGGAACCTGTTCAAAGAAAACATCAAACGCCCAACACACAAATGGTAAAAAATGAGAGAAAAGCACACAGAATGTTAACCATCAAACCACAGGGTCCTTGAAACAATCCAGGAATGTTCATTTTAGTTCAGTGCAGTTCAATTTAACACTGTGTCGCTCGTTGACCTCAGGCCGCAGATCCACTCTGCCTCAATCAAAATCGTGCCAGAAAGCAATTAGAAAAGGATTGACCAGAAACCAGAAACACATATGACGTGAACTGCAGAGTCCTCTAAAAGCGAGTCCGATCCACAGACTGTGCCGATTGAACCTTGCCCAAGACCCAAGACTCCTGCACCTTCCTCTGGTAGCTGCGAGCGGGAGGGAGAGGGGAACAGGTTAAACGCAGGTAGACAGCGCTGAATATCCACGTGCCTTCCACTCTCGATGCTCTACTTGGTGATTGGACAAGAAATGGAGCTGATCATAGGTTTGCACTCTGCCATTAGACTGCACACTCCATTCTCAACCACGCCGAATTTCCTCGCAGACAGCAAAAGCTCAGTCGGCCCAAAGACACATTATCAAAGTGTAAATTACAGGCTCCAATTACACACAGATTAGTAGCAGTATATTTAAAAGAAAGAGGAGAAGAAGTAATGTAGTTTTGTAATACAAAAGAAACATTAAAAAAAAATTCTGTTTTCTTCTTTCTCTGAATGGACATGTTTCCAGTATTACTGAATCCCCAGTTGGCTTTGGGAGGCTGAGAATGAGCTTATTAACTCAACATCCGTAGTCTTTTCAAGGGAAGGTGTTCCAACAAGCCGTTGGCAATCGAATTCCCACAATGCCACATCTCCAGTAACTTTAACTTTATGCCGCAACTGCAAAGCAGAATCAAACAGGAACAAAAGAAAGAAAATACTTTTTTTATATCGAAATACAATTTATTTATAATAAAGTATATTTATAAGAATAAACTATGCAATGCCTTTTCATTCTTACATTTGCAGACAATGCATTAAGTTGTATTCTTTTACATTTCTTAAAACTCATAGCACTGCTGATACTCATGTGGTCGTCTGGAGTGGTACACTACTACAACAATCAAGGGTCTTCCTCACCCTTGGACTTTCAAGAGGTTCACTGCCTTGTTGTAGGTTTGGTGGCTTGTGTGCCTCAATGCCCCAGAGAGCTATGTTGGCTAGAGTCAGGGCCTTGTGCTTTGGCACATGGGAGGGTCACCCATGCCAAACAGGTCAAAGGGTAGAGGCCAGACTAAGAGTGGTCCACCAGTCCTCCAGGTCCGGAGGTTCATCTCAGGGCTAACAACCCTGACTGGTCAGAAAAAGTTGTTATGGAAACAGTAATGAAGTATACTTCCTTATTTTTGTGCAACCGTATGGACAGACAGAGATGGAGGACCTTCATTGCAGCCCTCAATCCCAGTGATGTAATGGGTAGTAAGAAAGTACTTACCCTCAGTTCTTCACTGTCCAGTAGCAGAAGAACCCTAGTGGTGACTGCACCAACCTTCAGTGTGTCCGTCAGCACACACTCCTGCAGCCTGGAATTTGCCAGTTGGTAGCATTCCTTTACAGACAACATGGTGTGCTGGCAGATTGCCAAGTTTCGGGCCGACCAAAGGGCTGTCCCTCACTGGGTTGCTGATCTTCCAGCAGCACGTGATGTCGTCTCTGAGCGCGTCACCGGGAACTGACCGTAGATCAGAGAGTCTCCTGTCTCGCAGCTGCTCAGCACGAACAGTGACGTAAGCCCTTACATCTTTCTCCACATCCTCTTCACAAGCCTACAGTCCTCAAAGAGGTGATGACCCACTTGTCCCTGCTACAGTCATTCCGTGGGTAGCGCACGACAAAGAGATCTGAGTGGGAAAGCCCCTCTCACCACCAGCCAGGCAAGGTGAGAGGGGAGAGAGGAGGGGGGAGGGGTGACAGGTGAGGGGAGGGTAGAAAGGGGGGAGGAGGGAGAGGGGAGAGAGGAGGGGAGAAGAGGGGAGAAGAGGGGAGGGGGAGAGGGGAAGGGGGAGGGGAGAGGGGGAGGGGAAGGGGAGAGGGGGAAGTAGGGAGGGGGAAGAGGGGGTGAGGGGAGGGGGAAGGGTGAGGGTAGATGGGAGAAGGAAGGGGAGAGGGGAAGGGGTGGGTGGAGAAGGGAGGGGAGGGGAAGAGGCAGAGGGGTGGGTAAGGGCGAGTGGGGGAAGGGGAGTGGGGAGGAGGAAGGAGAGAGGGGGAATGGGGTGAAGGGAAGAGGGGGTGGGGAGGGGGAGAGAGGGGAAGTGGGGAGAGGGGAAGAGGAGGAGAGGGGAGAGGGGAAAGGGAAGGGTGAAGGTAGATGGGTGAGGGAAGGGGAGAGGGGAGGGGTGGGTGGAGAAGGGAGGGGGAGGGGAAGAGGCAGAGGGGTGGGTAAGGGGAGAGGGGGAAGGGGAGGGGGGATGTGGGGAGAGGGGAAGAGGGGGAGGTGGGGAGATGGGGAGAGGGATAGAGTGCTGAGGTGTCCGATAGCTGCACCCACTGTCTCGAAGTTTCAATCTGCCACAATGCCTCAGTCGGCGCCATCGGCGAGGAACCAGGTCGTCCACAGGGCTGCACCCCAAAGGCTCACGCTTTCCAAGCCACTGCTGGAGATAGCAAACTTTTCCAGCAAGGACGAGTATTGTGGCAATGTCCAGAGATGCCAGAAAGAAAAGAATAAATCGTTGCAATTTTTGTTCATTCTTTGGTTGGCGTTGTCTCCTCTGTGACAACCAGTGCCAGTGAAGGAACACTGATCTGTTTCCGAGTCAGGATGGTGTGCAGGGGGAAAGGGACCAGCTGAAACCAAGCACATACTGCTGGTTTTCCAAGTTTCCAAGGTCCTGTCAAGGCAAGCTAGATGAGTTGATGTAGTGCATTTTGTCGGTGGAATACTCTGGAGCCAGGATGCACAAATTCATGCTTAAATTTGTGGTTATGGTGCCAATCAAGCAGGATGCCTTGTCCTGACTGGCATGGAGCTTTCTGCTCTGTTAGGGCTGCACTCATCCAAGAGATTTAAGAGCATTCTGATTACTGATTCATATTTTCCTCATGTGTGAAGGACTTCTGACAACTCTTGTGAGAAGTGCTTTAAAATGAATTTTATACCACACAATACATAGCTCCTGTAACAAAGCAGGTTGCTAAGTGACCAATGTGCACACACAAAACTAATGGCAGCAAGCAGGTCAAGCGACAACAACCAGGTTCGTTCATTATCTGCCATGTCGTATGATGTGGACGATCATGGTCTTTTCATGACCATGATTGGTCTTGGCAAATATTTCTACACAAGTGGTTTGCCATTGCCTTCTGGGCAGTGTCTTCACAAGATGGGTGACCCCAGCCACTGACAATACTCTTTAGAGATTGTCTGCCTGGCGTCTGTGTTCACATAACCAGGACTTGTGATAGGTACCAGTTGCTCATATGACCATCCACCACCTGCTCCCATGGCTTCGCGTGATCCTGATTGTGGGGCTAAGCAGGTGCTACTCCTTGCCCAAGAGTGACCTGCAGGCTAACGGAGGGAAAGAGCATTTTACACCTCCTTTGGTAGAGATATATCTCCATCTTGCTTCTCAAAATGGTTAAGAATGACCAGGTGACCTGTTTATTAATGTTGAAGAAGGGATAAGCTTTAGTCAGGATAACATGGATTACTTTCTGACTCAGAAGTGGAAAATGTTGGGCAGTTGATACACAGCAGGTTAGTCAGTGAGTGGAGTACAGTGCTTAACAGAGTAACAAATTTTAATATGAATCCTATCCCACATCAGCACAGGAGGAGAGCATTCTTCCAGTTAGGCCCTTGCCAGCTCCTAGGAGAGCAATTCTATTTGTTCCAGTCCTTCTCTCCTTATTCCTCTGTATGCCTGCAGCTTATTCTCTTTGACATATGCCCAACACTCCTCTAATAAATCCCTGAAAGATCCCTGACCAGAAAGGCACCCCTTTACTTTTCTTACCCACTTAGCTTCTTCACCTTCTAGCTACCCTCCTCCCCCTCCACCCACCATTTTACTCCGATGTCTTCCCCATTCCATTCCAGTCCAGAAGAAATGTCTTGGACCAAAATGTCGACTGTTTATTCCTTTCTACAGATGCTGCCTGACCTGCTGAGTTCCTCCAGCAGGTCGTGCGTGTTGCCTTGGATTTCCAGCATTTGCAGAATTTATCATACTTTGCTGCGCTACTGCAAAGCTTCTTCAAGGGATGCCTACCCTGAAGAAGTTTGACTCTTCTCTTCGATGGGAGTTTAATGAGACCCTGTGATCTCTGTTGTCCTCAGTCACTTCGACAACGTATTCATCCAAAATCACTACCACAGCCACGTATCGTATGGTCCGCTCTCCTCTCCTATCAGATTCCTTTGGCTCCAGCCTTTACCTTTCCTACCTACCTGGCTTCACCAATCACCTTCTAGTTATCCTCCTTCCCCTCCCCCTACCGTTTTTATTCTGTCACCTTCCCCCTCCCTTTCCAGTCCTGAAGAAGGGTCTCAGCCCAAAATGTCGACTGTTTATAGATGCTGCCTGACCTGCTGAGTTCCTCTGGCATTTCGTGTTTATTTTTAAGCAGATTGGAGACCCTGAGATCAAGGAGGTAGAGCAAGCAATTAGAAAGGCAAATGGCTGGCTGGCCTTTATGGAGAGAGGATTTGACTACAAGAGTATTGGATTTACTTGGGAACCCATGGTGAGACCAGGTTGGGTATTCAGAACAAGGCATCAAGGTCTCACATCAAGGTTTTAGATGTTCTATCACCCAGAGGGTGGTGAATATTTGGTGTTCTCCACGCAGTGGGGCTGTTGACGCTCAGTTACCATGTATATTCAACACAGAAATTTTGGGAACATGGGGCGGGAGCAGGTAAATGTTACAGATCAGCTTTGGTCTATTGACTGCCAAAACAGGCACAGCAGACTAAATAGCAAGCTCCTGCTGGTAGAGAGTGGTTATATTACTAATTCCTACACAACGTACCCCTGACTTGAGTAGTTAGCTGGACGATATCAGGGCAATATGAAAACACTGGTGAGTATGAGGACACATATCGGTTAGACCAAGGAACAATTTTGCCCTCTTAAGGAATGTTACTGAAGGAAGAGAGTTTCCATGACAGTCTGGATTTTTCATTATTGATACCATTTTTCAGTTCTAGAGTTATAGAAATAGAAATAGGTCTTTTGGTCCATCTAGTACATGCCAGCCCAGTTTTTTGCCTAGTCTCATCTACCTGCACTTGGAATATAGCCCTAACTGAATTTCCCCTAAATGTTACAAGCAACCCACCTCTTCAACTTCTGCTGGCCGCTCGTTCCACACTTACACACTCAGAGTGAAGAAACCCTCCTTCAGATTCCCCTTAATTGCTTCACATTTCACCTTTAACCTGTGACTTGTGGTTCTAGTTTCTGATGAGAAAAAGCCTGCAGACATTCACCCTATCTATGCCCTCATAAGTTTGTATACCTCTATAAGATGTCCTCTCATTCTTTTGTGCTCCATGGGCATAACTTCTAACCCAATGGCTAAGACAAAAGGGCATACTTTCAAGGTGATTGAGGAACATTTAGAGGGGATGTCAGGTTGTTTTTTTTTAACGCAGTGGGTACTAAATGCATGGAATGCACTGCCAGGGGGATGGTGGTCGAGGTAGATACACTATGGGCATTTAAGAGACTCTTAGATAGGCACATGGATGGAAGAAAAAAGTGAGGCTTTTGTGAGAGGGAAGTGTTAGATTGATCTTCAATGCTTTATTCGATCTATCCATTAACTTAAAGTTAAAGTTGAAAGTAAATTTACTATCAAAGTAAGGGGGAGAAGAAGATGGTGGCGCGATGCAGCACGTGTGGCCGCTCCGAATGATATTGTATGTGCTAACTAGGGGCCGTGCACAATCCTGGTTTGATGGAGACAGACGTGAGAAGCGTGGAGGAACACCTGGAGAAACTTCTGAAATGCCTGCTTCGCTGCCGCTGCTACTGTGCGATCGAGAATCTCTGGAGGGGAAGGCCCCAAATCCTCGGCTTTGCCTATTGCCCGTTGCCGGGGCCGGGGTCGAAGCGCTCAGCAAGAGATGGTGCTTGGTGCTCGGTGTCGGAGGGCTAGTTGGAGGCTCGAAGTTTTCGGACGGACTCAAGAGTCGGCTGTGGTTGGGTGCTTCCAGGATGCTGCATCGGCAAGTTTGTGACACTGGAAGCTCATGGCAGGGAGAGGTTTTTTTCTTTCTTCTACCGTCTGCGTGAGATGATAGGACATTCGAGAGACTTTGAGACTTTTTTTTATACCATGCCCACGGTCTGTTCTTCATCAAATTACGGTATTGCTTTGCATTGTTTTAACTATATGTTATAATTATGTGGTTTTTGTCAGTTTTTCAGTCGGTTTGTCTCGTGTTTCTGTGATATCATTCTGGAGGAACATTGTATCATTTCTTAATGCATGCATTACTAAATGACAATAAAAGAGGACTGCATGTCCTCTTGATCTAATCTAAAAGTACATATATGTCACCAGATAACCCTCAGATTCATTTTCTTGTGGGCATACTTAATAAATCTATACAATAATAACTGTAACAGAATCAATGAAAGATCACTCAACTTGTGGGCTCAACCAGAGTGCAGAAGACAACAAAATGTGCAAATACAAAAAGAAAGAAATAATAATAATAAATAAATAAGCAATAAGTATTAAGAACGTGAGATGAAGAGACCTTGAAATTGAGTTCATTGGTTGCGGAAGACCATTGATTTCATGTCCTGAAGTTCCAGAAACATTCCGTAAACTTTCTCTGCACCCATTCAAGCTTATTGAGATCTTTCAATGGTTCGAAGGTTCAAGAATTTCAGAGTACACATGTCATGGAAACACTAACTAAGAACACCACAGTGACTTCGAGTTTCGTCTTAAGAGTTTATTAACATGATATCATGGAGAGTCTGCAGCAGTCTCCACCACCACCAGAACTCCGATTTTAGGTTGTGAAGAGCTCATATTTATACAGCAAGACAAACAACTTCACAATACTTTGTTTGGCATCCCACGGTCAGTGCATGATCAATCGTTTAAAAGACATGTCAATTATCTCCCAGCGCAAGTCTAACAGTTCTTCATGGCTCCTGTTATCAGGACTCCTAATTTTCCCCCAGAGGCATCCTTCCTCCTGGTTCCAGGGCCTAGTAGCTTATTTATTGTAGTTCCTGGTACTGTGCTTATCATCCAAGGTTATTTTTCAACACACATCAGAAGTCTTACGTCCAGCTGTTCCAGAATGGTCAAGTATTCCATCATACACTAATTTTAACTATTTCTATCACAATATAACTCTGAAATTCTTCAATTCTCCAGGTATCCATGAAACCAATAAAGGAAAGGAAGACAGCACAATCATCAGCACCTAAATCCCTCCTCCTGCCCGAAGAGTGAGCAAAATGGATCAGGCACATTGATCACCAAAACCCCCTCCCGGCAAAAAATAAAGATTGAGCAAAAAAATGCACAAAATATAAAAACTATGAGACTGAAAAAAAGAGTCTATAGTTCAAAGTCCAAATCCAAAACGCAGAAAAAGCCTGGACAACACTGTTCGCAGTGGCAGGCTCTCCCCTCTCCAGTACAGAGCAACCGATCGAAAGGTAAGCAGCCAGCATTCACACTTTGCATTTGCTTCTATGTTTCAGTCTTCTTCGTCACTTTAAGCGGCAAAATGGAGCTAAAGATCTGCTTGCGCCCCACCCTGCAGCCTGCCCACTATGAGGTTCGCACACGCTGCCTCTGCCTCCCAGAATCCTCTTGGTGGCTGCACAGCACTGAAGCAACTAAGCAATATGCAAACAGCAATACACAGATTCCAGCAGTTCCAGGTTCACATTCAAGACCAGAAGCAAACATAAAGACATAAAAGAAGTGAAAAAAAGGTTTCATGATCTATCCCAAAGATGTCGCCCATATGAGCGCTGTAGGCAAGCGCCGGAAGGTGGGTGACCAGAACTGGACAGAATACTTTTAAATTTGGCTGCACCAACATCTTAGTTAACTTCTATATAACATCCAATTCCTGTGCTTTATGGCTTGAGTTCATAAACTGAACTTAAATTACCCAACTGGACATAGATTCCTGTTTTTAGATGTTTAGAAATTAATTTCCAGGATGTGAAGTTCCGAAATTTCTTAGCCATTCGCCCATTGAGCCTATGCTCACTGTCAGAGAATTCCGATTCCCTCACTAAAGTTTTCTGTAACTGCTTCTTCCTGCATTCCGCCCCCAGTTTCTGCCACTTATCTTTGGTACAATTTATAATGTCCAATTAAACCACTAACCCACACACCTTCGGAATGTGGGAAGAACGCGGATCCAGTGATATGAAGGATGGGCAAACTCCACATGAGCATCGGAGGTTGGAATTGAACTTGATGGGTCACTGCAGCTATGAGGCAGTGGCTCTGCCAGCTGTGCCTCTCTGCTGCCCTAGTCAATGCAAGGAAAGTTGGTGGTCATTTAAAATTTCTGCCATTGCTTTCTGAAAGGAACTTTTTTCCTCGCAGACAATAATGCTACTCTGAAATTCTGCTTCCTTAAGGGCTGTAGCAGTATTTGAAGAGGAAGTAATTAATTTTTTTGAAATATCAGCTTATTGATTGTTATGAGGGGCAGAAAATGAAAGTGAGGTTTAAGGCAGATCAGCCGTGGTCATATTGAATAGCAAGAAAGGCTTGAGGGAGCGAGTGGCCTACTCCTGCTCCTATTTTCTCATTTTCTTATAGCCAACCCCTAATCGCCCTTCAGAAAACAGCAATAGTTAATAATCCTGGATTAATAGTAACATAACCAGCCCACTGCCGAATATCTTTTCCATTTTAAGTTTGGATTTGAATCGATCAACCCTGCATATATCTGATTTTGTCTCTCCCCACATTCATTAAAGTGCTTACGTGTGTATTTAACCCTCTCCAGCCCCGTCTAATGGGAACTTTGTAAGTGTGTGTGTGTGTCCAGTGGGATGGTTCTGTTCTGACTGAGTCTACTGCAGTAGCTGACACTGGGACTTGCTCAGTGATCTTTCTTGAGGACAGAGGAATTTACAACTGCTGAATCTATCGTTCCAGGATTGAATCATGAATTAGCTGCTGGCCACGATAAAACCCTGCTCTGCAGAAATATTGTTTGTATAGAAAATGAAATTTTATTTTGTGCTTCCTGTAAACTTCATTAAACGGATTTAAAAAGAACACTCATTTTGTAAGTAAAAATGACACCGATAGGGCACCCATTATCATCTTCCAACCTCTCAGCCAACATTGCATCTCCTAATAGCTCATAGAAACTGGGCAAAAGAACCCCTTCCATTCTAAGTAAGTTAGATAGGATGTTCTGACAAGGATAAAATGACAGATAACAAAATGTGAAGTGAACACGAGGAATTCTGCAGATGCTGGAAATTCAGCAACACACATCAAAGGCAGCATCTCTAGGAAGAGGTACAGTCGACGTTTCAGGCCGAGACCCTTCGTCAGGACTAACTGAAGAAAGAGCTAGTAAGAGATTTAAAAGTGGGAGGTGGAAGGGGAGATCCAAAATGATAGGTCTCCCACACCATCACCGACTTTATCCGCTCAGGGGATCTCCCATCCACTGCTACCAACCTTATAGTTCCCACACCTCGCACTTCCCGTTTCTACCTCCTACCCAAGATCCACAAACCTGCCTGTCCTGGCAGACCTATTGTCCCAGCTTGCTCCTGCCCCACCGAACTCGTTTCTGCATACCCCGACACGGTTTTATCCCCCCTTGTTCAATCCCTTCCTACCTATGTTCGTGACACTTCTCGCGCTCTTAAACTTTTCGATGATTTTAAGTTCCCTGGCCCCCACTGCTTTATTTTCACCATTTTTAAAGCTCCTATCATTTTGGATCTCCCCCTCCGCCTCCTGCTTTTAAATCTCTGACTAGCTCTTTCTTCAGTTCGTCCTGACGAAGGGTCTCGGCCTGAAACGTCGACCATACCGCTTCCTAGAGATGCTGCCTGGCCTGCTGCGTTCACCAGCAACTTTGAAAATGTGAAGTGAATTTCATTTTCAAGATCCACTCCACAGATATGGCCATACAGATAATTTTCACATCCAGGAACTGCAGATATTTTATCAGCTTTTTAATTTTTTTTCCCCCACGGTTTTGAGGGCCTTGACCCCTTTGAGTATATGCTGACTCTCAGAGCAAATGTATCATTCTCATCCCTATAATCTATTCTCTCTTGCATGCCCATCGATTGTTTGTGATTCTGATCTGCAGAATATTTTGTGTTTATTAGAATGATGTGCTAACCTTCCCAAAAAAATTAAATGACATTAAATAGGAGAAGCTTAGGAAGAGCTCTGTCATTATTTTGCTTTAGGTTCACTGATTGCGGAGACTAAAATTCACATGGAAGCTTGTCAAAAATCTCAAAGCAATAGTTGGAAGCTCTTCCTATCCAATTAATTAACCAAAATCTGAATGACATATTGAGCACAGGAAGGTATCACATGCAGAAATTAAATGTTCAATTATGGCACTCCGTGGCCACTTTATTAGGTACCTCCTGTATCTATTGAAGTTGCTACTGTGTGCATGTCTGAGGTCTTCTGCTGCCGGAGCCCTTCCACTTCAAGGTTCGATGTGTTGTATGTTTAGAGATGCCCTTCTGCACACCTTTATTGTAACGTGGTTATTTGAGTTACCGTCGCCTTCCTGTCAGCTTGAACCAGTCTGGCCATTCTGCTCTGACCTCTCTCACGTTTTCGCCCAGAGAACGCCGCTGACTGGATTTTTAAAATTGTGTTTATCACACCGTTCTCTGTAAACTCTAGGGACTGTTGTGTGTGAAAATCCCAGGAGATCAGGAGTTTTTGAGAAACTCAAACCTCCCTGTCTGGAGCCAACTACCATTGCATGCTCACAGGTACCTAGATCACATTTCTTCTCCATTCTGAACAACAACTGAGCCTCTTGACCATGTCTGCATGCTTTTGTGCATTGAGCTGCTGCTATACAATTGGCTGCTTAGATATTTGCATTAACGAGCAGGTGTGCAAGTGCACCCAATAAAGTGGCCACTCAGTGCAAATCAGTCAGAAAACTGACTGCACGGAAGGAGTCCACTTGGCCCATTGTGACAATGGTGGGCGAGGAAGTCTATGTTAAGATAAAGCCTAGTTTCAACTTAGCTTAGCTTGACTTAATCCTGCCTCCCAGCATTCAAACTCTAGGCTATGTTCTTCAAAGAACATCCAAGTATTCAAAGCAACTTCAAGGAGTGAAGGGAAACTTGATATGGGCAGCCTGTTGTTGTCATGGAGAGACACAGGCTGGAAACAAGATTCTGGCCCACCAACTATTGAACACTTGCTACTTTAATTTTATATTAATCCCCTTTGCTTTCTTTCTCCCCGTATTCTCAACATCTCTTCAGAAACTTGACTACTCAACTACACCCTTGGGGCAATTGACAGTGGCCAGTTATCCTAGCAGCCTGCTGGATATGCGAAGGAAAAATATAAAAGAAACCCACATGGTCACAGGGAGAATGGGCAAACTCCACACAGCAGCATCCAAGGTCTGGATTGAACCTGGGCCTTTGGCACTGTGAGCCTCTTTGACTGAGATTGGATTCAGCTCCCTGCATGCACCCTCCCGTCAGAGCACTCTTCTCCTTCAGGCTGTCAGGCTGTGGGGGTGGGGGTGGTGGTGGGTAGATTCTGAGTTAGACTGCACACTGGCCAAAGTTCTGACTAGATAGTGATGGTGCAAACGTACTGGTGGAAGTGTCATTCTTCAGGTGAGACAAGTTCCATGATCCCAAAAATCACCCATGGTAACAGGGGTTGCAGGACAGCTTTACAGAATGAAAAGGAAGAAAGCTCATTTCTTCAGGAGAGTCATGTTGAATCATCTAAACACTCAGAGTACATCTGTATAAGTGGGGCAGGTAAAATTCCACTTACTTACGCTAATCTTCAGATATACTATAATTATAATCTATTTTGATTACCTGACTCAATAAGATCCCCAACTCTGAGTCCAATTCAGCCATTTCCACCAGGGACAAAATCCTTCCCACCATTGAGGGGATCAGGAAGGCAGCATCCATCACTGAAGACCCTCACCATCTGGAACATGCCCTCTTCTCATTACTCCCAGCAGTGAGGAGGTACAGGAGCCTGAAGACCCATACTTATTGATTCAGGAACAGTGTTTTCCCCGCTGACATCAGATTTCTGAATGGTCCATGAAACCATGAACACCATCTCGTTATTCCATTCCTTGTGCACCATTTAATTTTGTTTGTAATTTATAGAAATGTTATGCCTTTGCACCGTACTGCTGTCACAAGACAACAAACTGCACATTGTATAGGGAGGGAACGTCGACTCAGACCATGAGAGGCCTGCGTCGGGCATTTTCATGCCTTACAAGGCGCAGATTGGAAGTCTGTGTGGGGCGCCACTCCTCGCACAGATACTAGAGCAATGTGTGGTTAAGCGCTTTGCTCAAGGACACAAACACGCCGCCACAGCTGAGGCTCGATCTAGCGACCTTCAGATCACTAGACGAACTCCTTAACCACTTGGTCACGTGCCCGACACATTATATAAGTCAGCGATAATGCATTTACTTCTGATTCAGTATTGTTCCTTGGGCTTTAAGATGTTCACACCAAAGAGATACTGTGATGCTGGGATATATTGGTCACCAAGACACCTGAACCCAGTCATTGAGTTTTCTGCTCAACCTGTCAATGCAATAGAACAGGCCCTTTGGCCCACAATGTTGTGGTGAACCAATTAAATTTGTCGTCAAATCTCCAATTAAACTAACCCTTACTGCTTACACAATATTCATATCCTACCATTTCCCTCACATTTATGTGCTTACCTAAACATATCTTAAAATCCCCAATGTATCTGCCACTACCAATGCATTTCAGTCACCCTTTCTGTGTAAAAAGCTTGCCCTTCACATCCCCTTTGAACTTACTCCCTCTCACCTTAAACACATGAGATCTGGTATTAGACATTTCCACCCTGGGAAATAAGGATACCGTATGTTTACTTTACCTATGCCTCTCAATCTTACAAACCTCTATAAAATCTCCCCTCAGCCTCTGCTGCTCCAGAGAAAATAAGCCAAGTTTGTCCAACCTCTTGTTATAGCACATGCCCTCTAATCCAGGCAGCATCCTGGTCAACCTCATACCAACCCTGGAATTGGCCTGTTCCCTGCCCCTGACCTACAGCAGCCTGTCCTGAAGCTGGCATGCTATGAAACAGCTTCTCTTTTGGTCTGTGTAGCTGATTGGATCCTGGGTTACAGGAGTCTGGATTTTAATCTCCACTCTGTGTGTTTTCTGGGAATAGATAAGCTATCAAATTGACTTACTGTGCCTATCAAGAGGCTGTATTCAGGCCACGGAAGTAAGATACATGGCAGTTATTGCAGACAAATGATTGTATAATATTCAAGTAATGAATAGAAACTGATTATGCAGAAATAGATTAATATAATTAATGTGCTACCTGAGGCAACAGAACATAATATCTAATTTTCTTGTCTTGAGAGAGGAATCTTTTGCATAAACCTTGACAAAAATCTTTCCATCAGTTAATTTTTAATCCTCTGCATTATTGATAGGATAGTGTCCTTGTTAAAATTATTTTTTTGGACAGCTTTGGCTGCTAACATGAATTGGACAGGAGGTAATGAATATCCCTTGGGATAAAACTCTGCTCTCCCCATTTTCACCTGAGGACAAAACAAAACCTCTAAGTGGTCTCATGATTCTTTGATGCTTCCCTACGCGAAATATGAAAACGAGGGTTGGGGGGGCGGCAGTGCACATTAACTGTGCCGAGATTCAGAGAATTGAGACCTTCAAGTTACTGGGTCTGAAAATCACCACTAGTCTGTCCTGGCCCAGACACGTTGACGTCACAGCCCAAGAAAGCTCACCAATGTCTCAGCTTCGTCAGGAGGCTAAAGAAGCTTGGCAAGACTCCTTCGACTCTTACCAATTTTTATCGATGCACCTCAGAAGGCATTCCGTCTGGATTCATAATGGCTTGGTATGGCAACTGCTCTGCATGTGACCGCAAGAAAGATTCAGAGAATTGTCGATACAGCTCAGCACATCACGGAAACTGGCCCTCACTCCATGGACTCTGCCTGTACTTCTCGCTGCCTCAGAAAGGAGTTTGCAAAATCAAAGAGCCCATCCACCCCAGACATTCTCTCTTCTCTCCTCTTTCTTTGGAGCAGAAAAGCCTGAAAGCATGTACCAACCGTCGCTAGGATAGCTTCCATCCCCCTGTTATTGGACCTCTTGTATGATAAAAAGGATGCTTGGCCTTAAAATCTACCTTATTATGATCTTTTACTTTATTGATCAGCGGCTCTGCATTTACTCTGCATTTTTATTAAGGCATTCCTCTACGGTGCATCACAACCTGGTATGGAAGTTGTCCTGTCCAAGACCAGAAGAAGCTGCAGAAGATCGTGAACACAGCCCAGTACATCACACAAACCAATCTTCCGTCCTTGGACTCACTTTACACCGCATGCTGTCGGAGCAATGCTGCCAGGATAATCAAGGACACGACCCACCCAGCCAACACAATTTTCGTCCCTCTTCCCTCCGGGAGAGGGCTCAGGAGCTTGAAGACTCGTACGGCCAGATTTGGGAAGAGCTTCTTTCCAACTGTGATAAGACTGCTGAATGGATCCTGACCCGGATCTGGGCCGTACCCTCCAAATATCCGGACCTGCCTCTCAGTTTTATTGCACTACCTTACTTTCCCTTTCCTATTTTCTATTTATGATTTATAATTTAAATATTTAATATTTACTATCGATTTGTACTCCAGGGAGCGCGAAGCGCAGAATCAAATATCGCTGTGATGATTGTACGCTCTAGTATCAATTGTTTGGCGATGATAAAGTATAACGTATTCTTTATTCTGCATTGTTATTGTTTTATCTTATTCTAGCTCAATGCACTGTGTAAAGATTGAACTGTATGAACAGAATGCAAGGCAAATTTTTCACTGTATCTTTGGTACATGTGATAACAATAAACCATCACCAACACAACACATACATCCCACTATACTGAGACGGCATTCATCACAAAGCTTTTGGTGTGTGCAGACAACAGCCAATCCTCTTTCCTTCCCTGAAGCGGGGAGCAGGCAAGACTATAATTTCATTCAGTGAAAGAATGAGTAGATCAGTCTTTCAATCGCATGGTTGCCAGTTCAAATCTCACACCAGGGATTTGAAGGTAAATCTCTAAGCTGACTCTTGAGGGAATATAAGTAAGTAGGGAAATTTATTATCAAAGTACATATATGTCATGATACTGTATGCTACCTTGAGATTAATTTTCTTACAGGCATGCACAGCAGAAGAGAGAAATACGGTAAAATCAATGAAAAATGCACCCAAAGACTGACAAACAACCAATGTGCAAAACAGGGCAATCTGTGCAAATAAAAATTAGATAAATAAATATTATTGCAAACATGAGTTGTGGAATCCACAGGTTGATTTGGAAGTGAATCCATAGGCTGTGGAATTCATTCAGAGTTGAGGTGAGTGAAGTTATCTATGTTGGTTCAGGAGCACGCTTGATGCTGCCGGTGTCCATGAGTCTTGGGCAAGGATCATCGAAGCGGTTTGTGGATTGGACTCTGTAGTTCACGTTATGGTTCATTTCCGGTTTCTGGACGCTCGTTTCTTTTCCTCGCTGGTTTGTGCGATTTTGATCGAGACGAACTAGTGCTCCGACCTGCAGACAGCGAGAGACGCAGCATTGGATTGAACTGAACTGAATATGCCCGGACCCTTTCAATGTCCTTGTGATTTGGTGTTTTCGATTCTGTTTCTCGCTCAAATTTTTTTTCTTGATGTTTGCATGATTTGTTTTTTTTGTGCAATGGAGGGTTTGATGCTTTTTTTTAAACGGTTTCCATGGTTTCCTTTGTTTCAAGGCTGTCTGTAGGAAGGTGAACCTCAGGGCTGTATACTGCATACACACTTTGACAATAAACGTACTTTGAACTTGAAGGGTAATAAATGTTCTAGAACCTGGTGGAGTGAGACCTAAGGCTCCAGTACCCCCTTCCAATTGATTTACATCCTGGCTGTTTCAGTGGTGCTGCCTTTTGAATTTCCAGACAATCAGCTACTGCAATCTTGTACTAAACTTTTCCAACACTGTTTGTATGTCTCTTTCCTTTTCTATCTTTCAGTTTTATTACATCTGCTCAAGGCTATATTCATTGGAGGCAAATATGAAAGAGGTGCTGGTGAGGCTCTGGGATAGGCACATGAATGTGCAGAGAATGGAGGGATATGGACATTGTGGAGGTAGAATGGATTTGTTTCGTTAGGCATCTTATTACTAGTTTAATTAGTTCAGCACAACATTGTGAGCCAAAGGACCTGTTCCTGTGTTGTACTGTTCTATGTTCTGTCTTCTTTATTAACACTGCCTCCACGCAGGTGGGACTAAATTCTAGTCAGCCGTGACCTTGTTGAATGGAGTAGCAGGCTTATGAGACCAAATGGTCTCTTCCGTTGAGAGAGAGAAAATATCACCTTATTTGCTCTTCAGGAAGTTATACTGGGTTCGCACTGATCCATATTTCTCCAGTAACACTCCTTTTAAGATCTCAACTTGATGCTATACAGTATTAGCTAACTATACCTCCACAAAAATCTGTGACATAGTGGTCAGTGCCTTCCTTTCTGAGCTTGTCCCAATCCACTGTTCTGCCTCTCCAGCACAGAACTGAGGCAGTGCAGCACTGCCAGATGATCTGCTAAGCCAAAGTCTTCAACATCCATCCATCCTCTTCATTGGACGTTAAAACCCCACCAAACTATTGAGACCATAAGACATAGGAGCAGAATTAGACCATTTGGCCCATTGAGTCTGCTCTATTATTCGATCGTGGCAGATTTATTTTCCCTCTCAACCATCAGGCTCTTGAATAAAAAGGGGATAACTACACTCATTTTGTTTTTGGTGTCCCTGCAACAGATGGTCTCACTTTAAGGACTCTTTATCTTGTTATTTCATGCTCTCATTATTTATTGCTATTTATTTATATTTACTTTTGCACAGTTTGTTGTTTATTGATCCTATTTACAGTTACTGTGCTATAGATTTGCTAAGTATGCCCACAGGAAATAGAATCTCAGGGTTGTATGTGGTGACATGTATGCACTCTGATAATGAATTTTACTTTGAACTTTGATTCTCCTACCTTCCCTATGACGCCTTTACTAATTAAAATCCTATCAACTTCTGCTTTAAATATCCCTAATGTCTTGGCCTCGACAGCCGTCTGTGCCAATGAGTTGAACAGATTTACCATCTTCTGGCTAAAGAAATTCCTCTTTATCTTTAATAAAGGGGCATTCTATTGTGAGATTGTGTCCTTGATTGTGACATTGAGGACTTCAGTTCTGAATGCTATTTGCATGCTTTTATTGCTTGCATGATTTGTTTTTTTCCCCCTCTGCGAATTGGGTGTTGGATGGTATGTTTAAAAAATTGAGTCTTTTGGGGTTCTTTGTTCTGTGGCTGCCTGAAAGAAGATGAATCACAAGGCTGTACAATTTTTACATACTTTGATAATAAATGTACTTTGAACTTCGATCCTAGACTCTCCCATTATTGAAAACATCCTCTCATGTCCACTCTTTCCAGACTTCTCAATATTCAGTACGTTTCAAAGAGAAACTATACCCTGGGTGCCGTGACCAATGTTTAGCCCAAAATCAAAATTTGTGAAAATAATTGATCTGGTTATAACTTTGAAAGTTGTGTGAGCTTACTGTGCACAACTTGTCTGCTGCATTTTCTGTATCACAATACAGAGATGCTACATGAAACAGTGTTTAGAAATGTGAGTCTGCCTTATCACACAAACTTCCCATTCTGTCACTTTGATCCTCTTGGTTATTCAGAACCTTGCAAGCTGCCAATTCCTTTAAGCTCGGCTTCTTTTTTTCTCTCTGTCGTTTGACTCCTTTTTCTCTTTTACAGCCCAATGCAGAGTCTTTTGAGGCTCTACAATCTTCAATCAACTGGAAACATTCAATAGACTTTTTCAGCAACACCATTAGCTCCATCATATTTGCCTATAGATCTGGTCAGGGCAATGATTGTGAATGAAAATTGTATTGCTGTCTCTCATGCACCCACCTACTTCTGTACCCCTCCCTCTTTACTTTCTCTCCCACAACTTTTGTTTTGTCATGCTCATTTTGATGGTTGGGGAAACGAGAGCTAGAGGGCATGTGTTTAAGAAGAGAGGGGAGAGATTTAATCGGAAGCCGAGGGGAAATATTTTCACCCAAAGAGCGGTCAGATTATGGAGTAAGCTGCCAGAGGAATTGGTTGGGGGCAGACACAATAGCAACAGTTAAAAGGTGCTAAGACAGGTACATGGATAGGAAAGGTTTAGAGTGATATGGGCTAAACTCTGGGAAAATGGATGATCTTAGATGGTAATCTTGGTCAGCATGCACCATTTGATCTGAAGGACCCATTCCCATGTTTTATGCCCATTCGATGGCTTTCCTCTGCAGCCATGCTATTACTCACAGGTACCTCCCTCTCTGAAATAAATTTGCAATCCTCAAATACGGGAACAAACGTTATCCCAACAAACCCTCTCAGCTGGAGCTGTGGGAGTTGTGTTGAAAAGTAAATGACAAGTTTAAAATACCCATGGGAACTCCTTTATAAACTTGCACATCTTCTTGATTACAGTCCCAAATCCCTGCAAAACTTGTGCTGCCAAAGACCGATGACGATATTGGCATCCATCTGTCTCGAAGGACAATGGGTGTGCGTATGGGTCAGTCCGTTGTTGGAAGGATATACTGGCTTTGGAGACAGTGCAAAGGAGGTTCACAAGGTTGATTCCAGGGATGAAGGGGTTAACCTATGAGGAGCGATTGAGTCGCCTGGGATGAGCCAGATCTGATAAGGGAACTCGAGGTAAAGGAGCCATTAGGAGGTAGTGACCATAATATGATAAGTTTTAATCTATAACTTGAGAGGAAGAAGGGAAGATCGGAAGTGTCAGTATTACAGTTGAACAAAGGGGACTATGGACCCACGAGGGAGGAGCTGGCAAAAGTTGACTGGAAAGGTACCTTAGCAGGGATGACAGTGGAACAACAATGGCAGGTATTTCAGGGTATAATACAGAAGGTGCAGGATCAGTTCATTCCAAAGAGGAAGAAAGATTCTAAGGGGAGTAAGGGGTGACTGTGGATGACAAGGGAAGTCAAGGACAGTATAAAAATAAAAGAGAGGAAGTGTAACATAAACAACAGGAATTCTGCAGATGCTGGAAATTCAAGCAACACACATCAAAGTTGCTGGTGAACGCAGCAGGCCAGGCAGCATCTCTAGGAAGAGGTACAGTCGACGTTTCAGGCCGAGACCCTTCGTCAGGAACAAAGTTCAAGGGTCTCGGCCTGAAACATCGACTGTACCTCTTCCTAGAGATGCTGCCTGGCCTGCTGCGTTCACCAGCAACAGTCGACGTTTCAGGCCGAGACCCTTCCTCAGGACTAACAAAGTTCAAGGAAGCCAGAGGATTGGGAGACTTTTAAGGAGCAACAGAAGATAACTAAAAAGGCAATATGGGGAGAAAAGATGAGGTATGAAGATAAGCTGGCCAAGAATATAAAGGAGGATAGTAAAAGCTTCTTTAGGTATATGAAGAGGAAAAAATTAGTTAAGACCAAATTTGGGCCCTTGAAGACAGAAACGGGTGAAATTATGATAGAGAACAAGGAAATGGCAGACAAGCTGAACAGGTACTTTGGATCTGTCTTCACTAGGGAAGACACAAACAATCTCCCAGATGTAATAGTGGCCAGAGGACCTAGGGTAACAGAGGAACTGAAGGAAATTTGCATCAGGCAGAAAATGGTGTTGGGTAAACTGACGGGACTGAAGGCTGATAAATCCCCGGGGCCTGATGGTCTGTATCCCAGCGTACTTAAGGAGGTGGCTCTAGAAATTATGGACACATTGGTAATCATTTTCCAATGTTCTATAGATTCAGGATCAGTTCCTGTGGATTGGAGGGTAGCTAATGTTATCTCACTTTTTAAGAAAGGAGGGAGAGATAAAACAGGCAATTATAGACCAGTTAGTCTGACATCAGTGGTGGGGAAGATGCTGCAATCAATTATAAAAGATGAAATAGCAGCATATTTGGATAGCAGTAGCAGGATAGGTCTGAGTCAGCATGGATTTACGAAGGGGAAATCATGCTTGACTAATCTTCTGGAAGTTTTTGAGGCTGTAACTATGAAAATGGACATGGGAAAGCCAGTGGGTGTAGTGTACCTGGATTTTCAGAAAGCCTATGATAAAGTCCCACATAGGAGATTAGCGTGCAAAATTAGAGCAAATGGTATTGGGGGTAGGGTACTGACATGGATAGAAAATTGGTTGGCAGACAGGAAACAAAGAGTAGGGATTAATGGGTCCTTTTCAGAATGGCAGGCAGTGACTAGTGGGGTACCGCAAGCTCAGTGCTGGGACCGCAGCTATTTACAATATACACTAATGATTTAGATGAAGGGATTAAAAGTAACATTAGCAAATTTGCAGATGACACAAAGCTGGGTGGCACTGTGAAATGTGAGGAGGATGTTATGAAAATGCAAGGTTACTTGGACAGGTTGGGTGAGTGGACAGATGCATGGCAGATGCAGTTTAATGTGGATAAATGTGAGGTTATGCACTTTGGTGGCAAGAACAGGAAGGCAGTTTACTTTCTGAATGGTGTCAAGTTAGGTAAAGGGGAAGTACAATGAGATCTAGGTGTCCTTGTTCATCAGTCACTGAAAGTAAGCGTGCAGGTACAGCAGGCAGTGAAAACAGCCAATGGCATGTTGGCGTTCATAACAAGGGGAGTTGAGTATAGGAGCAAAGAGGTCCTTCTGCAGTTGTACAGGGCCCTGGTGAGACCATACCTGGAGTATTGTGTACAGTTTTGGTCTCCAAATTTGAGAAGGACATTCTAGCTATTGAGGGAGTGCAGAGTAGGTTCACTGGGTTAATTCCCGGGATGGCGGGACTGTTGTATGTTGAAAGATTGGAGCGACTGGGCTTGTATACACTGGAATTTAGAAGGATGAGAGGGGATCTGATTGAAACATATAAGATTATTAAGGGATTGGACACGCTAGAGGCAGGAAACATGTTCCTGATGTTGGGGGAGTCCAGAACCAGAGGCCACAGTTTAAGAATAAGGGGTAGACAATTTAGAATGGAGTTGAGGAAAAACTTTTTCACACAGAGGGTTGTGGTTCTGTGGAATGCTCTACCTCAGAAAGCAGTGGAGGCCAATTCTCTGGATTCTTTCAAAAAAGAGTTAGATAGAGCTCTTAAAGATAGCGGAGTCAAGGGATATGGGGAGAAGGCAGGAAAAGGGTACTGATTGTGGATGATCAGCCATGATCACAGTGAATGGTGGTGCTGGCTTAAAGGGCTGAATGGCCTACTTCTGCACCTATTGCCTATTGACTATATTCTCTGGAGTTCAGAAGAATGAGGGGGGATCTTATAGAAACATACAAAATTTTGTAAGGGATAGGTAAGATAGAAGTAGGAAAGTTGTTTCCATTGGTAGGTGAGACTAGAACTAGGGGAGATTGCCTCAAGATTCAGGGGAGAAGATTTAGGGCGGAGATGAGGAGAAACTATTTTTCCTAGAGAGTGGTGAATCTGTGGAATTCTTTGCCCAGGGAAGCAGTTGAGGCTTCTTCACTAAATATATTTAAGATACAGGTTTTACATAGTAAGGGAATTAAGGGTTATGGGGAAAAGGCAGGTAGATGGAGCTGATTTCACGGACAGATCAGCCATGATCTTATTGAATGGTGGGGTAGGCTCGATGGGCTGGATGACCTGCTGCTATTTCTTATGTTCTTATGTTCTGTCGCTGTGAACAGCGGTACTGGACTGATCTCTTCAGGGCACAAGCCTGGGCGGAAGTTATGGAGATCCTGGGATGCCCAGTTGTCAAGATCTCCTTCTTAGCCTCACTGGTGTAGTCCGAAGGAAAGCGAAGCGATACGTTTGGCACCAGCTTGCTGCAGGAGCTGCTGGGAGGATGTTCAGTGATGTCCTGCGGCCTTAGGAGCTCCACTCCAGATTTTCTGGCTGGGTTTTCTCTTGTAGCCTACATCCCTCCCGAGGGTGCCCACAAGGCAGTGGGGCTACTTACCCATAGCTGGGGATCTTGCGCACGAGCACCAGACTAATCAAAGACTAATCTTGTGAGAAAAGCTATTTGAAAATTCCTCATCAAAGCCTTCAAGGGATATTAGTTGTATCAAGAAGGGAGTCCTGTATCCAGTTTGAAATCCACACCTCATTAGATGCCAAACTCCACCTCCCCATAACCCCGCTAAGACCCCCGTTCTCATGATACATTCTCTCAACATGGCTCCAAATAGCTTGGCCGTCCCACCCCTCACCAATGAACCACGGTTAAAATTCCAAGCTGTTTCAATCAAATATATGTTCATTTTAGAGTAAAGCTTTATGTCAACTGTTTATGAGCTGTGCCTGAAAGTTTGCCAATTATTCTCAAGCCCAAAAGAGCCTTTGGGAACCTTGGTTATAAAATTAATAGACCTTTTTTGTACTGGTTTATTTCAGCTGTAGAAATTGTAGCTACTACAGACAGGGAAGCATGGAGTATATGTCCTCTGATTCTTTTTTTCAGGAAAGGAATCACAAAATGAAAGATGATCAAAAAATAATGGCAAATTAGAAATACCAGTTCAAATTGGACCCAGTGGCCATTTTATTAGGTATTTCTGTACACTCCCTCGTAATGCAAACATTGAAGTAGCCAATCATATAGCAGCAACTCAATGCATAAAAGCATGTAGGCATGGCAAAGAGGTTCAGCCGCTGCTCGGACTAAACATCAGAATGGGGAAGAATTCTGATCTAAGTGACTTTGACCATGGAATGAATGTTGGTGCTAGATGGGGTGGTTTGCATATCTCAGAAACTGCTGATGGCCTGGGATTTTCACACAACAGTCTCTAGAGTTTACAGAGAATGGAGTGAGAAGCACCAACAATCCAGTGAGTGGCAGTTCTGTGGGTGAAGATGCCTTGTTAATGAGAGAGGCCAGAGGGGAATGGCCAGACTAGTTTACGCTGACAGAATGGCGACCTCAACTCAATTAACCACGCAATACAACAGTGGTGTGCAGAAGAGCATCGCAGCATGTGTAACACGTCGAACTTTGAAAGGATGGGCTGCAGCAACAGAAAACTATGATATACTGTACATTCAGTGGCCACTTTATTAGGTATTGCAGGATTGGGTGTGAGGATTAAAGGGTTGATTCACTCAGCTGGAATAGACAAAATGGGTCTTTTGCCTTCTGACATGTGGAAATCTGAGACTCACACAGCACAGAAAATGGATTTCTCAGGGTTGTATATGGTGACATATGTACCTTGATAATAAATTTGTTTTAAGCTTTGACCAGGAGGTACCTCATAAAGTGGCCACTGAGTTTAAGTTCACACAGAAAGAGGAAGCCTTAGCTCCAACTTGCAAAGGACAAAAAAGAACTGAATTGAGGAGGTATTTTTCTGTTGAAATGTTTTTCAGCTTCAAGGTAATTTTGACTTGGCTAGCACTGTGAAACAGGCATCAGTGAGCAGAAGTAGGGCATTCGGCCCATCAAGGCTGCCACACCATTCAATCATGGGCTGATCTAATTCTATCAGTCTTCCTCATTCAGAGTTGAGAATTTACTTCGAGAGAGATTGGCTAGACTGGTCTGATTTCCTTTGGCTGATATAAAAATGTGAGGGCCCTACTTATTAAGACTGGGAGTACCTGTCCTCAGCTAGACCCACATTAAGTGAGAGGCCTTACTGTAAGGGAATTAGAAGTATGAACGAGAATGGAGGACAGGTACCGAGAGTTGGAACTCTTAGCATAATAAAGTGCTGAAAACAGAGACACTGATTAAAGTTCAAAGTTCAAAGTGAATTTTATTATCGAAGTGAATATATGTTATCATATGCATCCCTAAGATTCATTTTCTTGTGCGCATATTTAATAAATTTATAGAATAATAACCATAATAGATCTGCGAAAGACCGCCAGATTAGGGCACTCAAACATCATGCAGATGACAACAAACTGCAAATACAAAAATAAGAAATAATAATAAATATATAAGCTATTAATATTGAGAACATGTGATGAAGAATCCCTGAAAGTGAGTCCATTGGTTGTGGGAACATTTCAATGATGGGGAAGTGAAGTTGAGTGAAGTTATCCCCTTTGGTTCAAGAGCCCGATGGTGTGAATACTGAGGAGCTTGTACCTTCTTCCTGATGCGGCAGTGAGAAGAAAGCATGCCCTGGATGGTGGGGGTCCCAGATGATGGATGCTGCTTTCCTGCAACAGTGTTTCGTGTAGATGTGCTCAACAGTTGGTAAGGGCTTTACCCATGATAACTGGACTGTATCTACTACTTTTCAAGAGCATTGGTATTTCCATACCAGGGTGTGATGTAGCCAGTCAATACACTAATACACATTTACAGGAGTTGGAGTAGACAAAATAGACTATTTGCTTTCTGTATTGTGGAAATCTGAGACTGGGTGATAGAATCGTGTAGTACAGAGACCAGGGCTGCAACCCAACTGATTCTGCATTGACCATCGCTCACCCATCTACCCTAAACAGGCACTAATCCTATTTTATTCTCCTGACGTTCCCTGAACTTTTCCCAGATTCTATCTCTAATCTACACACTAGGGTCAACTTACAGTGATGTGGGAGGAAACTAGAGGACCCAGTGGAACATCTGCATCATGTACACATTTTGATTGATGGAAATGCGATTGACTGCTGAAGGCAGACTTCCATGCAACAGGTACTCCACTGCATGATAAATAGCCATAGCAGATAGCAATGAGTATATTTTCGATTGTTTGGTGATTTATTTGGCCACTGAAGTTTGGGCCCTCACCAGGGCATTGAAGATGAGATGGAAACAACAGCAAAGAAATCCCTGGAGTACTTTGTGAAGATGTGTGCAACCCATGATGGAAGAACTGAGACATAGAGTAACTGCAGATATTGGAAATCTGGATCAACAAACACAAAGTGCTGGAGGAAGACAGCAGGTCAGTCCTGATGAAGGGTATTGGCCTGAAATGTCGACTGTTCATTTCCATCCATAGTTGCTGCCTGATCTGCACAGTTCCTCCAGAACTGAGACTGTAGATGCTGGAAATCTAGATGAACTTGCACAAGATGTTGGAGGAACTCACCTTAAAAATACGTTCTCTGGTTTTTGGGAGGAAAATGACTACCTACCCTATCTCTACCTCTCATGAGTTCATAAACAATCAGGTCACCCCTCAGCTCCATTTACTCCAGGGAAAACAAGCTCAGCCTATCCAATCTCTTGCACTAACTGAGGTCCTCCACTCCAGGCGACATGCTGGATGAATCTCCCCTGCACTTGCTCTTGTGAAGAAGTCGCATTCTTCCTAAAGGATAGTGGCCAGAATGACAAAGAATACTCCAAGTACATCCTAGCCAGTGTTTTGTAGAGTTGTAACATGTTCCAAACTCTCTTATGCTATGCCCTGACCCATGAAGGTAAACATGCCACATGCCACATTCATACTTTTCAGTGAACAATGGACTAGTTCCCTTGGTCTCATCTATCCCCACTCAGCTTTTCACATCATTCCCATTTTCTCCATCCCTCCACCCTCCTGCCTCCTCTTGCACCTTCCACCTCGTGCACCTCTCCATCCCCCTACCCATTTATTCCAGCTTTAACCCTCTTCCTTTCTAGTCGAAATGAAGGATCTTGGCCTGAAATGTCGACTGTTTAATTCCATCCATAGATGCTGCCCGATCTGCTGGGTTCCTCCAGTATTTTGTGTATGAAGATGGAAGACCTGCAGCCTTCTTTCAGATGGATGGTGCTTACTGTCCAAAGGTGCTTGCTCAAGCAAAGCTATCTTGCAATCTTCTGCAAATAAGTGAGCTACACGATATGGAGAAGCCTATTAATATCTGCACATCCAGATATGACAAGTCAAGTAAAATGATTGATTCTGCAATGATGAACTGCTGACTACTAGCAAAACAGCAGAAATCCAGCCAACTATACATCATCCTAATACCATGCCTGCAAAAAACAAACACTCAGTGGCCACTTTATTAGGTACCTTCTGTATCTAATAAAGTGGCCATTGAGTTCATGTCTGTGGTCTTCTGCTGCTGTAGCCAATCCACTTCAAGATTCAACATGTTGTGCCTTCAGAGATGCTCTTCTGCACACCACTGTTGTAACGTGTGGTTATTTGAGTTACTATCACCTTCTGTCAGCTTGAACCAGTCTTGCTATTCTCCTCTGACTTAACAAGGAACTTTCACCCACAGAACTGCCACTCACTGGGTGTTTTTTGTTTCTTGCACCATTTTCTGTAAGCTCCCAAAACTGTTGCGCGTGAAAATCCCAGGAGGTCAGCGCAGCTTCTGAGATACACAACGCACCCTTTCTGGCACCATCTGTTTAGATATTTGCATTAATGAGCAGGTGTAATGGGTACCTAATAAACGGGCCAATGAGTGTAGATTTTTTCTTTCCTGTATAGAGGGGTAGCTGGCAGAGGCATTGCATGAAAGCGCCAGAGACCCAGGTTCAATCTTGACCTATACCGTGGAGAGGATTCTGACGAGTTGCATAATCATCTATTTGTAGACTCAGCTAACTCCATCATCAGCACAACCCTCCTACCTTCAAGGACATCGTCAAAAGGTAGTGCCTCAAGAAGGTGTCATCTATCACCAAGGATGCTCACTGCTGAGGACTTGCCCTCTTCTCATGACTACCATCAGGGCAGAGGTACAGGAAGCCTGAAGACCCACCCTTGACACTTTAGGAGCAGCTTCGTCCTCTCGGCCATCAGATTTCTGGATGGTCCATGAACCATGAACACTATTGGTTCCTTTTTGCACTGAGGTGATAGGTGAATCTTGCGAGGGGAAGGTAGGTAGAGGGGGGAGTGGTGTTGAAGTAAGAAGTTGGGAGGTGGTAGGTGAAGAGAGAAAATGGGAGGTGGTGGGCGGAAGAGGTAAATGGCTGAAGAAGAAGGGATCAGATAGGAGAGGACAGTGGACCACGGGATAAAGGGAAGGAGGGGGCACTAGTGGACCATGGGATAGAAGGGGCACTAGTGAAGGTGATAGGCAGGTAAGGAGAAGGGAAGGGTAAGAAGGGAGCCAATATGGGGAATGGAAAAAAAGAGAAGAAGGGGAGGTGGGAAGAATTATTGGAAGTAACAGTAAATTTTGTTCATGACATCAGGTTGGAGCCTACCCACAGGTCCTCCAACATGAAAGTGGCCACAATGAGTTCATATGTGTTTCCAAACTTAATGTCTCTATAATATGAATAATGTAAGTGTCAAAGCAAATTGCTTGAACCTTGCCATTCATGTCCTTGGATTGGACCAACCAATAGCAGTGCATGAACGGATGCATGTTGTAAAACTAAACTGAATCTTTGATAGTTCAGCAGCAATATTTTCATATTCTACAAAATGTTAGAAATATACATACTTCCATAGTATTAGCAGTACACGGGACTACAGCAGTCCTGATGAAGGGTCTCGGCCAAAACTGTTGGCTGTTTTTTCCCTCTCCATAGATGCTGCCGAACCTGCTGAATGCCTGCAGCATTTTGTGTGTGCTACTCTGAATTTCCAGCATCTGCAGAATCTATTCTGTTTACACACTGTAATTAAGATTGTTTCCTCCTCCAAGAAACATGTAAGCTTAATAATGCTTGTAAATGACCATAATTCATAAAAGTCAGCCCCACCCCTTCTGCAGTTTTGTCTGTCTTGTCCAAAGCTTAATTGGAAACCTCTGTAGCTTGATTTTGGTAGTGCCTTAGTCTGTGTTGATGGACCAACAGTGGCAAGCATAAATCTGAACATAGTCTCTGACTCCTCAGTTCTGCACACTGTGGAATGTTCCTGGAATCAGGGCTAAAAGTGCCGTATATGCAGCTTCTGGCTAGCCATCACCTTGATTTGGTCAGATACTTGCACAGCAAAATCCCACAGTCAGCCAGGTGATATAGGTCAGACAGTTAATTTCAATGACCTTGAGAGAAAATAACTGTGATCAGCACTTCAAAGAAAATAGCCCTACTCCTTAAGGTGTCCTGTTATTTTTATTTAAATATCGGCCAAAATGAGAAGATAAAAACATAAGAAATAGGAGCAGGAGTAGGCCATTTGGCTCATCGAGCCTGCCCTGTCATTCAATAAGATCATGGCTGATCTGTCCGTAAACTCAGCTCCATCTACCTGCCTTTTCCCCATAACCCTTAATTCCCTTACTATGTAAAAACCTGTCTAACTGTATCTTAAATATATTTAGTGAAGAAGCCTCAACTGCTTCCCTGGGCAGAGAATTCCACAGATTCACCACTCCCTGGGAAAAACAATGTCTCCTTATCTCCTTCTTAAATCTTCTCTCCTGAATCTTGAGGCAATGTCCCCTAGTTCTAGTCTCACCTACCAATGGAAACAACTTTCCTACTTCTATCTTATCTATCCCTTTCAAAATGTTGTATGTTCCTATAAGATCCCTTCTCATTCTTCTGAATTCCAGACAGTATAGTCCCAGGCAACTCAAATTCTCCTCATAGGTTAACCCCTTCATCCCTGGAATCAACCTGGTGAACCTCTTCTGCACTGCCTCCAAAGCCAGTATATCCTTCCTCAAGTATGGAGACCAGAACTGCATACAGTACTGCAGGTGCGGCCTCACCAGTACCCTGTATAGTTGCAGCATGACCTCCCTGCTCTTGAATTCAATCCCTCCAGCAATGAAGGCCAACATTCTGTTTGTCTTCTTAACAACCTGTTGTACCTGCAAGCCAGCTTTTTGCAATTTATGAACAAGCACTCCCAAGTCCCTCTGCACAACAGCATGCTGCAAAATAGTTTAAATTTTCTTCCAAAAGATGGCTGCTCCAGTAATGAAGCACTCACTCAGTCTCTCCTCTGGGACTAGATAGGGTGGATGTGGAGAGGATCTTTCCTATGGTGGGGGTATCTAGAACTAGAAGGCTCAGCCTCAAAATTGAGGGGCAACCTTTTAGAACAGAGGTAAGGAGGATTGTTTTGGAGTCAGCGAGTAGTGAATCTGTGGAATGTTCTGCCACAGACTACAGTGGAGGTCAATTCTGTGGGTATATTTAAGGCAGAAGTTGATCGTTTCCTGATCGGTCAGGGCATCAAAGGATATGGCAAGAAGGCAGGTGTAGGGATTGAGTGGGATCTGGGATCAGCATTGATGGAATGGCAGAACAGACACGAGGGGCTGAATGGCCTAATTCTGCTCCAATGTCTTATGGTCTTATGGGCCTGATCCCACAACCTTCTGACCTGGGAAAAGAATACTACAGGCTAACTAGATACTGAGCCAATAAGCCAAACTGATGAAAGCACAGCACAGTGCCATTGCTGGTACTAATTCAATAACTTAATAGAACTTTGATATTTAAGATAAGAAAATACGAGAATGCTGATACATCATGAATCATGCACTGCTAAAATTAGATTTTTTTTCAAAGAGAGTGATAATTAAGTGTTCAGGCTGGAAAAATTCTCATTTTTCAAAACATGTCATTCCCACTCTTTTCTTTATTAAGGTTCCCTTTGGTGAGATTTAAGAACAACTACATCTGTGCTTAGACATGATGTTGCCTAGCAATCAGGAAAATTAGATACAAAAGACAATAATTCTCAAATTGAAAGCTATGTTAGTGTAACACTGGGCTGGATTCATTCACTCAATTCCAGTGAAAAACATTTTTCTTAACAGTCTCATAGTATTTCTTTGAGTTCCTGCTAAGTTCCTCTAGCATTTTGAGTGTGGTACTTCTTTGAGGTATTGTTTGGCTAGGGTTGTTCTGAAGTGTCTAGGGTCACACGGCACTACAGCTCAGAAACAAGGCCCATCTAGTCCTTGCCAGCCCAGTTTTCTGCCTGGTCATATCTACCTGCACCCATAAGACCATACGATTTAGGAGCAGAATCAGGGTATTTGGTCTGCTCCGCCATTTCATCATGGCTGAACTCAGAGTGTTTATTTATTTATTTTTATTCATTTGAGATGCAGCACGGAACAGGCCCATCTAGCCTTTCGAGACACACCACCCAGCAACTCCCAATACACTGTAAAATTAAACGCCAAAATGTTACAAAGGGGTGACACAAGACACTGAAGATGCAGGGGTCTGGAAAAGCACATGAAGTGCTGGGGAAACTCAGTAAATCAGGCAGCATTTCTGGAAGGAATTGGACAGTTGGTGTTCCTGGTCAAGACTAGACTGAAAGGAAGAGGGACAAAAGCCAGTATAAAAATGTGTGGGGAGGAAAGGGTGGAACAAGAGCTGGCAAGTGATAGGTGGAGCCAACTGTGGGAGGTTGACAGGGAAATGCCAAGGGGAAGGGAGAGATTGGGAATGATGTCAAAAGCAAGCAGAACATGAGGGAAGACATTCTTATGGTAGGTTATAAACACAAGGGATCCTGCAGATGCTGGGAATTCAAAGAAACACACACAAAATATTACAGGAACTCAGCAGGACAGGCAGCATCTACGGAGATGAATAAACAGTTAACATTTGAGCCTAGACCCTTCAACAAGACTGTGAAGTTCCTGAAGAAAGGCCTTGGCCCAAAATTTGTTCTGTTTATTCCTATTCACAGACGCTGCCTTACCTGCTGAATTCTTCCAGTATTTTGTGCATGTTACTTATGGTCAGTCTTTCAGATTTAGGACTCACTCCCAGTTAGGGTGATGGAAATGGTGAATCCTTACATTTCAAGGAGAGGATGGTTACTTGAGGGAGAATAATTTTGAGGGCTGTTGGAGAGCACTGGGGATCGGGACTGATGGAAAGAAGCTGGCCAAAATATAGTGGGCCAAATGGTCTGCCTTTGCATTGCAATTATTCCATAATTCTATCCTACTAATGGTCGGCAAGGCAGCTTGTTCTTCGCACCAGTAGTGTGCCGACAACAAGGCAGATTAATGTCTCTTGGTGCAAACCACTAGCATAGCATTGTTCGTTCAGCTCTGCGCCTCTCCAGCTCCATTTTCCAGCATTAGAACATCAGAGAACTGCGTGAAGAGAATCCATCTGCTGTCATTGATCTTGATTATGTTTCCAAAGGTAAAGATGGCCCAAAAGAAAATGCCTGGGAACTCTTGCCAGTGAAGCGAGCTTGCTGGTAGGCACTCAATTGCAGCACAGAGCTAGTTATTATTTTAGCCGAAGATGACTTTGGAGAGGATCCACCATCTGCTGCAGCACCGTGGCTGATGACGTAGCCGTCTGGACAGGTTTTTCTTTGCAGTGAGGTGTGGCCGTAAACATGTCATGTTCTATAAGCCGAAAGACACACGCCCAATTCTGAATGGCACTGTGGCCAGGGTAGGAGTCTAGATTAGATTAGATTAGATTATGAGGATACTCAGTCCTCGTTTATTGTCATTTAGTAATGCATGCATTAAAAAATGATACAATGTTCCTCCAGAAAGATATCACAGAAACACAGGACAAACCAAGACTAAAACTGACAAAAACCACATAATTATAACATATAGTTACAACAGTGCAAAGCAATACCGTAATTTGATAAAGAGCAGACCACGGGCACGGTAAAAAGAAAGTCTCAAGTCCCGATAGCCCCATCATCTCACGCAGACGGTAGAAGGGAGGAACTCTCCCTGCCATGAACTCCAAGCGCCGTAAACTTGCCGATGCATTGGAAGCACCCGACCATAGCCGATTCTGAGTCTGTCGGAAAACTTCGAGCCTCCGACCAGCCCTCTGACACCGAGCACGGAGCACCATCTCTGCCGAGTGCTTCAACTCCACCCCGGCCGTCGAACAACAAGCAAAGCCAAGGACTCGGGGCCTTCCCCTCCGGAGATTCTGGATCACACAGTAGCAGCAGCAGCGAAACAGGCATTTCAGAAGTTTCTCCAGATGTTCCTCCATGATTCTCACGTCTGTCTCCATCAAATCAGGATTGTGCATGGCACCCTACTTGACAGATAACAGATATCATTCACTGGAGTGGCCGCTGCGAGCTGCGTCGCGTCGCCATCTTCTCCTTCCTCCACTGTCTAGGTAAAGTCGGGCAAGAATTTGATTCCTTGGAATGTAGGAAACTGAGGGTTGGGGTTCACTCACCTCAACACCGAACTGATCACTGGACACAATCCGTGGACTCACTTTCAAGGATTCTACAACTCTTATTTGTTTGCTGTTTCTTTTTGTAGTTGCAGGGTTTGTCTTCTTTTGCACATTGGTTGCTTGTCAGCCTTTGTGTGTAATTTTTCTTTGATTCTATTGAACTTCTGTGTTCTTATTGTGAACGGCTGCAAGGAATGAATCAGTACTTGGTAGTACTTGGTGACATATACATACTTTGATCAAAAATACCTTGAACTTTAAAATTTTATTGGTTTATTACAAGGACCAAGATAGTGTGAAAAGATTTCTTGTATACTGTTTATACAGATCAAATCATTACACAGTGCGTTGAGCTAGAACAAGGTACTGTAAAACAATAACAATGCACAATAAAGCATAAAAGCTATTGAAAAAGTGCAATACCGTGAAATGATGAAGTGTAAGATCATAATGAGGTAGATTGTGAGGGTAAGAGTCTATCTATTCATACAAGAGGTCCATTCAAGTCTCAGATAAGAGTAGGATAGAAACAGTCCTCGAGCCTGAAGGTATGTCCTTTCGAACCTTCTGCCCAGTGGGAAATGGGAGAAGATAGAAAGATAGTATTTAATCTTATAGAGGTGGACAAGATCATGAGGGACATAGATAGGATGAGTTCACTCAGTCTTTTTTCCCAGGGTTGGGGAATGAAGCACTAGAGGACATAGACTTATGGTGAGAGGAGAGATTTAGTAGGGACCTGAGGGACATCTTCTTCACCCAGTGCATGGAATAGGCTGCCAAAGGAAGTGGTTGAGAAAGGGACAATAACAATATTTAGAAGGCCTAGGTAGATGGCTTGGAAAGATTTAGGTTAGGGGCCAAGCACTGGCGAATGGAACTAGCTCGGACCACCTTGTTTGGCGCGGACCAGATATCCTGTTTCTGTGCTGTATCTCTCTATCCATGACTCCGTTATTCCATGCTCAAACCCAACTAAACTGAAGAAGACATTTAATATTCTAAGTTCATTGATCAACTTTCCACTGCCTGTTCCCAAACTTCTGCATTCCCAGAACTCACTCACAATGAAACTTGGCTCCAGCAGGTTTTTTTAAAATGTAAAATTAGATTAGATTAGATTCAACTTTATTGTTGTTGTGCCGAGTACAGATACAAAGCCAATGAAATGCAGTTAGCATCCAACCAGAAATGCAAAGAATAGTGTCATTTACAAAATATCTGCAAATAAAAAGTAAGTGCTACAGTACACAAATATAAAAGTACTGAGACAGTACAATACGAATGCAATACTGCTTAGCGCTGTGATGAGAGGTTCAGCAGTGTCACAGCCTCAGGGAAGAAGCTCTTCTTGTGCCTGCTGGTGCGGGAGCGGAGGCTCCTGTAGCGCCTACCGGATGGGAGGAGAGTAAAAAGTCCATGGTTAGGGTGAGATGCATCCCTAATAATGCTTTTCGCCCTGCCCAGGCAGCGTTTATGGTAGATGTTCTCAATGGTGGGCAATTGGGTGCCGATAATCCGCTGGGCAGTTTTCACCACACACTGGAGTGCTTTGCGATCTGATACAGGACAATTGCCAAACCACACTGAGATTCAGTTGGTGAGTATGCTCTCAATGGTACAGCGGTAAAAGTCCGTCAGTATCCTGGGACAGAGGTGAGCTTTTTTGATGCTCCACAGGAAATAAAGGCGCTGTTGTGCCTTTTTGATCAGGATGGAGGAGTTCAGGGACCAGGTGAGATCCTCGGAAATGTGGATACCAAGGAACTTGAAGCTTGATACACGCTCCACTACAGCTCCGTTGATGTAGATGGGGACGTGAGTGTGGCTCCTAGCATGCCTGAAGTCCACAAATGATCTCCTTGGTCTCCTGGGTGTTAAGGGCCAGGTTGTTGTCGGCACACCATGCAGCCAGGTGCTGGACCTCATCCCTGTAGGCCGTCTCGTCATCCCCTCTGATCAGGCCAACCACTGTGGTGTCGTCTGCGAACTTGATTATGGAGTTAGAACCATGTACAGGAACGCCATTATAGGTGAAAAGGGAGTACAAAAGAGGGCTCAGCACACAGTCTTGAGGCGCGCCGAGGTTCAGGGTGAGAGTGGAGGAGGAGAGGTTGTCTAACTTAACTGATTGGGGACTGTTAGTCAGTATTTTGTCAGTAAAAAGTTTGTAGAAAATCCTGCAGGCTACTTCAAAACTGGGTTCTGCTTGCAGAACTACTATATATGTACTGTATTTCCACCAGCAGCTTGGATAATTGAAGAGTAAGTAGAGACCGCTATCATCCTGAGGCTGTGCACATATCAGAGGTAGTGATGACAGATCTGTTTGGAACAGGAACATGGATTAGCCAGCATGGGTCCATACACAGAGAGGCAAGACCTCTGTGGCTTCCACCCAAAGACTTGCTCTCCGACATAAGAGAACAACTGATGAAGGGTTTCGGCTCGAAATTTCGGCTCTTTATTCCTCTCCAGAGATGCTGCCTGACCTGCTGAGTTCATCCAGCATTTTGTGTTCTAAGAGAACAACGGTTATTTGTTCAGCACCTTCAAAATGGCAGTGCATAGGAGTGTTGTCAAAGAAAAATGGAGACTAAGCCAGGAACTGGATAGCCAACAGTTTGACCAAAAGAGCATTCTGTAATGACACAGTTGAAAGCTGAATGCTAGGAAATTGGAGGGAGCTTAGAGAGGGAATTCCAGTATTTAGAACATAGAACATAGAACATAGAAATCTACAGCACATTACAGGCCCTTCAGCCCACAATGTCGTGCCGACCATGTAACCTACTCTAGAAACTGCCTACAATTTCCCTACTGTATAGCCCTCTATATTTCTAAGTACCATGTACCTATCTAAGAGTCTTTTAAAAGACCTTATTGCATCCGTCTCTACCACCATTGCTGGCAATGTATTGCACAAACTTACCTCTGACATCTCTTGTACCTCTTGTACCTACTTTCAAGCACCTTAAGCTATGCCCCCTCATATTAGTCATTTCAGCCCTGGGGAAAAAAGCCTCTGGCTATCCACACAATCAGTTTGAAGGGGGAATAGGAGGGAGGGAACAATGACTCAGACTTTGAGAGGCCTGCGTCGGGCATTTTCATGCCTTACAACTGGAAGTCTGGGTGGGGCGCCACTCCTCGCTCAGACACTAGAGCAATGTGTGGTTAAGTGCTTTGCTCACAGACACAAACACGCTACCACGGCTGTGGCACGAACTAGCGACCTTCAGATCACTAGACAAACGCCGTAACCACTTGGCCACGTGCCCAACACAAAGGAGGAATAGCAGAGAGATTAAATTTGGGAATGATTAAGCAGTCAGAGATAGAGGAATGAAAGATCTCAGAAGATTTGGGGACTGCAGCCTGTGGAGAGAGAAGGGTGTGATTGGAACTGCAGCCCAGTTGACTGACATTCCCAATCCACCCGTAGGATTCCCCACAAAAAAAGCCATTATGCAAACTGAGAGGGCACTCCTGGAATTAAATAATTTCAAATCTCCCAACTTCAGAATTTCACTGGAACTCGATAAGGTCACCCGTGACAAGCTGGGTCTCTTTGTCTAGCAGAGGCCAATTTGGAGCTGAGCTTACAGAGGTGGAGAACTCAGAACTAATCTATGCCGACTATATTTCAGTGAGTGTACCGGTAATCAATGGAACAGGCTCCCTTGAGAGATGCTGGCAGTAACTAACATTGAAATAAAAATCAAAATTTAAATGAAAATACAATAGAAGGTAATATATTTTGATGTCGTGTATGTGTAATTTGAGATCTACTGCATGATAAATGCAATACGTTGGGAAAGAATTGGTGACTTTACCCTCTGTTCCCAAAGCCTGACTTCATTCGAGTTTTCCTCACTCATGGTCCAGGTTCGTTGCAAATTAATTGATAGCGGCTGATTGCTAAGATTAGTCAACAACTCAATTGCTAATAACAGCATAGTAAATTTTATTATCAAAGTACATATGTGTCACCATATACAACCCTGAGATTCATTTTCTTGTGGGCATACTCAATATATCTATAGAATAATAACCATAACAGAATCAATGAAGAACCATCTAACTAGGGCGTGCAAATGACAAAAAACTGTGCAAATACAAAAAGACTAGATCATAATAATACATCAATAAACAATAAATATCGAGAACATGAGTTGAAGAGTCCTTGAAAGTGAGTTCATAGGTTGTGGGAGCATTTCAATGATGGGGCAAGCGAATTTGAGTGAAGTTACCCCTCTTGGTTCAAGAGCCTGATGGTTGAGGGGTGGTAACTGTTCTAGAACCTGGTGGTGTGAATCCTGAGGCTCCTGTATACCTTCTTCCTGATGGCAGCAGTGAGAAGAGAGCACACCCTGGGTGGTGGGGTCCCTGCTGATGGATGCTGCTTGCCTGCGACAGCGTTTCATATAGATGTGCTCAGTGGTTGTAAGGACGTTATCGGTGATGGACTGTACTGTATTCAGTACTTTCTGCAGGATTTTCCATTCAAGGGTATTGGTGTTTCCATACCGGGCTGTGATGCAGCCAGTCAATATAGTCTCCACTACACATCTATAGAAGTACGTTGAAGTACTGAGATCTTTTGTGCTTCCAAGCACTGCCGATTCATACAGGAGGCACGTTAATCTATGCAGATCAGGGTACTGAGTGGTTTAGATGGTTGACTTCTCAGAAGGCAAAAGGAACAGGCCCAGGGAGGTGAGTGTTAAGACTGTGTGTGTTAACTACGCAGGTTATAATCAAAGGAAAATTGTCTGTAGTCCCTAGCACTTTAGTGCAAGGGTGTTTATTAGGTGTGCCAAAATCAAACTTACAAAATTTTGTGAAAATGGTGAAATATTTACAAAAAGGTATCTACCAGAAAACAAATAATATCTCCATACTTTTCCTGTGTGAACTCCTGGTAGTCCTGATCTCTCTTTCTCCTATTCAGGGCAATGAGCCCCGTTTTATTAGGGCCAGGACATAACATGTGTAATTGCCCACAAAGTTAACTTAACACTACACCTGAATTAGAATATGATGCACCCCACAATGTAGTGACAATCATATCACAAAATAAATAAAGTACCTACCTTAAACACAGTGTACAAACAATATCGAATGTTGAAAGGACTACATAAGTGGATATGGAGAGGATGTTTCCTATGGTGGGGGTATCCAGAACTAGAGGGCACAGCCTCAGAATTGAGGGACGACCTTTTAGAACAGAGGTAAGGAGGAATTTTTTTAGCTAGAGAGTAGTGCTCTGCCACAGACTGCGGTGGAGGCCAAGTCTGTGGGTACATTTAAGGGGGAAGTCGATATTTTCCTGATCGGTTGGGGCATCCAAGGATATGGCGAGAAGGCAGGTGTATAGGGTGGGTGGGATCCGGGATCAGCATGATGGAATGGTGAAGCAGACTCGATGGGCTGAATGGCCTAATTCTGCTCCTACGTCTTATGGTCTTATGGTCTTATGGTCTAATATATACACACTTACACATCTCCATTACTAAAAAATTGAATATTCTGCTGTGTATGGCGGGAAAGACACTATAAAGCCAACCTGAGCATATCAGCATGGTTTACAAGCCATTATGAGAATATACCAGGGAAGTGCGTACACTCAGCACAACCACAGTAGAATAACAAGGCAATGTTTGTGCATGTGCGTGTGTGCGTGTATAAGGAGTGTGCTTACCGTGTGTTCTCTGTCACACCGTGGTAAGGACAGAAAACGAGCATTGGTTGTCAGAAGAATAACTGCGGCCCAGCGAATCCTGACATCACGCAGTGATGAACTAGGGCTAGCACTTATCTCTGGTGCTTAAAGCATACATGGATCAATTACTGAAAGATGAAGCTTCATGTGATTACAACACAAGGATGTCAAAACTAATGCATACAAATCAGAATTTAAATAACTGGAAACCGTAAACAGGAAAGGTGCTTTTTAGTTTGATTGATTACATTTATTGCTTCAGGTGGTTTGGTTCCTAACCATTCTGCGTCCCTTGCCATAACCCAGACAGGGACCATTCAGCCCATTGGGACCATGCTGGCTCCCAACAGAGGAACCTCATTGGCCCCATTCTCTTCCTATTTATCCTCTCTCTTGCCTACCAGTCATCTCCCATTTGGTTCATTTACCACTTAAATCAGCACATCACTGGGATGTGAGGGGGAAACCTATGAGGTCAGAAGGAGAACGAGAAAACCCCACACAGCATCTTAAACTGGGATTGAACCAGGCTCCGCAGAGGTGTGAGACAGAAGTGCTAACTGCTGAGCCACCGTGCCAAACAGAACTGCCTCCCTGGACCAGCTGTGACATTTTGGACTGGATCATCTGACTGGGTTATTGCTGCCATTGCCGAACACTAACATGCATTTGGAAGAAGGGATGGGCAGAAAAGTTTCCTGTGTCTTGCCACTTTCATTTTCTATTCTGCAGCCATTGGAGAGACTCCAGAGGAGGTTCACAAGAATAATGCCAGAAATGAAAGGGTTAATGTATGACTAGCATTTGATGGCTCTGGGATTGTATTCGCTGGAGTTTACAAGAATGAGGGGGAGATCTCATTGAGACCCATCGAATACTGATAGGCCTATACAGATGCAGGCATGGAGAGGATGTTTCCTATAGTGGGGGAGTCTAGAACCAGAGGGCACAACCTCAGAATACCTGTTACGAGCAGAGATGAGGAAGAACTTCTTTAGCCAGAGAATGGGGAGGCTGTGGAGGCCAAGACTTTGGGTATATTTAAAGGGGAGCTTAATAGATTCTTGATTAGTAAAGGCATCAAAGGTTAGGGGAAGAAGACAGGGGAATGGGTTTAGAGGAATAATAAATCAGCCATGATGGAATGGCAGAGCAAGATAGGCTAAATGACCTAATTCTGTTCCTATGTCTTATGGTCTTAAGGTCTTATGACTCATATCTGTGGTGTCTGTGGAGACCTGCACTGTTGCCATGAGGTGCTACATAATAAAACCTCAACTTCCATCTGGGATGTTGTAGATTTTTAGACCCCATGCTTATTTCTACAACTTTGCACTCTCTGCTTTCTCTGTATTAGAAGTGGCTACAAGTCATCTCCTCTGCCTGATCCGCTGGTTATATCCTGCAGCCCTGCAGTTTGCAATTGCTTTGTTCCTGAGTTGTTATTATTTTATTTAGCGATACAGAGTGGAGAAGGCCCTTCCAGCCCTTTCAGCCATGTCGGGCCAGCAACTCCTGACAAACCCAATTAACCCAAACCTAATCACGGGACAATTTACAATGACCAATTAATCTACCCGGTACACCTTTGGACTGTGGGAGGAAACTGGAGGACCTGGAGAAAACCCAAGCGTTCCATGGGGAGGACATCCTTACAGATCAGTGCCAGAATTGAACTCCAAACTCCGGAATGCCCTGAGCTGTAATAGTATCGTGCTAACCACTACACTATGGTGGCCCCCTGGAGGAACTCAATGGAACAGCATCTGAGAGGGGAAGGATTTGTTAATATTTTAGATCAAAACCCTGCATCAGGACTATGCTTCCCGGCCTGCCGAGCATTTTTAGTGTTTTTTTTTAATTTTTATTTTAGTTTTCCAGTGTCTGCAGCTATCTGATTTTCAGAGAGATGCATTCATACAATTACAGATCTGGGAAATGTGTAACTAAGTGGCAGAGGATACTAAGTGAAGTAAACGCTGGAAGAACCAGAACCAAGGATGAACCAGGAGGTTTGTAGTTTGCTAAGGGCTAAATCTGTGGCATTTAAGTCTGGCGATCCAGGTCTGTATAAGAAAACCAGGTATCACTTGCAGAGGGCTATTTCAAGAGCCAAGATACAATTCTGGGAGAGATTAGAAGTGACATTGTTAACTCTGGCAGGGTTTGCAGGCCATTACTTCCGCCAAAGCAAAACGAAACATCATGAATGACAGCAATGCTTCAGTACCAGACCAGCTCAATGCCTTTTACACTCACTTTGAAAGGGAGAATAAAACCACAGCTATGAGGATTCCTGCAGCATCCAATGACCCTATGACCTCTGTCTCGGAGGCCAACATCAGGCTGTCTTTCAAAAAGGTGAACCCTCGCAAGGTGGCAAGGCCCGACGGGGTACCTGGTAAGGCTCCGAAAACCTGTGCCAACCAGCTGGCAGGGGTATTCAAAGACATTTTCAATCACTCACTGTTACAGTCGGAGGTCCTCACCTGCTCCAGAAGGGCAACAACTATACCAGTGCTCAAGGAGAGCGGTGTGAGCTGCCTCAATGACAATTATCCAGTAGTGCTCAGATCGACAGTGATGAAAGTTTGAGAGGTTCTATAACACAATCAGTGAAAATTGGCTCTCAGAGACATAGTCATAGAGCATGGAAACTGTCCCTTCTGCCCTACCTGTCTGTGTTGACCAAGATTCTCATTTGGCCTATATCCCTCCCAAGGGTTCCCAACCTGGGGTCCAGAGACCCCTTGCTTAATGTTACTGGTAGGAAAGGAAAGGTACGTCGCACCCGGAGTTTCTCCGGTTAGCGGATAATTTCCCTCCACGCCTCTCTGTACGTGGCAAGTTACAGCAGTGGCTTGCCATTGCCTTCTGCCGGGTGAGTTTCCAAAGAGATCACCAGCTCGTAACCCTGCACGGATGGGAAGCGTGCAGGGGAGCCGGCTGGATTCGAACTCGGGACCTTTCGCCCCAAAGTCCAGCACTGATGCCACCACACCACCAGTTGGTGTTATTGAATGTTATTAGTAAAAGCCATAAAAAAGGTTGGGAACCCCTGCTCTAAGCCTTTTTCATTCATGTACCTGACTAAGTTTTTTATTTTTCTTTAGGTCTTGATAATGTGCCTGCCTCAATCATTTCTGCGGGCAGCTCGTTTCATATACATCTCCCTGTGCTGGGAAAGTTGCCCCTCAGGCCCCTTTAATCCAATCCCCCTCCCCGCTTCAATGCATGCTCTCTGGTGTTAAACATTTCTGCCCGGGGAAACATATACTCCCTGTCTACTCTAACTATGCATCTCATAATCTTGGAAACCTCTATCAGATCTCCTTTCAGCCTCCAGAGAAAACAACACAAGTTTGTTGAGACTCTTGTAATAGCTCATGCCCTCTAAACCAGGCAGCATCCTGGTGAACCTCTTCTGCACCTTCGCCAAAGCCTCAATATCCTTCCTATAGTGCACCAAAGCAGTAAGAAAAGTCAGAACAAAATACAATGGACAGTTAAATATTCAACAGTACAATGGAGTAATATAACAAAGCGTTGCAAGGAGTCTTCTCCAATGTCCTAGCACTATGGAATTGGAAACTTGATCCAGAACTTAGACTCTCCCACCTGACCAACTGCAAATTAGATACTATTTCTCATCAGTGTGTAAAAAATTGACAACATATTCAACAGTAATTAAACTTTAAAGTCTCTTTCACTGCCTGACTTGACCACTATCTGTTATATATATTTTTTTTGCTATACAACACAATTTTTCTCCAGAACTCTACAAGTAATTTATCAATTATTGTTTTCACCTCTGTGAGCTAAGGAAAGTGAATGCAAGTCAGGAAGGAATGAGTGGCAGGGTTTGGGTGGAATTGCATTGTTCATCAAAGAGTCAAGAGAATAGACAGCTGGTCAGCTAGTATAGATGACTTTATGATTGGATCGAGCCAAGAGAGAAAATGGAAGAGAGCTTGTAAACGAGACTTAATCTCCGCAGTAGTGATCAATTCAACAGTTTGTGGTCCAGAAATAAAACATAGGAGCAGAATTTAGCCATTCAGCCCATTGAGTCTGCTCCGTCATTCCATCATGGCCGATTTATTATCCCTCTTAACCCTATTCTCCTGTCTTCTCCCCATAGTCTTTGACACCCTTACTAATCAAGAACCTATCATCCTCAGCTTTAAATATACTCATTGACTTGGCCTCCACAGCAGACTGTGGCAATGTATTCCACAGATTTACCACCTTCTGGGTGAAGGAATTCCTTCTCATCTGTCCTCTATTTTTTAAGCTGTGCTCTCCGGTCCTAGACTGTCCCACTTTAGGAAACATCCTATCTATGTCCACTTTATCTAGGCCTTTCATTATTTGATAGGTCCCCATGACATCCCCCCTCCTCCTTCTAAACTCCAGTGAGGACAGGCCTAGAGCCATCAAATACTCCTCATACATTAACCTTTTTTCTCCAAGAATCATTCTCATAACCCTCCTCTGGATCCTTTCTGATGCCAGCACATCTTTTCTCAGATAAGGGGTGCAAATCTGCTCACAATACTCCATTTGCCGTCAGACCAATGCCTTATAAAGCCTCAGTCTCAGAGATACAATCGCATGAGGTAAATATCAGAAACAGAGAAGGAATATTAGGGAAGCGAAGTGTATACTGGTGTAGCAGCCTCAAAGCTCCTGCAGTCTGGGTTCAATCCTTGATGCCTGGTGTTGTCTGTGCAGAGTGTGCATGCTCTCCCTCTGAACTTGTCAATTTCCTCTGGGTGATCTGGCTTCCTCCTTTGTCCTGAATTCACACTGGTTGGTAGATAGATTGGCCACTGTAAATTACCCCTAACGTCAGGGTGGAGCTGATGTGTGCGTGAGAGAGAACAGGCTGCGGAGAAAGAAGAGGGGCAATTGAGAGTGCTCTGAGAGTTGGCACAGACTTACTGGGCCAGACAATCTCCTCCAATATCGTAAAGTAATATACTCTGATTCAGATTCAGATTTATGTATCACATATGCACCAAAGCATACAGTGAAATGTGCCATTTGTGTTGACAACCAGCACACCCAGGGACGCGCTAGGGGCAGCCCGCAAGTATTGCCACACATTCCGACACCATCACAACTTGGCCACCACACAGAACAGCAAACAAAAACAAACAACAAACCAAAACAGCAGCAAAACAAATCCCTTTCCTCCCCCACCCCACCTACTCCCACACACAGATAATCCTCCAGTAATAAAATTTACTTTGAATCCCAACTCCAGGATAGACCTCCAGTATGATAAAATATATAATATGTAGGAGACCGTCAAAAACTACCTGAATGGAATGTGAATTGGCACAAAGGGGAATTGTTTTAAGCGCAGATGTAACTGTGCTTGAAATCACTAGCAAGGAAAGTCACTGCATGTTTCAGGATGAAGATTCTCAGTCAAAAAACAGGCAAAATCGAAGATGAGTTTATTGTCATGGGCAAAACGCATTGAAAACTTACTTGCAGCTGCATCACAGGCACATAGTATCAGAGGCAAAAAATGCAAGAGAAAACATAAACTAAATATAAGTTACACAAAATTATACGAGAAAGGACAGAACTAGAAAAAAAAATCTGTTGTAGTGCCAAGTGGTCATGGTGTTGCTATACCGAACTTGAGATTCGTGTTCTGTAGATTGGTTCAAGTGCTGAATAGGTTCTTCATTGCAATAACTTTTACAAAGATATCCATGATCTCTAACTCTACATCATCCACAAATTTAATCAATTGCATATGTAATTGGGCATGCGTCTCCTTGGCCTGGATCTTGATAATACCTTCCCAATGAATTCTCCAAAGATCAGTGACCTGATGCAAATTGCAGATCTCCTTTCAACTCTAAAGGACTGATCTCAAAGAAAGATCTCGTGATGCCTGAGCAACGCACACAAATTGTTGGGGGAACTCAGCAGGTCAGGCAGCATCTATGGAAAAGAGTAAACGGTCAATGTTTCAGGCCGAGACCCTTAATCATGACTGGAAAGGAAGGGGAAAGAAGTCAGAATAAGAAGGTGGGGAGAGGGAATGGAGAAGTACAAGGTGGCAGGTGATAGGTGAAACCAGGAGGATGAAGTAAAGAGCTGCGAAGTTGATTGGTGGAAGAGATAAGGGCTGGAGAAGGGGGAATCTGGTCAGAGAGGTCATAAGACCATGGAAGAAAGGGAAGGGAAAGGAGCACCAGAGGGAGGTGATGGGCAGGTATGGAGAGAAGGTGTAAGAGGGAAACAGGAATAGAGAATGGTGAAGGAGAGAAGGGGTGTAATTATCAGAAGTTCGAGAAATTGATGTTTATGCCATCAGGTTTGAGGCTACCCAGTTGAAATATAAGGTGTTGGTTCTCCAGTGCCTGAATTATAGACTTCACCTTGTCTGTTATTCCTTGCCAATATCCACCTCTGAACCAAAACTAACCTCACTTCAAAAAATACCTTCTTCTATTAACCGTTGTGTGTCTTGAGTCCATGAAAGTTGCTGTGCTTTGCAATCTAGTCACTGTACTTGTGGAAGCAAGTTCCAAAGCAAACAGAATAACAGCAGTGAAACACACCATTTGGCCAACTGCCCAATGTTGACATTATTGTTCCACAAAGACCTCCTCTTCTCATCCAACCACTTATTCGTTTCTCCCTCGGGTGCTTCAGTCCTGATGAAGGGCCTCGGCCTGAAGCGCTGACTGTTAACTCCTCTCCGTAGGTGCTGCCTCACCTGCTGAGTTCCTCCATTTTGTGTGTGTGACTCTAGATTTCCAGCATCACGAGAATCTCCTGTTGTCCCTTGTGTGCTTATCTGCTTTCTCCTTGAAAGCACCAATATTATCTCTCCTCTCACTGGGTAAAGACGTTTCTCCTGAAATTCTTCTCATAAGTAACACAAGTGCATACAAAGATTCAAATGGTTCAAAGTACATTTGTTATCAAAGCATGCATGCAGTATATAACCCTGAGATTCATCTTCCTGCAGACAGCCACAAAACAAAACAAAGAAACATCATAGAAACATAGAAAACCTACAGCACAATACAGGCCCTTCGGCCCACAAAGTTGTGCCGAACACGTCCCTACCTTAGAAATTACTAGGTTTACTCATAGCCCTCTATTTTTCTAAGCTCCATGTACCTATCCAAAAGTCTCTTAAAAGACCCTATCGTATCCGCCTCCACCACCACTGCCAGCAGCCCATTCCACGCACTCACCACTCTCTGAGTAAAAAACTTACTCCTGACATCTCCTCTGTACCTACTCCCAAGCACCTTAAACCTGTGCCCTCCTGTGGTAGTCATTTCAGCCCTGGGAAAAAGCATCTGACTATCCACACGATCAATGCCTCTTATGATCTTATACATCTCTCATCCTCCGTCGCTCCAAGGAGAAAAGGCCGAGTTCACTCAACCTGTTTTCATAAGGCATGCTCTCCAATCCAAGCAACATCCTTGTAAATCTGCTCTGCACCCTTTCTATGATTTCCACATCCTTCCTGTAGTGAGGCGACCAGAAATGAGCACAGTACTCGAAGTGGGGTCTGACCAGCGTCTTATATAGCTGCAACATTACCTCTCGGCTCCTAAATTCAATTCCACGATTGACGAAGGCCAATACACTGCATGCCTCCTTAACCACAGAGTCAACCTGCGCAGCTGCTTTGAGCATCCTATGGACTCGGACCACAAGATCCCTCTGACCCTCCACACTGCCAAGAGTCTTACCATTAATACTACATCCTGCCATCATATTTGACCTACCAAAATGAACCACCTCACCCTTATCTGGGTTGAACTCCTTCTGCCACTTCTCAGCCCTGTTTTGCATCCTATCAATGTCCCGCTGTAACCTCTGACAGCCCTCCACACGGAACCCGCTCAAAGAAAACTTCAAGCACCCACTGGGCAAACAGCAAAAAATGAGCGAGAAACAAGAATATAAAACATCAAATGACAAAGTAATTGAAACAGTCCAGGAATGTTCAGTTTAGTTGAGTTCAGTTCAATTTAGCGCTGGGTTGCTCATTAACTGCTGGCTGCAGAGCCAGTCAAACCTGATCAAAATCGCACAGAATAGCAAGAGAAAAAGGAGCAACCAGAACCAGAAACATGTCATAACATGAACTTCAGTCCAACCCACGAACCACATTGATTAAACCCTGCCAAAGATACCCGCAGCAGTAAGCAAGAGGGAGAGAGAGATCAGTCAAATGCAGAGATGGTGCTGAACACCAGCTCACCTTCCGGTCTCGGCCTCGTTGATTTCAACCTCACTCGACACATTAATCAGCAATCACCAATTGTTCCTTCAACATGTTGGAGATCACGTCCATCTCCAGGCTTTCTGGCCTCGAGGCCGCACACTCCGCTCGAAACCTCACCAAACTCCCTCAGAGACAGCAAAGCGCCAGACCGCTCAACTCACCCGAAAGCACACCATCCAAATGTAAATCACGGGTTTCAATAGTAGCAGAATCACATTTGAAAGAAGTAGAAAAGGAAGTAGTCAATCTCTCCTATCAAACTCTTTAATAATTTTAAAGAATTCCATTCAGCTACCCCTTCTTTTCCTTTCTTTCTTTTTAAATCTTTTTATTGAATTAGTACACAAAAGGTAAACCATATAGGCACTGATACACTGTTGCAATATAACTTTACAAGAGATATTAATACACAAAAAGAAGTTAGTACAAACAGTGCAGTTTAGATATAAAATAACAAGGTAATATAATAGTATGCTAATTTTCAAACATGTCAATAAGGAAAAGGGAAAAAAAAACCCAAAAAACCCCACTGTGCAACTAATCTATAAAGCAAAGCAAAGCAATGGGCTAACTAGGTATCAAGTAGAGTTAAACAACTTAAAACAATCACGTCCTCAAACCCGACCTCCATTAAAAACAGTTAGAAAGCAAGAAGGGAATGTAGATATGGACAGAGAAAGAAAAAAAGTTACATTAAATGAAAATGATGAATAAAAGATCTCCAAGTCTGTTCAAATTTAACTGACGGATCATAAAGATTACTTCTAATTTTCTCCAAATTTAAACATAGTATCGTCTGGGAAAACCAAAAGAACGTAGTTGGAGCATTAATCTCCTTCCAATGTTGTAAAATACATCTTTTCGCCATTAAAGTAAGAAATGTAATCAATCTATGGGCTGAAGGGGAGAGATTCCTTCTTTTCCATAGAGGAATTCACAGTCCCAGCCTATCCAGATTCTTTGTTGTAATGAGTCACCAATACAGGTACAATCTTGCACTTAAGAAGCTATTATACACAGCAGGCACATGAATGTACAGAGAATGGAGGGATATAAGAAGTGGCAGATGGAGTTCAACTCAGGTAAGTGTGAGGTGGTTCAGTTTGGTAGGTCAAATATGATGGCAGAATATAGTATTAATGGTAAGGCTCTTGGCAGTGTGGAGGATCAGAGGGATCTTGGGGTCCGAGTCCATAGGACACTCAAAGCTGCTGTGCACGTTGACTCTGTGGTTAAGAAAGCATACAGTGCATTGGCTTTCATCTACCGTGGGATTGAGTTTAAGAGCCGACAGTTAATGTTATAGCTATATAGGACCCTGGTCAGGCCCCACTTGGAGTATTGTGCTCAGTTCTGGTCACCTCACTACAAGAAGGATGTGGAAACTATAGAAAGGGTGCAGAGGAGATTTACAAGGATGTTGCCTGGATTGGCGAGCATGCCTTATGAAAATAGGTTGAGTGAACTCAGCCTTTTCTCCTTGGAGTGGCAGAGGATGAGAGGTGTATAAGATGATGAGAGGCATTGATCCTGTGTATAGTCAGGGGCTTTTTCCCAGGGCTGAAATGGTTAACACGAGAGGGCACAGTTTTAAGGTGCTTAGAAGTAGGTACAGAGGAGATGTCAGGGGTAAGTTTTTATGCAGAGAGTAGTGAGTGCGTGGAATGGGCTGCCGGCGACGATGCCGGAGGTGGATACGATAGGGTCTTTTAAGAGACTCCTGGATAGGTACATGGAGCTTAGAAAAATAGAGGGCTACGGGTAACCTTAGGTAATTTCTAAGTAAGTACATGTTTGGCACAGCATTGTGGGCCAAAGGGCCTGCATTGTGCTGTAAGTATTGTGTTGTCCCATCTCCTCGGGAGGCGGGAGGAGAAGATGGCGGCACGAACAGCGCGCGTAACCTCTCCGGTGAAATGATATTGTATTGTTAAATAGGGGCCATGCACAATTCTGATTTGATGGAGACAGCCGTGAGAGCACGGAGGAACATCTGGAAAATCTACTGTGCGATCGAGAATCTCTGGAGGGAAGGCCCCAAAATCCTCGGCTTTGCCTGCTGCTGGCAGCCGGGCTGGGGTCGAAGCGTTTGGCAGAGATGGTGCTCGGTGCTCGGTGTCGGAGGGCTGCTCGGAGCTCGAAGTTTTCGGACTACTCAGTTGGATTGTGGTCGGGTGTGGCAGGGAGAGTTTTCTTCCTTCTCCCGTCTGCGTCAAATGTGGGACTCTCGAAAGACTTTGAACTTTTTACCGTGCTAACAGCCTGTTCTTCATCAAGTTACGGTATTGCTTGCACTGTTGTAACTATCAGTCTTGGTTTGTCCTGTGTTTCTGTGATATCACACCAGAGGAATATTGTATCATTTCTTAATGCATGCATTACTAAGTGACAATAAAAGAGGACTGTGTGTCCTCATAATCTAATCTAAGTTTTCTATGTTTCTATATGGGTTGTGTGAAGGCAGAAGAGATTCATTTTAATTCAGCATCATGTGGTACAGGCATTGTAGGCCAAAGGCCTGTGCTGTGCTGTACTCTTCTGTCTGTAACTCTTCAACCTGGTTGCAGCACTGACTTCTGAAACACTCTCATTTTACTCCTCTGTCTCATTGTAACTAAATATTTGCTGATCAGAAGGATCCTGCTTTCTATCTACTCCCCACTATAGTTAAAAATATAGTGTGAACAGTTCAGAGCCAGGCACTAGGATCAAAACATTTCATCTTCATCCAGTTAAAACTTCAACCACTAATTGAAATCATCTTTTTATTTGTTTGGTTGATTCATGTTCCAATTCTCAACATCCTTCTCTATTCCAAGGCTACTCTTTCTGCTGGTGAGGGTGGTTGGTGAGGCACATTAAATTCTCCGGAATGTGAACCTCTGTTGTTAATACGTGCACTTTGATATTGAATTAGTGCCTTCTCCTTGTTAGTAGATTGAACTAGTGATTCCTAGAAAGATGGAGATGCTGGAACATCTCACCCTGAGATCCTATTCTGCATACTGTGTCGTTGAGGAAGGTGCCGGTGAATATGGGACGAGAGTGGTGAAGGGACCTAGGAGAGGGATATGGGAGACCAAGATGAAGAAACATGAGGGGAATGTAAGGATGTAGTGGAAATGGATGAATGTGTGGTGAAGGGAAATGAGGAAACATGATGGGAGCTGGGAAACTTGAGGGCGATATGGGACCATGGAGAGAATGGAGTGGGAGAATGGAGAGAGATGGAGCAGATGAGGAGGAGTTGGGGGATTTGGGGGTGATGGGAGACCATAATAGCTGCTTTTTAGTATTTGCTTGGTAAATATTTAAAATTAGGAAAAGAAGCAGATCGACCCTTGCTGTCTTACGACCTAAACTCTTCTCCCCATCTCATAAATCAATTCCATTCCACACCTTGCTAACTATGGATGCCTTCCTCAGGATACCTGCCAGTCTTCTCTCAGGATTACTGAATGCCCTGTACCAGGTCCATTTTGTTATTCATTTTCTCCATGACCTTGCTCCTCCACACATTAAACAAACGTGCGGGCATCCTTTAACTTACTGAAGGTCTCCATGTTCCCTTTAGACTTTTTTTCTATAGAAGCTTGGAAGTCTTGGGAATTGGAAGCAACTGACCTTTCTTCTTTCCTGGAGATCAGCTGAAGCCTGGAATTGGCAGCTCATGTAGATCCAATTAAATTGCTACCTCTATTTAAAATCTTATTAGATACACGGTCACATAATTTTCATCCTGCTCCATTCATCATCATCATTACGTGACGTATCGTAAGACGTGGGCAATCATGGTCTTCCGTCTGTTTTTGATACCCCTTTCACACTGTTGTTCTTACTCTTTTCTCTATCCATGACCATGATTGTTCTTGGCAAATTTTTCTACAGAAATGGATTGCCATTGCCTTCTCCTGGGCAGTGTCCTTACGAGATGGGTGACCCCAGACATTATCAATACACTTCAGAGATTGTCTGCCTGGTGTCAGTGGTCCCATAACTTGTGACTTGTGATATTCACCAGCTGCTCGCACAGCCATTCACCACGGGCTCCCATGGCCGATCGGGGTGGAGGGGGGAGTTGCTGAGCAGGCGCTACACCCTCCCCAAGGGTAATCTGCAGGCTAGTGGAGGGAAGGAGCGCCATACACTTCTTTAGGAAGAAATGTATCTCCCCCCTACCCCATCCACTATTCTATTCAAGGAGCCTCAAATGTTTCTTTTTAGTAAATATATTAAGACAAGGTTGGACAGATTTTTGCATAGTAGGGGAATTAAGAGTTACGGGGAAAAGGCAGGTAGATGGAGATGAGTCCATGGCCAGATCAGCCATGATCGTAGTGAATGGTGGAACAAGGTCAGATGGTCTACTACCCCTGCTCCTATTTCTTATGCTTTAATACTTTAGCTCTATACTCTTGCAACAGTATCAAACAGTGTAATAGTTTTAGTTTTAAAGATCACCTTTATTCACCATATACATTTACATGTATTAGGAAATTGCTGTGGTGTGTTGGCACGGCTTGAAACAAAAACAACAACATTTGAGTATTATAAGAATAAAGAATTATACACTCAGTGGCCTTTTTATGAGTACACCTGCTGGTTAATGGAAATATCTAATCAGCCAATCATGAGGCAGCAACTCAATGAACGAAAGCATGCAGACATGGTCAGGAGGTTCAGTTGTTGTTCAGACCAAACATCAGGATGGGGAAGAAATGTGATCTAAATGACTTTGACAGTGGAATGATTGTTGGTGCCAGTTGAGATGGTTTGAGTATGTCAGAACCAGCTGATCTGCTGGGAGTTTCATGCACAACAATCCCTAGAGTTGACAGAGAAAATGTGAAGAAGTTAAAAAAAATTCAGAGAGCTACAGTTCTGTGGGTGAAGAAGGCTTGTTAATGACAGAGGTCAGAGGAGAATGGCCATACTGGTTCAAGCTGTGTGGAAGGAGGCAGGAATTGAAATGGCCAAATGCTACGACAGTGCTGTGTAAAAGAACATCAATGAATGCACATATCGAACCTTGAAATGAATGGGCTACAGAAGCAGAAGACCACATTGGATTCCACTCCTGTACCTCACAGAGTGGCCACTGAATGTAGGGAAAAAATAGAGGTTCAAGTACGGATATGAAATAAAATAAGTATAAATATATATATACCAGCATGCATTTACACTGTATACAACATTATGAAAAGTGGTTTAACATGTTTACAGTGGAATGCAGGGAATAAGGTTATAGATGGGAGGGGAGGGTGGATAGGTGAAAATTCCGCCATTTATCTCCTGTTCCACATTATATCGCAGATGATGAAAGGTTCCCTTCACCAATTGTTCCTTCAACGTGTTGTAAAGAATAGTTAGAAAGTTTTACACTGTGATAAAGGTTTTCACATCCGTTTTTGGACATCCCAGACTGTCTTACGTATTGGGAAGGACAACAAAATCAAGTTCAGAGGATGTGGTGTGGAGATGTCAGCCGGCTCCTGCAATATTGTTTGGGATAAATGATGCCCAAGGTGGGCAGCAAGGTGGCTAAGATTTAGTGCTGCTGTCTCAAAGTCGCCTAGGTTTAACCCTGACCTCAGGTGCTGTTTGGTAAATAGGTTTATTAACGTCTTATGTACTGAGATACAGTGAAAAGTTTGTTTAGCATACTATACATACAGACCATCTCACTCATCAGTGCATTGAGGTATCTCAATCATGGTATACAGAATGAAGTATAAAAGTTATGGAGAAAATGTGTGGAGTGTGAATGATGTCCCTGTGTCTGCGTGGGTTTCCCCAGGTGCTTCTGTTTCCTCCACATCCCAAAGACATGGGGGTTATAGGTTAAATGCCAGCTGTAAATGGTCCTCAAGGGTAAGTGGGTGGAAAGAGAATCAGGGACAGATAGAAGATATGTGAAGGAGAAGACAATTACAGGAGATAAGGGAGAATGTTCTGAGAGCCATCAGCGACTCGATTAGCTTTATTTATCACATATGTTCCTTAAGGGTGTTATAGCCAGGGGTGGTAATGGGGATAAGCTCCCACTGCCTATTAAATGCCCCCAATGGTGTGTGCCTCAAATAGCCTCCCAGCTCCCGGCTTTCACGTGTGGCTTAGCTACTAAGCCCAGCGGAACCATTTCTACTGGCAGGAGCAGGGGCCAAGGCGGGCTACCAGCACCAGTCACTTCAGGCAGATGGGGTTCATTAGCCATGGTTGGCAGCTCATCTAGGAGAAGGAAAACTCTGATCTCAAACCCCTGCTGCCTTGCGGCTATCCCACTCATGGGGAAGGTATCGGGAGTAAGCCCTGAGGGAAGAATTCAGAGCTGGAGTCCCTAAGACAGTTCTACATTGAGTTCAATGCTGACTGGCAACCCCTGCAATGCTGCTGGTGCCAAACCGTATAGGTCTCTGCCGTTCATTTGGGTTCATCAGATGCATTGAGAGGCTAGCTTGTGACACGGGCAACAGCTTGCTTTCTATATCATACTGCCCAGGCTTGTGTATCTCGACAGCTAGGGTGCAATCTCCATGGTTAACTCTGACCGACAGAGGCCCTCACCTCACCTCATTGGTACAGCGAAATGTGACGTTTTTGTCAATGACCAACACATTTCAAAGATGCGCTGGGAACAGTCCAGAAGTGTTGCCATGCTTCTGGTGCCAACATAGTATGCCCACAACTTACTAACCCTAACCTGTAAATCTTTGGAAAGTAGGAGACCCATTGGGCATAACGGTTTACTTCTGCGTTATGAGAAAAATGGGAATACAGGAAGGAGGTCCCCAGTATACTTCCATCTGATGCCATGGAAGTTTTATATCCACCCAGAAAAGAGCAAGACTGGCTAAGTTTTAGCACGTCTTCTGGTAGACCACCCTGCACTTTCACTGGGGTAGGCATTGAACTCTCAGTTTAGTAAGTCAGCCATTTAATGATGGCCAAGTTATTGGGGCAAATTGAACTCACAACCCACCAACTGAGCCATTTAGTGACAAGAATGAGATCCATGGTGATCCAACCCAAAATATTTTTCTCGATCTGCTGGGCAAATCCTCATCTGGAACCTCTCAAGAAATAGACACTGTACTGGGATTTTGATGGATTAAAGGATTAAAATGAGTGGACATCCTTTCCTATCCCAATTCTCCAGACCTCCCATTGGCAACCCAACTATCGCCACAAATGTCCATTTCCAGTTGCAGTGCCACCGGATGTACGTGGCATCTCTTCCAATCATTGAGAAAGATGAGGGCAACAGGGCGACATTTGTGTGGTGACTCCTACGTGTACAGGTTCTTCTGTGTGATACGCAGTGCCCCGACTTGGAAACACATTGCAGATCTGTCCATGTCTCCGGATTAACATCACTGAATGTTCTGTTTAATGAAGTTGCAATGCCGAGACACTGCAGTCATTGGTCAGATCATATTAAGAGTATTGTAAGCAGTTTTAGGCCCCATATCTAAGAAAATATGTGCTGGCATTGGAGAGTTCAGAGGAGCTTTACAAGAATAATCCCGGGAATGAAACAGTTAACATATGATGGCTCTGGGCCTGTACTTGCTGGAGTTTAGAAGAATAAAGTGGGGGGGGGGGGGAGGATCTCATTTTGAAACATATCAAATGTTGAAAAGTCTGGACAGGTGGAGAGAATGTTTCCAGTAGTGGGAGAGCCTGGGACCAGAGGGCACACCCTCAGAATAGAAGGATGTCCCTTTAGAACAGAGAAGAAGAGGAATTTCTTTAGCTAGAAGTTGGTGAATCTGTGGAATCCATTGCCAAGGACAAGTGTGGAGGCCAAGTTATTAGATATATTTAAAGGAGAGGTTGACATGTTCTTGATTAGCAAGAGCGTCAAAGGTTACTTGGAGAAGGCAGGAGAATGGGGTTGAGAGGGAAAATAAATCAGCCATGTTCGAATAATAGAACAGATTCGATGGGAAGAATGCCTAATTCTAATCCTACATCTCAATGTCTTATAGGCTTATGATTTGTATTTACCATACCAGATCAGATTGTGTAATAAATAGAGTCCCAGGGCAGCTGTCAGTTGTGGCAGGGCTTATACGCCATAACAGTCAGCCAGCATAGCCAACAATAGCACATCTGTCCCTAATGTGCTTAATGCATTTTATGCACATTTTGAACAGAAGGGGATTGGAGAGTCCCCTGTACACCTGAACCTACAGTCAGCATTGTGGACGTAAGATCAGCCTTCCAGGGAATGAATCCACAGAAAGCATCTGGTCTGCATGGTCTCCCTGGCCATATCCTTAGATACTGTGCAGATCACCTGCGGATTGGGTGGGCGAGAGGTATTTGCAGACATTTCTTTTAAATCTCTCTGCCCTTTCATCTGAAGTTCGCACCTGATTTAACAAGACCACTATCATCTCAGTACCTAAGAAAAACAAGGTAAAGTGTCTTAATGACTACCAAACAGTGGTTCTGACATCCACCATCATGAAGTGCTTCAAGAAACTGGCTATGACACACATTAACTCCGGCCTTCCAGACAACCTTGTCCCACTTCCCACTGAAACAGGTCAATGGTGGGAGACATCTCCCTGGCCCCAGACTCATCTCTGGAGCATCGGGACAGCAAAGACAGCTACTATGGCTTAATGGTTATGGTTCTAATTTCAGTACTATAATTCCATGCAATTTCATCTCCAGGCTCCTAGACCTGGGACCCATCTCCTCCATTTGCAACTAGATCCTTGACTTCCTGTCCGACAGAGTGCAGTCCATGAAGATAGGTAGCAATATCTCTGCCACAATTACTGTATCCTCAACACTGGAGCCCTACAGGGCTGCATTTGCAGCCCCCTGCTCTACACCCTATACACTTTTAACTGTGTGGACAGATTATGCTCTGACTCAGTCGACAACTTTGCAGATGATACCAGCATAATGGGCTTTCTCAAAAGTTGATGAGCCTGAAGGTGATAGAGAGTCTGGTGACAACAATCTTTCACTCAATGCCAGTAAGCAAAAGAGCTATTCATTGAATTCAGGAACAGGTCGGTGCGCATGCTTCTATCTACAGCACATCAACATTAAGGTTGAGAGGGTCAAGAGCTTCAGGTTCCTTGAATGCCCATCACCGATAGCTTGTTCTGGTCCAACTATGTTAACACCACAGCCAAGAGAGCTCATCGGCACTTCCACTTCCTCAGGGGGCTAAAGAAATGTGGCACATCCTCTTTCACCCCCACCAATTTTTATCAGTATATCATAGAAAACATCCTATTGGATGCACCATGGCTTGGCACATCAGGAAACTGCAGAGAGCTGTGGACACAGCTCATCACATCATGGAAACCAGCCTCCCTCTGTGGATTCGGCCTGCACTTCACAGGAGTACAGCCGGTAAAGCAGACAATATAAAGCCCCACCCAACCCGGACGTTTTCTCTTCTTCCTTCTCCTTTTGGGCAGAAAAAGCAAAAGCCTGAAAACATACCACGCCAGGCTTGAGGACAGCTTCAACCCCACTGCTGCAAAACATTTGAAGAGTTCCCTATGATAACACGGACTGCTGATTTGAAGATCTACCTCACTGTGATCTTGCACCATATTGTCGACATACACTGCCCTTTTGGGTAGATGGGGCTCATCATTCGTGGTTGGCAGCTCATCTAGGAGAAGAAGAACTCTGATCTCAAATTGCCGCTGCCTCACGGCTATACCCACTCACGGGGAAGGCTTCGGGAGTAAACCCTGAGGAGCTAGAGTCCCTCAGGCAGTCGTACATTGAGATCAATGCTGACTGGCAACCCCTGCAACACCGCTGGTGCAAACTTCATCAGCCTTGCCGTTTCTTTGGTTTCATCAGCTGTGTGGAGAGGGGGAGTCTGCTGCAAGAGCAACAGCTTGCTCTCCATCTCGTACTGCCCTGGCTTGCATAGACAGTTAGGATGCAACATCCATAGTCGACCCTGATCAATGAAGGGCCTACGCTGCACTTTTTCTGCAGCTGTCACACTTCATTCTGCACGCTGTTATTGTTTTATCTTGCTAATGTGTCATTCTGCTCTGTTTTTGTTCTACTTCAATGCACTATTGTAATGAATTGATCTGTATGAACGGTATGCAAGACAATTTTTTTTATTTTAACTTGGTACATGTGACAATAATAAACTGATTTACTGATCTAAATGCAAAAGATGACTTTCCAAGGACAGATGGAGATGTATGGTAAATACTGGAAATGCCATAGATATATGCAATGGAAGAATGTAATATCATTATCTCATAAACTCTTTAAAGAGGGTACAGTTGGTGAGATAAATGGAGGATGACTGTCCTTCCATTCCTTCTTAATAGCAAGCCGTTAAAATCTCTCACCGTAACATAAGTATCCAAAAAACTTCTGGCTGCACTAATTTAGGGATATCCGAAATCGTTCGTCGTGTCTGGGTAACTATTCAGCTGGTCAAGCGAAGGGGAATTTGAGAATAGCTATCCATTAAAAGGACAGCTGGGATAATAAATCGAATTCTCGGGCTTCTTGATGCTAAGTACTTTGGCTCTGAGAGTCCCACGTAGGAGTGCTTAACTAATTCATCTCTGCATTTACTGAGTGAGAGAGTAAATGGGTTAACACCTCCGCAGAAGCAGGCAAGTAGACAAGCACATGAAATGAATCTAACGTGACAGAAGTTTAGACCTTCACACTCCAAATGGTTACACTTAAAGCTTTTCCTCCTCCAGGCTCAGTATTACTAATTGATTTATTTACTCATTATTACTTTTTTTTTCGTATTTGCAGTTTATCTTCTTTTACACATTGGTTGCTTGTCAGTCTGTGTTTGTGTGTAGTTTTTCATGGATTCTGTTGTATTTCTTTGTTCTAGTGCGAATGCCTGCAAGAAAATGAATCTCAGGGGCAGTATACGGTGACATATACAGTGCGTACTTTGATAATGAATTTACTTCGAACCTTGCGCTCTGAAGCATATTGTTCTCACTTCACAAATTGAGGCTGAAGCTTGGACTTTAATATTAAGCAATTTTTATTAAAAGATACAGTTTTTGCTAAATCCAGTTATTATTTACAACATACATTTTATACGTCCTTATAACTTAAAAGGAGGACATTCGGCCCATCGCATCTACGATAGCTCTCAGTTTCGTTCCTCCACTTATTTATCTCTTACCTTCTTTCTCTCACAGGTGCATCAGCTCTTTTTGTGATTCTACCATCTCCCAACTACCAGAGATGTCTCACAGCACTCAAGTAATTTCGGGATGTGAGAGGAAACCAAAACAGCCAGAGGAACCCACCTGGTGACAAAGAGAAGTTCCACACACCTGAATCGATGAAGCTGCATGGCAGTCCATCTTCCCTCCCTGTCTTCCAACAAACTGACAGCTACTTATCCTAATCATTATTACATGATCATGGGAGAGTTTTGCAGTTGTGATAGGTAACCATGAACTCGCTCCTTTGGGATCTCTTAACTTTTTTGGCGCTAGTCTTTTCTTGATACATACACTCAGTGACCACTTTATTAGGTACACCTCTACACCTGCTCATTAACGTAAAAGCCTCTTCGGTGATGAATATCTGTTATCTGTCGAGTAGGGGACCGTGCACAATTCTGATTTGATGGAGACAGACGTGAGAGCACAGCGGAACATCTGGAAAATTTCTGAAATGTCTGCTTTGCTGCCGCTGCTACTGTGTGGTAACCGGAATCTCCGGAGCTGAAGGCCTCGAAATCCTTGGCTTTGCGTGTTTCAGTGGCCGGGAAGAGGTTGTAGGCGCTTGGCAGAGAATGGCGCTCAGGAGGCTGTATTGGAGAGGCTGCCCGGAAGCTCGGAGTTTTCGGACGGATGGACTCAGGGTTGGCTGGGGTCGGCTGCTTCCAAGGCATCGGCAAGTTGACGGTGCCTGGAGCTTTATGACAGGGAGTTTCTCCCTTTTGCCGCTGCTATCAGGGACTCGGGAGTCGATCGACTCGAGACTTCGAGACTTTTTTTTTACTGTGCCTATGGACTGCTCTTCATCAAATTATGGTATTGTTTTGCACTGCTGTAACTATATGTTATAATTATGTGGTTTTGTCAGTGTTAGTCTTTGGTCTGTCTTGTTTTCTGTGATATCACGCCAGAGAAACATTGTATCATTTCTTAATGCATGTATGCATTTCTAAATGACAATAAAAGAGGACTGAGTGTTCTCATAATCTAAAAATATAAAATCAGCCAATCACGTGGAAGCAACCCAATGCATAAAAGCATGCAGGCATGGTTAAGAGCTTCAGTTGTCATTTGAACCAAACATCAGAATTTGAAGAGATCTAAGTGATTTTGGAATGACTGTTGGTGACAGAAGGTGTGGTTTGAATATCTCCTGGGATTTTTCATGCAGAACAGTCACTAGAGTTTATAGGGAATGAGCAGCGAGCAGTTCCGTGGGCAAAAACATCTTGTTAATGAGAGAGGTCAGAGGCAAATGGCCAGACTGGTTCAAGCTGACAGGAGGGCAGCCGTAACTCAACCATGCATTGCAACAATGGTGTGCAGAAGAGCATTACTGGATGAAGGGAATGTTGAAATTTGAAGTGAATGGTTTGCAGCAGCAGAAGACCATGAACATACACGCTGTGGCCATTTTATTAGGGACAGGAGGTAACTGATGAAATGGCCACTGAGTCTATCTCAGATTGTCTACCTTTCATTTCATTTCATTTCCTGCCGCATCAAATGGAAGCCTCTTACTTCTGAAAGCTATTCTGCTACTCAACAAGATACAGTGCTATTCACATACCTAATTCCATCCAACATGCTTTCTCCGCATATCCCTCGTACCTCTGGTAAAAATGATCTAAATCAATTTCGCACTCAAAAGAATAGCTAACCAAGCATTAATTGCTGTTTGTCAGTTTTCCAAGCTAATTTTGGGTGTAAAGGTTTTCTCAAACTTCAGAATCAGAATCAGATTCAGATTGAATATCACTGGCATATGCTGTGAAATTTGTTGCCTTGCAGCGGTACATTTTTTTATGTGCGCCACGCTCTGCCAGAGCCTCGGCGACCACTTTTTCAACTGGCTGTCTTGGAGGAAAGATTCTGTGAGTGGTCCCCCAAGTCCTTCTCATAGCGCAATTTGTTCTTTTTTCACGAGGCCGAGTTGCGAGCTCAACACTCAACCTGGCACGGATGGAAAGCGTGCCCGGGAGCGGCCCGACTGGATTCGAACTCGGGAGCCTTCGCTCTGGAGTCCGGCGCTGACGTCAATGCGCCACCAGTCGAGACAGCAGTACATTACTCCTCATAATAATAAAAAAATCTATAAACTGAATTAAGAAACATAATATGAATTAAATAAGTAGTGCATACAAAAACAAAAGGAAAAAAAAACTGAGGAAGTGTTCATGGGATAATTGTCTATTCAGAAATCTAATATTGGAGGGGAAGAAGCTGTTTCTAAAATGTGGAGTGTGTGTCATCAGGCTCCTGTACTTCCTCCTTGACAGTAACAATGAGAAGAAGGTATATCCTGGGTGATGGGAGTCCTTAACAATGGACGCCGCCTTTTTTTGAGGCATCACGTTTTGAAGATGTCCTCGATGCTGCTGAGGCTGGTGCCCGTGATGGAGCTGGCTGAGTTGGCAACTTCCTGCATCTTTTTCGATCTTGCGTCATAGCCCCTCCATGCCAGACTTCATTCCTGAAACACCTTGCTCCATTGTTTTGTATTCTGCTCCCTCATGCTTGTCTCCCTAATCAGCTTCTTTTCATCTCACCTATGACCTTCTCTTTGCATTTTGCAAATTTCCATATTCCAGGATAAACAACCTAATCTGGTTAATTGCTCCTTGCAAGTTAACTGAGTCCTTGTATCATTTTGATATATCCAAACTGTGCTTCTTCTAAGGGCAACATATCCTTCTGAAGCTGACTCCACAACAATTCACATTGCGCCAGGTGCGGCCCAACAGCAGTTTTGTAAGGTGGAGCATATCATCCGTCCGCTTGTGCTTCAAACCTCCCAATAACGCATGAGGAACGCTTGATGGCTCTAGGACAGTACTTGCTGGAGTTTAGAAGAATGGGAGGGCATCTTATTGAAATCTTTGAATATTGAAAGGCCTAGATGGAGTGGATGTGGAGAGGATGTTTCTAATATTGGGGAAGTCTAGGACAAGAGGGTATGGACTCAGAATAAAAGGACAGGCCATTTCCTTAGAACAGAGATGAGGAGGGATTTCTTGACTCAAAGGGTGGTGAATTTGTGGAATTCATTGCTACAGGCGGTTGTGGAGGCCACGTCATCGGGGATACTTAAAGTGGAGTTTGATAACGATTCTTCTTAAATTTTGATGAAGTGAAACTTTTCATAAGCTCCTCCTCAGTGCATATAACTACTAGTTGTGCAGAAGTCCTGACTAGGGTCTGTAAGGAGTTTATACATTCTTGCTGTGATTGCATGGGTTTCATCTGGGTGCTCTAGTTTCTTCCCACATCTCAGAGGTTAGTAGGCTAATTGGTCACATGGGTGCAATTGGGCAGTGGCGGCTCGTTGAGCTGGAAGGGCCTGCTACCATGCTGCATCTCTAAACAAATAAAAAATAAATTTCACCTTATGTTTCAATTGCAAATATCTAATCAGCCAATCATATAGCAGCAAATCCAGGCACAAAAGCATGCAGACATGGTCAAGAGGTTCAGTGTTCAGATCAAATGTCAGAATGGGTAAGAACTGTGATCTAAATGACTTTGGTTGTGGAATGATTGTTGGTGTCAGATGAAGTGGTTTGAGTATTTCAGGAACAGCTGATCTCCTGAGATTTTCACGCACAACAGAGTTTACAGAGAACGGTGAGAAAAACAAAAAACAAAAAAAATCCGGTGAGCAGTTCTGTGGGCGAGAATGCCTTGTTAATGGGAGAAGTCAGAGGAGAATGTTGAGATTGGTTCAAGCTGACAGGAAGGTGACCATAACTCAAGTAGTCATGTGTTACAATAGTGGTATGCATAACAGCATCTCTGAACACAGAACACATCAAAACTTGAAGTACACTGCCTAAACAGCAGAAGACCATGAATATACACTCTGCAACCACTTTATTAAGTACAGGAGATAACAAATAAAGTGACCACTGAGTGTATATGTGACAAATAAAGCTATTCTTTATCTTTATGTTTATTTCTTACTCTGTCTTGAAACACCTTTCCCTGAAGTTGAGAGATTACAGTAACTTTAATGCAACACCAGATATTGGGGATACAATTCATTTTCTAAACTATCTGTCCATCCTATGAACTAAATTCATGAATGGCCTGGGAGTCAATCTGCTAATGATCGAGTAGGACAGTATTTTCAGGGAGTGACCCATTTACTTCCCTGATAGCAGGGTCTGGATCAGCAGTTACCTCTCCCACAGCTGTTGCTTAATGGCCAATTCACCATTGCCAGCTGCAGTGACTCTGTTGCTGACTGTATTCTCTAATGTCTGCTGCACTAACTCTGAAAATCCAAATGCCACAGATGTTAGAAACCTTTAGTGACATGTTGCACTTCATGTTTTTTGTATGCTTGAACCATGTTGCCAACCAGCCGAACGTAGTTTGCAAAATGTTGGCAGGAAAATTTTCAGCAACATCTTTGAATACCTTCATTGCGATTTTCGTAGGTCCCACTGTCAGTTCCTTGAATTGCCTGTCATTGATGACCTGTTTGACTTGTGGACCAACAAAAATGCCTTCCTTAATCAAGACATCAGTTATTCTGACTTGAATGCTGCGTGATAAAGAAATTTCATGGTGATTTCCATGACCAGCAGCCCAAGATCAATGAGATACACCCACAAGTATTCAGGAAGCAAAATCTTTGTTGTCCAGTGTTATTTTAGATCAGGCAACAACAGTTTTTAAGCTTCTCAACCAAGCCAAACCCTTGGCGTGTGTAAACAAACAACTCCCACATACCAGCATTTCTAAAAGCTTCCTAGGACAAATCTCTGACATAAGAAGCCTTTATTAGGCAGCAGTTTTGGGAAACAAAAGTTCCTTGGGTAAACAAACCCTGGGGGGATGCCCTGAACCACTGACTACCTACCAGACATCCCACCTCTCCCAGAAGTTCCGGGAGTCTCCCGCATATTAATAGTGGCTCCCTGATGCCCGCAAATTATATACAATGTCCCGGAAATTGATTTTTTTGAGAGCAAGCGTGAGAGAGCGCGCGCGAGAGAGAGTGAGAGAGCGAGCGCAAGAGCAAGAAAGCAAGCGCGAGAGCGCGAGCGCGAGCAAGAACGACGAGAGAGAGCGCGTGAGAGCGAGAGAGAGAGAGGGGGCGAGGGCAAGAGAGAGAGAGAGAGCGAGAGCAAGAGCAAGAGCCAGAAAGCAAGCACGGGAGGGCGAGTGCGAGTTAGAGCGACCACTAGCGAGAGAGCGGGAGCAAGAGCGAGAGTTCCAAAAAAAAGTCAGAGTGGCAGAGTGTTCCAAAAAAAGAAAATATGAAACATATGTCACCCCAGACTACACTAAAGCGTACCCCTGCCTAATAGGGGTCAAAAATAATGACAGCATTGCTCGCTGCACTGTTTGCAACAGTGACTTTTCTATTGCCCATGGTGGGTTAAGACTGTAAAAGACATGTTGAGGTGAGTTTAACACGTGTCATTCGTTCATTAGCATAGCTAACGTTATTTAAACTAGCTGGCCAGCTGCTAAGGAGCTTCTCTATTGCAGACATCCCACCTCTCCCGGAAGCTCCGGGAGTCTCCCACAAATTGTTGGTGCTACCTCCCTGAAATGAGTTTTTGCAGGGTGGGGTGTCTGACCTACTGTTTATTTTTTCTCACAGCCCGCAAACAGCATTCAGTACCTTCTAAAGATCTGGTACTTTCAGACCATGATGAGGTGCAGGACTACAATTCTTCACCCAATTTCTGAAATATTTATCAAAATGCACACTGCCAGCATGGATGTCCTGCCCCACCACTGTAGATATAAACATCCCTCTTCCACTAGTCAATATGACATGGCATTCAGTCATTTTATCCTAACAGTGGACTGCAATAATCTTCTTAACACAGATATTAGACTAATGGATTTATGATTCACAAGATTCCCTCTTCCAAATTTGTAGAAAAGCAGAGTGATATACTGGATGCACATCTTCAAAGTTCTTCTTCAGTATGGACTTCTTGCTTGAGAGTGATACCTTCAGGGATTCCATTTGTCCTCACATAGGGAGAACTTTGTAAGATTATAATAGGGCATTTGCAGTGTTCTCATCCACTTCCTTTAAAATCCTGTGATCTGCACAAGTTGGTCCTGAGGAGTTATTAAACAAACTGCTAGAACAACTTGAGCAGTAACCTTGGGGTAAGGGAATTGACATTTTGGGTCAAAACCCTGCATCAAGCCTTCAACCTGGAAAATCAACAATTCCTTCCCTCCCCCCACAGGTGCAACATGACATGCTGAGTCACTCCAGCTGATTGCTTGTTTCCTCAGATTCCAGCATCTGCAGTCTCCTGAGGGGTCATTATTTTTTATTGCCATCATTTTGTTTATTTCTTGAATTGATTTTTGTATAACTCTATTCCTAATTCACTAGTAGTTTCTACAGCATATTGCAAAGTAATCATTTGTCATAGCTATTATTATTTTCATAACTCTTAAACACTTTTAAGGAGCATACACTTTCAGATGCACTTTTCTAATCCAATTATAAAGGGCTTTTGTTTTGATTTCAAAATCCTTTAATTTTTTTTCTCTGACATTCCTTTCTGTAGCTTCCACAACTGCCTTGTTTGTGCATCTTTTCAAGTTGCTGGGATCTGCACAACCTTTTGATTCTGATGTGCATTTTGTTTTATGTTGACCCATTTTTCTTTGACTGGCCAGAATTCCTTGTTTTCATAAGTAGAGTTGTAGTTTTGGCATATATAAAGACAAGATGTACTGCAGATGCTGGAAATCTTGACCAACACACACCCACACACCCAAAATGCTGGAGGACCGCAGCAAGTCAGCAGCATCTATGGAAGAGAATAAATTGTTGACGCTTCAGGCTGGTACTCTTCCTTCCTGCTGCCGTCTGTAAGGAGGTTCTGTGTTCTCCCTGTGACTGCGTGTGTTCCCTCCAGATGCTCCGGTTTCCATCCACAGTCCAAAGACGTACCAGGTTAATTGGTCATTGTACATTGTTCTGTGATTAGGCTAGGGTTAAATCAGGGGTTGCTAGGCAACACGGCTCGAAGGGCTAGAAGGGCCTATTGCACGCTGTACCTCAAGAAATAAGAAATCAGAATGCTTTAGCAGATAAATTTATTCCGTATTGAATTCCAGTGCTGATGAAGGGTCCTGACCTGAAAAGTTGTCTTCCATTTCCCTCCACAGATGTTCCCTGAACCGCTGAGTTTCTCCAGCATTTTGTGCACTGCTGTCTATAGAATTCATAAATCATCAGAGATCCCAACCATCCAGGCCAGGCCATCTTCTTATAGTTGCTATCAGGCAGGAGGTATTAAGCCTGAAATTAACCACAACTGGACTCAAGAACAGCTACTTCCCATCACATCCTAATCACAACATCAGTATAGCAACACTATGACCACTTTATACTACAATGGACTTTGCATCTTTCCTTGTATAATTTTTCACACAGTTTATGTTTTTCTTGTCTGTCTGATGTCACGTGTCTGTGATGCTGTCGCAAGTAAATTTTTCGTTGCACCCATCATGAATCCACTTGTGCACAGTACAGTAAGCTCAACTTTGAATTAATTATTATCTGAATACTTTCCACTGATACATGGTTGTCATACTCAAAAATAATTTTACTTGGTAAGCACTGGATCATCTCCAAGTCATTATGTAACAGTAAACTTTACTTAATCTAGAATCTTGAGTCACTGCTTTGTGCTAATCCTTTTTAAACTTAAGTAAGATACAAAGCTTCACTGGACCACGCAAACATTTTCCAGTTCAACAGCATAACCATTACTGTCTCCAACGCTGTTCCTAAAGACTCCTTCCAACTTCTCCCAACATGTAAACACAAAACTCCTGATAGTCCAGTCGTCAAAACTCCTAGTCATATATCATACAGCCACGGAGTTATGCAACATTGAGACAGGCAATCTGGTCCGTTGAGTCCAGCATCAAGGTTCAAGATACAGTCCCTATTGAAACTATTCACCCCGCCTCCCCCCGGAAGTTTTCATGTTTTACTGTTTTACAACATTGCATCATAGTGGATTTAATTTGGCTTTTTCGACACTGATCAACAGAAAAAGACTCTCTTTTGTGTCAAAGTGAAAACAGATTTCTACAAAGTGATCTAAATTAATTACAAATCTAAAACACAAAGTAATTGATTGCAGAAGTATTCACCCCCTTTTAATATGACACACCAACACTTCAAGCAACTTGGCAAAAAGGTTATTGAAAAGCTTAAGTCAGGAGATGGAGACAAAAAATTTCCAAGTTACTGAATATCTCTTGGAGTACAGTTAAGTCAATTATCAAGAAATGGAAGGATATAGCACAGCTGTAAATCTGCCTAGAGCAGACCATCCTCAAAAACTGACTGACCATGCAAGAAGGGAACAAGTGAGGGAGGCCACCAAGAGATCTATGACAACTCTGAAGGAGTTACAAGCTTCAGAGGCTGAGATGCGAGAGACTGTGCATACAACAACTGTTGCCCGGGTGCTTCAACAGTTGCAGCTTTATGGGAAAGTGGCAACGAGCAAGCTATAGTTGAAAAAATCTCGCATTAAGTCTTAGCTAGAAGGCATGTGGGACGCTCTGAAGTCAGCTGGAAGAAGGTCTATGATCTGAGAAAAACAAAATCCAGCTTTTTGGTCAAACACGCACATCATCAAAAACATACCATCCCTACCGTGAAGCATGGTGGTGGCTTCATCATGCTGTGGGGATGCTTCACTGCAGCAGGCCCTGGAAGGCTCGTGAAGGTAGATCGTAAACTGAATGCAGAAAAATACAGGGAAATCCTGGAGGAAAACCTGATACAATCTGCAAGAGTACTGTCACTTGGGAGAAGATTTGTTTTCGGCAAGACAATGACCCCAAGCATAAAGCCAAAGCTACATAGGAATGGCTTGAAAGCAACAATGTCAATGTCCTGGAGTGGCCAGACCTCAATCCAATTGGGAATTTGTGGCTGGACTTGAAAAGGGCTGTTCAATCACAATCCTCATGCAATCTGACAGAGCTTGAGCAGTTTTGTAAAGAAGAATGGGGAAAAATCGTAGAGTTTGGATGTGCAAAGACTTATCCACACAGACTCAGGGCAGTAATTGCTGCCAAAGGTGTATGTACTAAATACTGACTTGAAATGGGTGAATACTTGTGCAATCAATTATTTTGTATTTTATATCTATAATTCATTTAGGTCATTTCAGAGATCTGTTTTCACTTAGCCACAAAAGAGTCTTTTTCGGTTGATCAGTGTCAAAAAAGCCAGATTAAATCCACTGTGATTCAATGCTGTAAAACAATGAGACTTGGAAAACTTCCAAGGGGGATGAATACTTTTTATAGGCACTGTAAATTTATTATCGAAATCCCATATACTACCCTGAGATTCATTTTCTTGCAGGCATTATCATTGAACAAGGAATACAATAGAATCAATGAAAAACTACACACAAAGACTGACAAACAACCAATGTGCAAAAGGGGACAATACACACAATGTTCATCAGGTCTCAGCCTGAAATGTCGACTGCTTATTCCCATCCATAGTTGCTGCCTGACGTGTTGAGCTCTTCCAGCACATTGTGTGCATTGCTCTAGACTTTCAGCATCTGTAGTACCTCTTGTATCTATGTGTTTGTGCAAAAGAGGACAATTGTGCAAATACAAAAGAAAATAATATTAATACATAAGTAAACAAATAATACTGAGAACATAATTTGTAGAGAGCTTCTGCAATTTACAGTAATCTTTCTTTCTTTTTCAATCTTTTTATTAGTTTCATAATGATAAACATACCCTAGTATTGATACAAAGTTGTTGGGATTACATTGTTATGATTAACCCAGTTGACACATGGGTATTAAACCTCCCAATCATACAGTGTGCAAATGTAATATACAAAAAAAAAATCATGAAAATGAAAAAAAATATACCCCAAAAGAAAAACTAACCTGAACAGTGTTAATCAACTAAACTAAGAAAAAAAAGACATGGGCTGTTATATAACATCAAAAAAAAGGAACCATTAGTGTCGTCGACGCCACTCCTCTCAACATATATTAAAAAGGAATAGAATAAGTTTGGAAAGGTCAAATTACATCATATGAAAATGTTGAATAAATGGCCTCCAGGTCTTTTCGAATTTAATAGAGGGATCATAAATAACACTTCTAATTTTTTCTAAGTTTAAACACAACATAGTTTGAGAGAACCAATGAAATGTGGTGGGAATATTAATCTCTTTCCAATTCAGCAAAATGGATCTTCTAGCCATTAATGTGAGAAATGCAATCATCCGACAAGCTGAAGAGCTTAAATGACTTGATTCTATCATTGGTAACCCAAAAATCACAGTAATAGGGTGAGGATGTAAATCAATATTCAGAACAGTTGAAATAGTATCAAAAATATCTTTCCAATATTTTTTCAAAAAAGGACATGACCAAAACATATGAGTTAAAGAAGCTATCTCAAAGTGACAGCTATCACATACAGGATTTATATGAGAATAATAATGAGCTAATTTATCCTCAGACTTATGAGCCCTATGCACTACTTTAAACTGTATCAACGCATGTTTAGCACATATAGAGGATGTTAACTAATTGAAGAATTTTTTCCCATTTTTCAATCGGTAAAGTAATCTTAAGTTCCCTTTCCCAATCAGTCTTAACTTTATCAGATACGTCTGGACGTATTTTCATAATTATATTACAGTATAAATAATTGCTATTATACCTTTCTGAAAAGGATTTAAATCTAATTTTTTTCCCAAAATATCTGTTGAATATAATTCGGGAAGGTAGGAGAAACAGTACTTATAAAGTTTCCAATCTGTAAATATCTAAAAAAAATGGGATCTAGGCAAGTTATAATCTTACACTAATCCCACTGCATTCTCCCCACATTCCTGATGCATCTGATTCTACTGGTGTGTTATGCACAAGGGGCCATTTACAGTGGCCATTAAGCCTACCAACCAGCACATCCTGGGAATCCGGGAGGAAAACAGAGCAGCTGAAGGGAGAGCGGTTAATCAAAGGGAGATGATACGTGCAGAGAGCACTGCAGGCGGGGATCGAACCCGGGTCATGGAGCTGTGAAGCATTGATTCCTCTATGGGTGCCATTTGGCCCCAATAGCTAGTTATTGATTCTTAGTTCTTCCAAATGAGATTGGTATAGACACGCATGTCGGCTAGTATAATGTCGTGGGCTGAAGGGCCTGTTTCCATTCTGTACACCTCTACGTCTCACAGAGCCGAAGTACTCATGCCTCTGTAAACAGACTAGCAACCGGTTTCTGATGTTCCTTTTAAACCAACTTGGTTCAAAAAATCTATGTATAATACTGTGTAATTGCAACAAAGAAAATAATGGGCTATTATTAAGGAACAGTATCCAACAGTCCAGAAAATCTGAGTTCAAATCCAAGGTCCTGAGCACAATGGATTCCTCTGTTTTGTCCAGTGACAATGAGCTCAGTGCATCTTGTAGTCCCATTGGAAACTTCCCTAATTGGGAGCTTCTCTAACAAACTTAATACAAACTTCAACAATTCCAATTTTAACTTCCCACAACCAGCCAAATCTTCTTTACTAACAGCACAAGCACCAGCTTATAAACAGAAACTGGCGGAAACACTCAAAAGATTAGACAGTATCTGTGGAAAAACAAACAGATTTAATGTTTCCAGCTGAAAACCATTGCCAGAACTGGAAAATCAAGAAAACAAGTTGTACAGAGAGAATGGAAGAAAGATTTCAGATTAGAACATGAACACTCTGTTAGCATAGCTCCACAACAATCCTAGTCTCACCATATCAGGGATATTTCCTTTGTTTTACGTATTCTTCCCCTGCCCTCACTGCACTACTTGAACCGGTATTTTTCTCATGTTTGCATTACCCTTGGTAGGTTTTCAATATAAAATGAACTATTCTTCTCTTTCCACATATGCTGCTCAACATGCTGAGTGTCTATCTAGTTACTTTGCTGCTCCCATCAAGAAGAAGGTACAGGAGCCTCAGGACACATGCCACTAGGTTCAGGAACAGTTCCTCCACCAGATTGTTGCTCCTCTAGACAAGCTGTTTCAGTACACTTACACACTGGCACCTACTTGAAATGAAGTTTCCTGTTCATGAAAGACCATAAAGCCATAAGACATAGGAACAGAATTAGGCCACTTGGCGATTGAGTCTCCACCATTCTATCATGGCTATTTGCACGTGATTGTGTTGGTTTCCTTCCATATCCAAAAGACATGCAGGTTGGCCTCTGTAAATTAATTCTACTGCTTGTTGAGTTGTAGATTCTGGTGGTAGATGATGGAAATGTTGGGGAAACAGAGCAGGATTAAATCAGGCTTTTATCTTGCTGCTGCCATCAGGAAGGAAGTACACGAGCCTCAGGACTTACACCAACAGGTTCAGGCACAGTTATTACCCCTCAGCCAAAGGGGATAACTTCACTTGTCCCACCACTGAAATGTCCCCACATCTATGGGACTCACGTTCAAGGACTCTTCATCTCAGGTTCTCAATATTTACTGCTTATTTATTTATTATTATTAAGTATTTCTTCTTGTATTTGCACTGTTTGCTGTCTTTGCACATTGGTTGAACGCCCAAGTTGGTGCACTCTTCCATTGATTCTGTTATGGAGCATGCCTGCAAGAAAATGAATCTCAGGAGTGTATACAGTGGCATATATGTGCTTTGATAATTAACTTACTTTGAACTTTGAACTTATTTTCTGTTTTCAGCATTTGCAGTTTTTGTTATTTCATCTAGGGGCACACTGCTCACTGGGACTACTCTGCTGTAATCATCGAGATTGCTCTGTACATAATGGACATATGTAATACTTATTCTTCAGTGTCTAAAGATGGAAACAGTGATGTCAGCAGTAAAAGAGTGCTGATACTGTTCGTAGTAGGGTTGCGATATTCAAAAGGAACATGAAAATGATGAAGCTGTTCCCTAATAGGGTGGGAAAAGCTGCCAAGGAGGACTCAATCAAGGCTCAGGAAATGCAGTTTGCAGACAGCATTTCAGCAATTCAACTCTTATTAAGCATCAACAGAGGTAATCCAGAGGAGAGATACATCGTGCTCTGTGATCTCAGTAATGAACTCATTAATATGCCTTGCCTTTGTTCTCCTCTCTATTAGGAAGCTCTGTAATGTCATAAGAGAGCAAGAAACAGAAGATGACATAGGGCAGAGGAAGGCTGATGAGGAGCAAACATAGCACTGTGGACCTCTGTACTTGTGTGGTTTGAATCCGTGCTGCAGGAACTTCTGGTAATTTCCCCCCCCCCTTCCCTCTTCTTTCCTGCCTCACTCTAGCTCACCTCTTACCCTTCTGTTCTCCTCCCCTGACCATCACCTCCCTCTGGTGTCCCCCCTCATTCTTTTCCTCCCATGTGTCCACTGTCCTCTCCTATCAGATTCCTTCTTCTTCTGCCCTTTTTCCACCTATCACCTCCTGGCTTCTCACTTAATTCACCCACCCCCTCCCTCAACCAGTGGACATCACCTATCACCTTCTAGCTAGGCTTCTCCTCCCTCCACCTTCTTATTCTGGCTTCTTCCTCCTTCCTTTCCAGTCCTGACGAAGGCTCTCGGCCTGAAATATCAACTGTTTAATCCTTTCCATAGATGCTGCCTGACGTGCTGAGTTCCTCCAGCATTGTGCAATGTAATTGGTGGCAACGTACAGAATCCACAACCACCAACATTGAGTTGGGGTTCACTTTAAGAGGCGGATTTGATGTGATGAGATCATTATGTAAATGCCTTTTACCATGCTTTGAGTTCAGTTTTTGGTGTTCAATAAATGAGTTGTTACCTTTTTTTTCATAAACATAAAACGCCTCTGCTGTTTTATTTGTGAAAACTTAGCTGTGTGTGTGTGTGTGTGTGTGAGAGAGAGAGAGAGAGACTCTGGATTTCCAGCATCTACAGAACCTCTTGTGCACAAACTTGCAATTATATTAATGTTGAAAACTTGTTAAACATTGGGGTTAGTGTGTTCATTATTAAAACCAGAGTGCTATCTCACCTCCTGTCCTGTTTTGCATACTGCAGAGTTGCTGAAACACGGCTCCCCGTCTAGTTTGGAACCCTTGAGCGAAATGCTGATGCAAACGCTGATGTATTCTGTGGCATGATTTTGAGTCATTGGCAACTCAAATTACTAGACCAGAAAACCTTCTCAATAATTGAACAAACTATTCACCCGTGGCTACAAAAAGAATTATTCCTTATTTCATGTAAATTTGTAATGAGTGCCTGATGCACAAAGCATTACGAATTCAATAAAGGGCAAAGTGGAGGGAGCAAAGAAAGGCCATGAAAGTTAGGGTCTTTGTGATTTGACTGAAAGGAACGAGACTTCAGGCTAAAAAGCCATGGCCATTGATTTCTTTTCCTGAATTGCGCTGAAACCAGCAGATTGTATGTGAGTTTCCTTGTAGCTGAATTGCTTCAATTGTTTCAATTCCATTCATTTCGTTCTGGACTGAATAATTATCCGCTGTACCAGAGCAATCAACTAAACGTAATAGGCTGTTTTGAGAAACTCCAGTAAGTATCTCTGAACTGATCTGAACATATTGGTTGTTGTTTTGGTACGTTGCAAACTCTGAAAGATAACGGTGACTGATTGACTGAGAATTGATAAGGTATTTCAGCTTTCCGCTGGCTCTCATTATTCCAGGGGAACTTGTAAAGAGAGGCGAGCATTTATTAAGTACCTCATTATCACCCAGAGAGATCTTCGGGTGGCTCATTTTGCAGTGGTTAACTCCAAAGCACAGGTTGTGTGTATTTTTCCCTTGGCAGTTTAATCCACACCATTTGTGGATTGGACTCGAGGTTCATGCTATGATGTGTTTCTGGTGTCTAGTTACTCCTTTTTTCATTGCTACTTTGTACAGTTTTGCTCAGGGCACACTGGCTCTGCAGCCTGCAGGCAACGAACAACACAGCCCTACATTGAACAGAACTGGACTAAACTGACTATTCCTAGACTGTTTCAAGGATTTTGTGGTTTGATGTTTTATATTCTGTTTTTTGCTCTTTTTTTGCCATTTGTGCTATTTGATTTTTTTTGAGCATTTGGTATTTGATGTTTTCTTTGAACGGATTCCATGGTGGTTTCTTTGTTCCATGGCTCCCTGTGGGAAGACAAATCTCAAGGCTGTATATACAGGTCGACCTTCACTAATCCGGCACCATTGGGACCTGAGGAGTGCCGGATTACAGAAGGATCACATTAAGCATAATCAGTGCTGGATTACCGAAGGAACTGGATTACAGGTAGTTAGATTAGTGAAGGTCGACCTGTACTGCATATGTACTTTGAAAAATAAATGTATTTTGAATTTACTTTGAATCTTTGAAAACTACCCATGACCTCCTCCCACCATATCAGCTCCAGCACACAACAACAGTGTCATGCACTCAGTAGCCACTTTACTAGGTATGTTTGTACACCTGCACGTTAATGCAAACTAGACAATGGGGTGACCCGTTGGGGCACCCTTTGAGACAAGTGTAGTGTAGTCTGATGTGACCAGAATGAACATTAAGTTTTCCTGAATGGGATTGGTATCACTTTGCTTTGGAAACTGAAGTAGAAAACCTCAGTTTATTAAAGAAGAACAACACGTAGCAAAGCAAATATAGCTCCTCCTCGTTTAATGAAGGACACTTTTGATGGCATCATTTCTGGTTTATCTGCCACCCTTGTGCCTCTCGTTGTCACTCTGGAGACGTGCAGTCCTTTCATCCCCAGTTTCTTCATCTCTTCTGCTGTTTGTTCTTTGTCTCTGATCCTGGAGATGTGCATTTTTCAGCTCCTTTGTCTCTTCCTCTCTCCTCTTTCTGTGCCTGTTTTTGTCATTCTGGAGATGTGCAGCTCTTTCATCCCCTGGCTCTTCATTCCTTCTGCTGTTTGTTGTTTGTCTCTGATCCTGGAGATGTGCATGCCTCTCCTCCTCTGTCTCTTCTTCTCTCATCTTTTTTTGTCCTGACTCTTTGATCCTGGAGTCGTGCGGCCCTGGCCTCATCTGATTCTTGTTCTCTCCTTCTCCTTGCCACTTCCTGGCGATGTTTGGTGTCATCTCGTGACCATAATGTCCCCCTACCCTTTCCATGTGGCATAATTAGGCTGACCATTTTTTTTTACCCTTATGCTGGATAGAAGATACGAAGCACTAACACCAAAGGATGCTGATTATTCTTGATGATGTGGTTGGCGCTCTCCTAAATGGACAGGATATAGTCACCGCTGTCCTTTGATTGCAGCAAAGGGTTTATGGGTGTCTCGAAGTGTGTCATTACAATAAGATTTAATTATCTCTTATTGATGGGTGGCAGTTGGATCTATCCCAGATCTGCACATGCTGATGGTGATCAGCAGAATGTGACCCCTCGAAATGGAGCTGCCCTGCCCTTTAGCTCCGGTAGGTGTTGCTGCTGAGGCTGGTTATGCCCATGCGTCAGGCTGTTGCATCTTGACTTCCATGATGGCGGATTGGCACTCGGGTGAAAGTTGATTTTGGTGAATAAGCAATTTTATACGAATATATAACCCTGAACTTTGCCTGCATTCTGTAAATTAGCGCATTTTAATTTGACTTAGCCAAATAAAGTGCCACTGTAATGCACCGTTTGAGCTAATTGGAAGTCACAGACAGACGGACAGAGCATGAGATTTTTAGTAGTGTATAGATATCTAATCAGGCAATCATGTGGCAGCAATTCAGAGGTTAAAAGCATGCAGACATGGTCAAAAGTAAAGTTCCCTCTAATTTTTTTATAGCTGCATGGACCAATCATTGCTCTGAGGATTTTTTACAGGGCCTAAAAACTACACGGCACTTTAAATTATTTTTTTTTGTAAAATGCATACTGATGTCTCAGTATGAAAATTGAAAAATCACGTACTTTTGATTTTATTTATTGAAGGGTGTAATGAAATACATTACAACAATACAAAATTTTTCAAATTTCATAATTTTTTTCTCACTTTTCTTATTGCAAATCCATTATCATCTCAACACTGTCCAGATAACTTGTTGCATTCAGATATCTATTCTGAGGCTACGCCCTCTGCTCCTAGACCCCTCCACCGCAGGAAACGTCCTCTCCAAATCCAGTCTGTCGAGGCCTTTCAATATTCAATGTTTCAATGAGATCCCCCCCACCCTGCCTTACTCTTCTGAACTTTAGTGAGTATAGGCCCAGACCAGAGCCAACAAATGTTCTTTATATGATAACCCTTTCAATCCTGGAATCATTTTAATGAGCATCTGCAATGTCAGCACATTTCTTCCTAGAAAATGGCCCAAAACTGCTCACAATACTCCAAATAAGGCCTCACCAGTGCCTTATAAAGCTTCAACATTACATACTTGCTTTTATATTCCAGTCCTCTTGAAATGAATGCAAACATTGCACTTGCCTTCCTTGCCACTGCTCAATCTGCAAAGTGACCTTTAGGGAATCCTGCACAAGGACTCTCAAATCCCTTTGTTCCTCAGCTTTTGAATTTTCTATCTACTTAGAAAATAGTCTATGCTTTTATTTCTTCTACCAAAGTGCATGACCATACACTTCCTGAGACTATATTCCATCTGTCAATTCTTTGACCGTTTTGTGTAAGTCCTTCTGCAGCTTCTCTGCTTCCTCACCACTACCTGCCCCTCCATCATTCTTCACATCATCCACAAACTTAACCATAAAGCCATTAACTCCATCATCCAAATCATTGATATATAACATAAAAAGAAGGCGTCCAAACACAGACCCCTGTCGAACACCATTAGTCACCAGCAGCCAGTCAGAAAAGGCTCCCTTTATTCCCACTCTTTGCCTCCTGACAATCAGCCACAGCTCTATCCATGCTAGTATCATTCCTGTAACACCATGGGCTGTTAACTTGTTAAGCAGCCTCATGTGCCGCACCTTGTCAAAGACCCTCTGAAAATCCAAGTTACCAACATCCACTGATTCCATTTCTTGTCTCCTAGACTTACAATTAAGACAGAATCCACATCTGCAGTCAGTGCTGAAGCTTGAAATATTCCAGTGATGTCAGCAAGAATTGACAGTTCTTCAAATCTTTTGTTTCAAAGCGTGCAGTTCAACATATCAGTAAAGGTCTCAACTGAACCAGTCTTAACTCTCTCAGAAATGACGATTTTGAAATCATGGTATTACTGCGATAGATTTGAGGCAACGCTTTCATTGTAGTTTGTAATAGTAGCTGAGCAATTTTTTATCAGTCGTAGAACATTTTTTTCCAAGATCAAAGTTGGTTGTATTTGCAATGGCAACAGGGTCAAAAGCTTGCCATTCTCTTAACTCATCATCAGGAAATCTATTATCCAAGTGATTACACACTCTTGAATGAATTGAATAATAGGCACAGTGTCAACGTCAGAACTTATAGAGGCAAGTAGATCTTTCATTTTGTAACTCCAGTAAATAGTATTGCCAAGATACTGCAACAGTAGCTTGTTAATTTTAGCTTTTCTAAACTGTAGTGCTTCAATTGTACTCAAGCAGCTTTTCTGAATGAATTTACAAAGGGATGCCAGATTGTCGAAAACAATGTTAAGGACAGTTAATGCTAATCTATAGTGTGAGTTGGTCAAAACCTTCAGGTAGTAGTTGCTGATAGGATCATTACATTCATCAACTTGCTTTGTGGAATACTGGATCAAAACTTTGTAATTCCTCATTAAACCAGTAACAGCAAAAATGTCTTAACAACCATCTTACTTTTTTTAGTGGTCTAAATGGCACAACATCACATTCTGTGACATTAGCTAATTCTCCTAACTTCCTTTTTTTAACCAATGGTCTGCTGAACATAGTACACACTGTTTCTATATCCTACATAATTGATATTTACTTCCATGCACTGTCTTATTCCAGGTCTTCTCTGTGTGCAACTCAATATTACTCAGGATAGATGCTTAATTTTTCGTTGAAGAATTGCTTCCACACCCTTATTCCTTCCAAGTATAACAGTTACTCCATCACTATCTTTTGAATATCAAGATAGTTGTTGACATAATCTTTTTTTAATGACTTCAATTACAGTGATACTGTCACATGCAGTTAGCTTCAAAATACCCACAAACATAGTCTCATCCTAAGTTCTATTTTCTGGTTGAAACTTAAAATATAAAATGAACAATTTCTGGGCAGAAATGTCTGTACTTCCCTCAGCAATTAGTGCAGATTTCTCCAATTCTTCCATTATTTGATTCTGAAGCACAAAGCTGATGTTCTCACCATATTCACATGCTGTGCCAACTGTCTGGTATATTTACACAATTGGCCACATGTGCATGAGTTTATTCAATGGAATATATAGAAGCATTAGTTTTAATTGCTATGGTAATGTCATCAACCACTACTTTGACCATATCAGTTAGACTTATTTCACAGGTCTTGTTTCATTCTTGCTTCACAATCTTACGGAGTTCCAGTAATTAGAGGAGAAGATGGCGACACGACGCAGCGTGCAGCGGCCCCTCTGGTGATGAATATCTGTTATCTGTCACGTAGGGTGCCGTGCACAATTCTGATTTGATGGAGGCAGACATGAGGGCACGGAAGAACATCTGGCGAAACTTCTGAAATGCCTGTTTCGCTGCCGCTGCTACTGTGTGATCCGAAATCTCTGGAGGGGAAGGCCCCGAGTCCTCAGCTTTGCTTGTTGCTCGGCATCCGAGGGTGGGGTCGAAGCACTTGGCAGAGACGATGCTCGGTGTCGGAGGGCTCATCACAGGCTCGAAGTTTTCGGACGGACTCAGAGTCGGCTGTGGTCGAGTGCTCCCAGGATGCTGCATCGGCAAGTTTGTGGCGCTTGGAGGTTCATGACAGGAACAGTTTCTCCCTTCTACAATCTGCATGAGATGTTGGGGCTATCGGGACCCTGAGACTTTTTTTTTTACAGTGCCCATGGTCTGCTCTTTATCAAATTACGGTATTGCTTTGCACTGTTGTAACTATATGTTATAATTATGTGGTTTTGTCAGTTTTAGTCTTGGTCTGTCCTGTGTTTCTGTGATGTCATACTGGAGGAACATTGTATCATTTCTTAATGCATGCATTTCTAAATGACAATAAACGATGACTGAGTGTCCTCATAATCTAAAAAAAATCTCAATATGCGCAAAATTCTACATTTCTTCTGGTTGTGTAATTTGGTAACTATATGAATTCTCTGGTTAACACGCTGTATTAAGTAATCTAACTTATATTCTTCCCGTTTATTCACTACTAAATTTGCTCCAACTTTCATTTTTGTACAAATTGTGCATACAATATAGCTAGTATCTTATTATGTTAAAATATCACAGATTTTTATATTTTATTTTTGATATGAAGATGGTAGTTTAGTATCAATGAGTTGCAAAACCAGTCTACCTTAAATTCAGTACAAGACATTTAACTCTTCTTCTGCTTTTCTTTTTTATATCCTCAAGGTACTAAAATTAATATTACTTATTATTAGAGAGTACTAAAGTTAATAAGTTATTGTTAAAAAATAACAAAAATCAAAAATTATAATTTTAATAAAATAACCACAGTCTTGCAAACAATATAGTAGAAACCTTGTTCCGAAAATTTTTAATTAAAAACATCACATTCAATTATGATTGTTTGGAAGATTATTTACCAAAAAGGTCAGAATAACATTTTTTTTCACATAAAACAAACACAAACCTCAACTCACAACACATGTAAATTATACCACACAGTCAGAACAACTTATTGCAAAAGTAGAATATTTTGACTAGATGATGTCAGCATTCAATGAGCTGGTGGTTTATTAACAAAGAGCTACTGACTTCCATTCTGTGCATATTGTTACAATTTGCAAAAGTGTTATAACTTGAAACACCACCAATGTAAATAACATTGAAGCCCTAAAATATTTCGAAGTAAAGGTTATGGTACATTTACTATTTAGAAAATTTATGGATTATAATCATTAATACATAAATAATTATATGATAGTTCACAAATATATTAACATTAATCTCAAAATTCTATTAGCGCAATTTCAAAATAACATTAACATTATATAAAAGAACATTACAGCTATGCAGCAACAAAGGCTATGTGAACGGGAGCATTTCAGTTAGTGGGCGGCCACACACGTCAACTTAGGGGAACCAGTTGTGTTTTAGACCAAATATCAGAATGGGGAAGAAATATGATCGTAGTGACTTTGACCCCATAAATAACCCTTAGGGAACAGTGATCACAATATGATCGAGTTCACATTTAAATTTGAGAGGGAGAAAATAAAATCCAATGTGTCGGTATTTCAGTGGAATAAAGGAAATTAGAATAGCATGAGTGGCTGAAGTTGACTGGAAAGGGACATTTGCAGGAAGGACAGGGAAGTGCAAGACAAATATATTCCAGTTAAGAAGAAATCTTCAAAGGGAAGAAGGACACCACCATGGCTGACAAGTGAAGTCAGAGCCAAAGTTAAAGGAAAAGAGAGGGTATACAAGGAAGCCAGAGCTATTGTGAAGATAGAGGATTGGGAAGCCTTTAAAAACTTGCAGAAGGAAATTAAGAAGGTCAATAGGAAGGAAAAGATTAATTATAAAAGGAAGCTGGTGACTAATATCCAAGAAGATATTAAAAGCTTTTTTAAGTATATAAAGGATAAATGAGAGTCGAGGGCAGATATAGGACCAATAGAAAATGATGCTGGAGGTATTGTAATGAGTAATGCAGAGATGGCAGAGGAACTGAATGCGTATTTTGCATCAGTCTTCACAGTGGAAGACATCTGCAATGTACTGGACATTCAAGTGCGTCAAGGAAGTGACGTTTGTGCAGTGAAAATTACAACTGAGAAGGTGCTCAGGAAGCCTAATGGTCTGAGGGTGGATAAATCTCCTGGACCTGATGGAATGTACCCTCGGGTTCTGAATGAAGTAGCTGGAGAGACTGCGGAGGCGTTAACGATTTTTCAAGAATTGGTAAGATTCTGGCATTGTACTGGATGACTGGAAAATTCAAAATGTTACTCCACTATTTAAGAAGGGTGGAAGGCAGCAGAAAGGAAACCATAGACCTGTTAGCCTGGCGTCAGTGGTTGGCAAGTTGTTGGAATCGATTGTTAGGGATGAGATTATAGAGTACCTGGAGGCACATGACAAGATAGGCCAAAGCCAGCTTGGTTTCCTGAAAGGAAAATCCTGCCTGACAAACCAACTGCAATTCTTTGAGGAAATTACAAACAGGGTAGACAAAGGAGCTGCAGTAGACATTGTGTACTTGGATTTTCAGAAGGCCTTAGATAAGGTGCCGCACATGAGGCTTCTTAGCAAGATAAGAGCTCATGGAATTACAGGGATGCTACTAGCATAGGTGAAGCATTGGCTGGTCAGCAGAAAACAGAGACTGGGAATAAAGGGATCCTATTCTGGCTGGCTGCCGGTTACCAGTGGAGTTCCACAGGGATCGGTGTTGGGGCCGCTGCTTTTTACGATGTATGTCAATGATTTGAACTATGGTATTAATTGATTTGTAGCTAAATTTGCCAATGATATAAAGATAGGTGGAGGAGCGGGTAGTGTTGAGGAAACAGAGAGCCTGCATAGAGACTTATATAGTTTAGGGGAATGGGCAAAGAAGTGGTAAATGAAGTACAGTGTTGGAAAGCGTATGGTCATGTACTTTGGTGGAAGAAATAAACAGACAGACTATTATTTAGATGGGGAGAGAATTCAAAATGCACAGATGCAAAGGGACTTGGGAGTCCTTGTGCAAGATACCCTAAAGGTTACCCTCCAGGTTGAGTCGGTTGTAAAGAAGGCAAATTCAATGTTGGCATTCATTTCTAGAGGTATAGAATATAAGAGCAGGGATGTGATGTTGAGGCTCTATAAGGCACTCGTGAGACCACACTTGGAGTATTGTGTGCAGTTTTGGGCTCCTTATTTTAGAAAGGATATACTGACATTGGAGAGGGTTCAGAGAAGATTCACAAGAATTCCAGGAATGAAAGTGTTACCGTATGAGGAACGTCTGGCAGCTCTTAGGCTGTATTCCCTAGATGAGGGGGGGATCTCATAGAAACATTCCGAATGTTAAAAGGCCTGAACAGTTTAGATATGGCAAAGTTATTTCCCATGGTAGGGGATTCTAGAACAAGAGGGCATGACTTCAGGATTGAAGGACATCCGTTTAAAACTGAGATGCGGAGAAATTACCTTAGTCAGAGGGTGGTAGATCTGTGGAATTTGTTTCCACGAGTGGCTGTGGAGGCCAAGTCATTGGGTGTATTTAAGGCAGAGATAGATAGGTTCTTGATTAGCCAGGGCATCAAAGGGTGTGGGGTGAATACAGGGGATTAGGGATCACTGGAAAAATTGGATTCCCTGTTCTACTGCATTCTTCGGTGCCCTACTGTTCACTGTGTAACACCTGCCGTGGTTGGTCCTACAGAAGTGCAACACCTCGCCCACGACTGAATAGCGGAACAGACGCGATGGGCCAAATGGCCTACTTCTGCTCCTATATCTTATGGTCTTATGGGCCGTGGCATGGTTGTTGGTGTGGTTTGAGTATCTCAGAAACTGCTGATCTCTTGAGATTTTCACGCATAACAGTTGCGAGCGTTTACAGAAACCGATGCAAGAAACAAAAAAAAAAAAATCCAATGAGTAGTAATTCTGTGGGCGAAAATGCCTTGCTAATGAGAGAGGACAGGGGATAATTGTGAGACTGGTTCAAGAAGACAGGAAGGGGACAATAATTCAAATAGCCAAATGTTACAACAGTTGAGTATCTCTGAATGTACAACATGTCAAACCTTGAGGTGGATGGACTACAGCAGCAGAAGACCACGAACATGTACTCAGTGGCTTCTTTATTAGGTACTGGAGATACCTAAAATATTGACCATTGAATGTAGAACAGTACTGCACAGTACAGGTCCTTTGGCCCATGATATTGTACCAATATTTTAACCTACTCCAAGATCATTCTAACCCTTCCCTTCTGCAAAGCCTCCAATTTTTATCATCCATGTGCCTATCTTAGAGTTTCTTAATTGTCCCTAATGCATCTGCCTCTCCCACTACCTGTGTAGGGTGTTTGAAGCTCCCACTACCTGTGTAGGGTGTTCCAAGCTCCCACCATTTCCCTGCATAAAAAAAACTTACCTCTGACACACCACCTATGCTTCCCTCCAATAACCACATAGAGTCATAGAGTTATAGAAGAGTATAGCACAGAAATAGACCCTTCAACTCATCTAGTCCATTCCAAACTACTTAAACTACCTACTCCCATTGACACGTGCCAGGACCATAGCCTTCCATACCTATATCATCCATGTACTTCTCTTAAATGTTAAAATCGAGCTTACATGTATAACTTGCGCTGGCAGTTCATTCCACACACTCGCAGCCCTCTGAGTGAAGAAGCATACCCTCATGTTTCCCTTAAATTTTTCCCCTTTCACCCTTAACATATGACCTCTGGATGTTATACCACCCAGCATCAGTGGAAAAAGCCTGCTTGCATTTGCCTATCTATAGTCCTCATAATTTTGTATACTTCTATCAAATCTCCTCTCAATCTTCTATGTTCCAAAGAATAAAGTCCTAATCTATAAATTTTTCCTTATAACTCAGGTCCTCAAGACCCAGTAACATCCTTGTAAATTTTCTCTGTACTCATTCAACTTTATTTTCATTTTTCCTGTAGGTAGGTGACCAAATATGCACGCAATACTCCAAAATTAGGCCACAATAATTTCTTATATAACTTCAACATAACATCCCATCTCCTGTGCTTAGTACTTTTATTTATGAAACCCAATGTGCCAATAGCTTTTTTTATGACCCTATCTACCTGTGACACCAGTTTCAATGAATTATGGACCTGTATTCCCAGATCACTGTTCTCCCGCATTCTTCGGTGCGTTACCATTCACTGTGCAAGACCTACCATGGTTGATCCTACTGAGGTGCAACATCTTGCACTTGCCTTCATTAAATTCCATCTGCCATTTTTAGCCCTTTTTCCCAGCTGGTCCAGATCCCGCTGCAAGCCATAATAGCCCTCCTTGCTGTCCACTACAGCCACAATCTTGGTGTCAAGCAAATTTGCTGATCCAGTTAACCACATTATCATCTAGGATATCGATGACAAACAACAACTGACCCAGCATTGATCCCTGCAGCACTCCACTAGTCACAGTCCTCCAGTCAGAAAGGCAACCATCTACTACCGCACTTTTCTCCCACAAACCCAATGTCTAATCCAATTTGCTATCTTATCTTGAACGCCGAGCGAGTGAACCTTCTTGACCAACCTCCCCTACCTTGCTAAAGTCCATGTAGAAAAATCCACTGCCTTGCCTTCATCCACTTCCTTGGTAACTTCCTTGAAAAACACCTCAAAGTTATGCCCTCTTGTATTGGCCATTTCTGCCCTGAGAAAAAAGTCTCTGGTTATCTGATTGAACTGTGCCTCATATTATTTTGTATACCTCTATCAAGTCTCCACTTACCCTGCTGCACTCCAGAGAGAAAAGCCTGAGCCTGCTCAAATTTTACAGAACAAAATCTGTCATCCTTATACAGTATTAATCACCAAACCTCAAACCCTGGGCCTCCTTACCTCCCTTCGCAACCAGATGTCGACTTCATTATTGGAAGGTCACAGTTGATTCGGATTGGTAATAACATCTTCTCCTAATTGGCAGTCAACACAAGTGCACCACAAGGATTCGTGCTTCATCTCCAACTCTATTCTCACCAGAAACAGCTTCTTCACCTCCACCATTAGATTTAGAAACACTGCATGAATCCATAGTAATTTGTATGTCTGTGCATTACTGCTGCCACAAAAGAACACATTTGATATCATATGTCAGTGATAATAAATCTAATTCTGATTCCGATGATCTGCTACTTCATTAGAAGTTTGAGGAGATTTGTTATGTCAGCAAAGACTCCAGCAAATTTCTACAGATACACCATGGAGAGCATTCTGACTGGTTGCATCCCAGCCTGGGATAGAGCTTCCAATGCAGAGAATCACAAGAGGCTTTAGAAGGTTGTAGACTCTGCCATCTCCATCATGGGCAGAACCCTTCCCTACCAATGAAGACACGTTCAACAGGTGAAGCCTCAAGAAGGCAGCATCCATCACTATGGTACTTTGCCAGCTGGGATACATCCTCTTCTCATTACTACCATTGGGGAGGAGTATAGGAGCCTGAAGACCTTCACTGAATGATTCAGGAATAGTTTCTTCCCTTCACCACCAAATTTCTGAATGGTCCATGTTCCCATGAATACCAACTCACCATTCTTTGCTTATTGCACTTCATTTATCTTTATAACTTATGGATATTTACGTCTTTGCGCTGAACTGCTGCCATGAAACAACACATTTCAATTCGTGTGCCATGAATAATAAATGGATCCTGATTCTATTTGCAATATCTGTACCATCAGTGTGTTGACTGTTGCTGGAAACACCGAGTAACACACGCAAAATACTAGAGAAAATGAACAGGTCAGGCAGCATCTTTGGAATGAAATAAATAGTTGAAATTTCGAGCCAGGAACCTTCATTATTTTCATCACATCCCTCTGGTCCTCCTCCTTCCCTTTCTTACACGGTTCACTGTCAACTCTTATAAGATCCCTTCTTGTTCAGCCCTTTTACCCCTTCCATCTGTCACCTCCCAGCTTCTAATGTATCCCCCTTCCCCACCCACCCACCTTCTCCCTCAACTGGTCTCACCTATCACCTGCTAGCTTGTACTCCTTTCCCTCTCCTCAATCTTACAAACCTATAATGTGCACCACCAAGAAAGACAGCAGGTACCTGAGCACCTTCTCATATCTCTGACAACATGCACTCAGCGACCACTTTATCAGGTACACCTGCATGCACACTTGCTCGTTGACGCAAATATCCCGCCAGCCAATCACGTGGCAGCAACTCAATGCATAGAAGCATGCAGACAAAATCAAGAGGTTCAGTTGCTGTTCAGACCAAGATCAGAGTGGGGAAGAAATATGAACTAAGTAACTTTAACTGTGCAATGATTGTTGGTGTCAGATGGGGTGGTTTGAGTATCTCAGAAGCTGCTGATCTCCTGGGATTTTCATGCACAACAGTCTCTGGAGTTTACAGAGAATGGTGTGAAAAACAAAATACGTCCAGTGATTTGCAGTTCAGGGAATGAAAATGCCTTATTAAAGAGAGGGGTTAGAGGAGAATGGCCAAGCTGTTCAAATTGACAGGAAGGTGACAGTAACTCAAATAACCATGCATTACAAAAGTGGTGTGCAGAAGAGCATCTCTGAATGCACAACACAGTAAATCTTGAAGTGGATGGGCTACAGCAGCAGAAGACCTTACCAGGTTCCACTTGTGTCTACTGTAATAAAGCAAGGCAGTAGCTCTATGAGATGTACCACCATGCCTCCCACTAGTTGTTTCAGTTCCATTTACGTACAATCTTTACAAGTGGCCAAAATGCTACACCTGCCCATTCACCTCCTCCCTCACCTTCATTCAGACTCCCAAATAGTACTTCTAGGTGAGGTAACACTTCACCTGTGAACCTGTGGGAGGTTGTCTACTCTATCTGGTGCTACTGATGCAGCCTCCTCTACATTGGTGAGACCCGTCGTAAATTGGGGGACGGCTCTGTGGAGAACCTCTGCTCCATCCACCAAAAGTAAAATTTCCCTTTGGCTAACCATTTTAATTCCTAATTCCCATTCCCATTCTGAACATCAACTGTTCATTCATTTCCACAGATGATGCTTGACCTACTGAGTTCCTCCAGCATTGTGTGTGTGTGTGTCGTTACGTACAATCAAGCTTATTGAAGGCTTGCCACAAGGCATTTTCATCTACATTGACAAACAGATCTAGTTGCAGTGATAGTGGATAGTCTAATGATTAGGGAGAAGAATTTCATTCCTTGAATTGATTTAGCTTGCTGCTTCATCAGGAGCACAGGAACAATTTTTGCTTTTGTGAGAGAGGAGACCTCCAAAAGCACTCAAATCTCCTTGACCAAGGGTGTACCAGTTGGACACAGGCTAACAGATACCAGTACAGAATAACCTTTATTTCTGTTGCCTCTTTGATACAGCAAGAACATCTCAAAGACCCGCTCTTTTGGAAAAAGCAGTTTTCAAGGTGGGTAGTGTCTGCAATGATTTTTGCTGCCTGTTTTTTTTTGTCCTGGCTACATACAAGTCCTGCAGTGATGCTGGACTGCTGCCAAGGCCATTTTCTACTATCCTGACAGTTCAGTGTAGTTTCTGTCTATTGTGGGAGGATGCTGCTCTGAATCAGATTCAACATTTGGGTTCCTGGGCATCATTATTTCTCAGGACCCCAAGCAGGGGGACCATATTTTTATTCAGTAACAAAAAGACCCAGCAGGAGGCGTACTTCTTGTGGCAGTCGGTACAATTCCATCTTCCCCAGAACACGCTGATGGAATTCTACACTGCCTTCATACAGAGCATCCTCACATCAGCTATTGCTGTCTGACTCGGTGCAGCATCCTCTCACATGTACAGAAACTAGACCGAACTGTCAGGACGGCAGGAAATGTCATTGGCAGCAGGCTAGCATCACTGCAGGACTTGTGTGTGGCCAGGACCAAAAGGCAGGCAGGAAAAATCACTGCCGATGCTACCCACCTCCAAACTGCCTTTTCCAAAAGCTCCCTTCTGGAAAGCCCTATAGGGCTGTAAAACAAAAACTACACCATTTTAAAAATTTCTTACCCTGGCACTTAATCTGATAAACCATTTTAGTTAATCTGATCAATCCTTCTAGTGAGCCTCCCCACCCCTTCTATCAATTACCCTTGTCTCTACACTGCACTGTAGGCACTTCAATCTACTTATAATTGCAAACACGAGGAAATCTACAGATGCTGGAAATTCAAGCAACACACACAAAATGCTGGTGGAATGCAGCAGGCCAGACAGCATCCATAGGAAGAAGTACAGTCGACGTTTCGGGACGAGACCCTTCGTCAGGGCTAACTGAAGTTAGAGATAGTAAGAGATTTGAAAGTGGGAGGGGGAGGGGGAGATCCAAAATGATAGGAGAAGACAGGAGGAGGAGGGATGGAGCCAAGAGCTGGTTAGTTGATTGGCAAAAGGGATACAAGGCTGGAGAAGGGAGGGGTTCATGGGACGGGAGGCCTAGGGAGAAAGAAAGGGGGAGGGGAGCGCCAGAGGAAGATGGAGAGCAGGCAAGTAGTTATTGTGAGAGGGACAGAGAGAGAGAGAGAGAGAAAGAAAAAAAAAGGAAAAAATAAAAAATAATATAAAAATAAGGGATGGGGTAAGAACGGGAGGAGGGGCATTAATGGAAGTTTGAGAAGTTCATGCCATCAGGTTGGAGGCTACCCAGACGGAATATAAGGTGTTGTTCCTCCAACCTGAGTGTGGCTTCATCTTGACAGTAGAGGAGGCCGTGGATAGACATATCATAATGGGAATGGGACACCTTCTCCTTGCCAGCTCTCCATCTTCCTCTGGCGCTCCCCTCCCCCTTTCTTTTTACCCATGCCTCCTGTCCCATGATCCTCTCTCTTCTCCAGCCTTGTATCCCTTTTGCCAATCAACTGTCCAGCTCTTAGCTCCATCCCTCCCCCTCCTGTCTTCTCCTATCATTTTGGATCTCTCCCTCTCCCTCCCACTTTCAAATCTCTTACTATCTCTTCTTTCAGTTAAGTCTTGACGAGGGGTCTCGGCCCGAAACATCGACTGTGCTTCTTCCTATGGATGCTGCTTGGCCTGCTGCGTTCCACCAGCATTTTGTGTGTGTTGCTACTTTTATTAATGCTGCTTACATTGCAAGCACCTGCTGGTATTTACCTGTTTATGCACATTTTATTCCATATCTGTACTTTAAACTCTAACCTCATTTTGTCAGATAATTGTTTATTCTTCACAAGTATTGAATGTTTTATTTTGTTGCATGTCACACCCTGACTAACGCACACAGCAAATTCCTGATACGTGTTCAGTATATGGTGAATGAAATTGATCCTTGGTCCTTGATGACACATTCCTGACCAAAGGTGGTCAAGGGGCAGTTAAGCCCAAAGGGAGGCTGGATAGACCACAGGCAGCTAGACCAGCAGCGAAGGTCAAATAAGAGCACACTCTTGGCAGCCAGGAGTACATTGCTCCAGAGAGAAATAAAATAAGACAGAAATTGGCTGCGAGAGGAAGCAACCAGATAATACTATCAGCGGGATACCGCGGGATACGCAACGGGAAATCCAGCCAAGTGTGCGGGTGAGGATGGAGCTACAGCTGAATCCATTAATTCACTGATAAAGGCAATTTCATGGAGGAAGGAAAGCCAGGGTCTTCTTAATTAGGAGTGGAAAGTTCTGTACAGATAAGAGCACATGGCATTACAGGGGATGTGTCAAATTAGATAGATAAAGGATTAGAAAGTCAAAAGCAACGAGCAGCTCCTAATGGAAAGCACTTTAGAAGGGAATGAGGTGAATAGCTGAGTAGCTCAGGGATCAGCTACAGCAAAGGCTCAGCCTCATGTCTTTATTAATGGCCTTCAATGTTACACCTGAGCAACAGACGATGCGCAAAAGGCAAATATGACCTGCTACGTAAGTGTGGAACGAAAGCGACAATGTAGTAGCAGGATCAAATGTTTTTACTGAATCATGTTAGTAATGGTACATACTGGGCAATTTACAGCGTGGGAGTGACGAATCAGGCCCGCCGAGACAAAAAAAAACATGCGCACTCGAAAGCCCGCGACCAAAACACCGTGCCTCTCAAGCGTCGGAGGTCCAGTCGATTGGCTCCATGCGCACTCGCCGCATTCTTGTGAACCTACTTGGGAAAAAGTAAAGCCTGCACAGTCTTGAAAATTCAATGAAAACCCTGCAGATGCAGAAAGTCTGGAATAAAAGTAGAACATGCTGGAAACACTCAGCGGGTCAGGCTGAATTTGTGTAAATAAGAGACTGAGGCCTCTGTCAGTCAGAGTTGTCCACGGGCATTGTGTCTTAGCAGTCTAGATGTGCAAGCCTGGGCAGTACAATATGGAGGGCAAGCTGTTGCCAATGTAGCAAACTCCCCCGTTCCACGCATCTGATGAACCCAAAGGAACGGCAGAGGCCGATACAGTTTGGTACCAGCAGCGTTGCAGGAGTTGCCAGTCAGCATTGAACTCAGTGCAGAACTGCCTTAGGGTCTCCAGCTCCGGATATTTCCCTTGGGGTTTACTCTCAAAGCCTTCCCCATGAGTGGGTATAGCTTCAAGGCAGCAGCGGTTTGAGATCAGAGTTTTTCTTCTCCTAGATGAGCTGCCAACCACGGCTGATGAGCCCCATCTGCCCGAAATGACTGGTTTTAAGGTGCCAGTAATCCATCTTTGCCCCATGTCCTGTCAGTAGAAACAGTTCTGTTGGACTTAGTAGCTAAGCCACATGTGAAGGCCAAGAGCTGGACTTGGTTGTCAGAGGCTATTTGAGGCGCGCACCATTGGGAGCATTTAATAGATAGTGGGAGCTTGTCCTCATTACCATCCCCAGTTATAACAGTGGAAGTAGTAGCAAGGTTAATATTACAGGTTAAAAACCCTTCAGTCAGGACCTGTGGAAAGAGAAACAGCGTTAACACCAAGTTAGAGAGCTTTTGTTTTGCTTTCCACAGATTCTGTGGCACATTCGTTGATTCCTGGGTGCTCCTGATGAAAAAGCTCCTATTAATGTGGTAACAGGTGGAGAGTGGAGGTAAAAGACTGCGCTTAATGAGATTTCTGGAAGAAGATGGTGCCAGCGAACAACGCCATTATCCAGGCGAGAGCGGAAGGCAGGCGAGTGTTTAGCGCTGTCTAGCAGCGTCCTGTTTACTGCTGCCAGCGAAAGGTGTCTGCGTGTGACAGTCTGTCTCTACCTCTCGCTCGCTGCCCCTGGAAGCAGGTCCTTGAGTTCGAACGGTCTTGCTCCCCTTTTGCACTGGAGGATTGTGCTGGAGTCCTGGGCCCTGGTTTAATCTACGCAGCTTGTGGATTAGACTCTGTAGAACACATTTTGATGTGTTTCTGGTCACTCCTTTCCCCATTGCTATTTTACACTATTTTGATCAGGGTAACAAGCAACACAGTGCTAGGCTGAGCTGAACTGAACTGAACCGAATATGCCTAGATGCTTCTGTCTGTGTTTCTTGCTCATTTTTTTTCTATTTTGGCATTTGCGTGATTTGCTTTTTTTATCGCGAGGAGTGGGGTTAACGTTTGTCTTCGAACAGGTTCCAAGGTTTACTTTGTTTTGTGGCTGTCTGTAGGGAAGACAAATCTCAGGGTTGTATATTGCATACATACTTCGATGATAAGTGTACTTAGAATCCTTTTGAATCAAAACTGAATAGCTCACACAAAAAGCTGGAGGCACTCATCGATGGAGAGGAATAACCAGTCAACATTTCGAGAAATGTCAACAGTATGTATGTGTTGTGATTATCAAACCACTTCTGTGGCACCAGGTGAACAAAGCATGTGCAGGCAGAAAAGATGAGTGAGAAAGGTCTTTACCCTGTTAATTAATGGTCATGAAAGATTGTAAAACAAATACTTCAGCACCCAGAAGAAATCACAAACACAAACGATTCTACAGGTGCTGGAAATCTATATCAAGATAGGCAAAATGCTGGAGGGGCTCAGCAGGTCAGGCAGCATCTATGGAGAGGAATGAATAATCGATGTTTTAGGTCGGGACCCTTCATCAGGATGGGAAAGGAAAGGGGCAGAAGCCAGAATAAGAAGGTAAAGGGAGTAGAAACTTCTTCCTTCTTCTTTTCCAGTGGTTGAATTGAGAATGATAGATGCCTTTCTGGGTTGTGGAAATTGGAACATTGGGGGCATTTAAAGAGGAATTAGATACATTTTTGAAATAGCAGGAAGTTCGTTTACTTCCTGCTCCTGAACTTCCCGGACTTCCGGTCAAGATGGCGCCTGCGCACAACATTCCCATGGTCGGCATCTTCTGGACAGACCACCAAACTACTTACTTCACTTCTTTTATGTCTGTTTTTCATCTTGAATGTTTTCCTGGAACTGTTAGAGACTGTGATTTGCAGTTTGGAGATTGTTTGGGTAATCCAGCACGTTGCTGTCTCCAAGAGGCTTCTGGGAGGCAGCAAGCATGGGCCTCGAGGCAAGGAGGCTGTGGGGCGTGTAAGCTGATGTTGGACTCTGATTTCGCTGATTAAAACAATGAGGGAGATTGAAACATCGAGGCAAATACAGAAGGTGAGCACCAGCTGCCTGCTATCTGATCACTGGTGGGAAAACTCTGCTGTTGGAGGAGGGAACATGTGTGGCCTGCCACTGTGCCTGGAAGACTTTAACATGATTTTTCCACGTTTATGGGTATGGATTGGGATATGGAATTGGATTATGGTCTTTGGACTTTATTTCAATCTTATAGTTTTTTATATTCTGCATTTTCACCTGTTCCTTCTCATTTTTTTGTGCTGAGGAGAGGGATTTGGGGGTTGATATTCTTCTGGCATTTTGTGCGGGCGAGTGTGGTCCGGGTGGTAGATCGATGTTCTTGTTGTGCTTTGTTCATTTTTTTTGTGGAGGGAGAGGGGTATTTGGGGGCCGATGTTCTTTTGTTTCATGCAGAGGAGAGGGGTTTGGTGACTGATGATTCTGCTGCCGTTCTTGTTTTTTCTTGGTTTCGTGGCTATCGGGAGAAGAAGAATCTCAGAGTTGTATACTTTGATAATAAATGTACTTTTGAATTCTTGAATCTTTGAATTGAGGGTCACAAGGAGCTGGCACAGAAGGGGAGTTGTGGCCTGAGGTGGATCAGGCTTTCAATGGTAGAACATACTTGAGGGGCCAAGTGGCCTACTCCTGCTCCTACCTTCTTGCCTGCTTGTGTCACAGATGCACTCCTATGCATGCAATATCACTCTCAATAGACAATAGGTGCAAGAGTAGGCCATTCAGCCCTTCGAGCCAGCACCACCATTCACTGTGATCATGGCTGATCATCCACAATCAGTATCCAGTTCCTGCCTTATCCCCATATCCCATCACTCCGCTATCTTTAAGAGCTCTATCTAACTCTTTTTTGAAAGAATCCAGAGAATTGGCCTCCACTGCCTTCTGAGCCAGAGCATTCCACAGAACCACAACCCTCTGTGTGAAAAAGTTTTTCCTCAACTCCATTCTAAATTGTCTACCCCTTATTCTTAAACTGTGGCCTCTGGTTCTGGACTCCCCCAATATCGGGAACATGTTTCCTGCCTCTAGTGTGTCCAACCCTTAATAATTTTATATGTTTCAATCAGATCCCCTCTCATCCTTCTAAATTCCAGAGCATACAACCCCAGTCGCTCCAACCTTTCAACATATGACAGTCCCGCCGTCCCAGGAATTAACCTCGTGAACCTATGCTGCACTCCCTCAATAGCTAGAATGTCCTTCCTCAAATTTGGAGACCAAAACTGCACACAGTACTCCAGGTGTGGTCTCACCAGGGCCCCGTACAACTGCAGAAGGACCTCCTTGTTATGAAGGCCAGCATGCCATTCACTTTCTTCACTGCCTGCTGTACCTGCATGCTTACTTTCAGTGACTGATGAACAAGGACACCTAGATCTCGTTGTACTTCCCCTTTTCCTAACTTGACACCATTTAGATAGTAATCTGCCTTCCTGTTCTTGCCACCATAGTGCATAACCTCACATTTATCCTCATTAAACTGCATCTGCCATGCATTTGCCCAACTCACTGAACCTGTCCAAGTCACCCTGCATTCTCATAACATCCTCTCATATTTCACACTGCCACCCAACTTTGTGTCATCTGCAAATTTGCTAATGTTACTTTTAATCCCTTCATCTAAACATTAATGTATATTGTAAATAGCTGCAGCCCCAGCACTGAGCCTTGCAGTACCCCACTAGTCACTGCCTGCCACTCTGAAAAGGACCCATTTATCCCTAATCTTTGTTTCCTGTCTGCCAACCAATTTTCTATCCATGTCAGTACCCTACCCCCAATACTATTTGCTGTAATTTTGCACACTAATCTCCTATGTGGGACCTTATCAAAGGTTTTCTGAAAGTCCAGGTACACTACATCCACTGGCTTTCCCATGTCCATTTTCATAGCCACATTCTCAAAAAATTCCAGAAGATTAGTCAAGCATGATTTCCCCTTCGTAAATCCATGCTGACTCGGACCTATTCTGCTGCTGCGATCCAAATATGCCGCTATTACATCTTTTACAATTGTTTCCAGCATCTTCCCCACCACTGATGTCAGACTAACTGGTCTATAATTGCCTGTTTTCTCTCTCCCTTCTTTCTTAAAAAGTGGGATAACATTAGTTGCCCTCCAATCTCTTTTTGAGATTATATCTTTTCAGGTGGATATTAAAAATCCCAGCTCATTTCAAAGGAGGAAAGTTGGTGAATACAGCTTGAATGTAATCCATGATCTATGACACTGAAATTGATAATCTAGATCAGAATTACACTGCCATTGGTTGGACTTCAGAGTTCTGTTCAAATTAAATTTAGTATCAAAGTATATCTATGTCACCATATTCTAGCATAAGACTTATTTTCTCAAAGGTATTTACAGGAGAAAAGGAAACACAATAGAATTTACAAAAAAATTATACCTAAACAGACAAAGACTGACAAGAAGTCAATGTGCAAAAGAAGACAAACAAAGCAAAATAAGAAGTCATATTGGGAACAGGAGCAGTAAAGAGTCCTTGAAAGTAAATCTGTAGGTCGTAGAATCAGTTCAGAGTCATGGTGATTGAAGTTATGCATGGCAGTTCAGGGACTTGATGGCTGCAGGATAATAACTATTCCTGAAGCTGGTGGAGTGGGACCTAAGGCTTCTGTATGTCCTGCCCAATGGTAGTTGTGAGAGGAGGGCACGGCCTGGATGGTGGGACTATATTGGCTCGAGTGAAATGGGCTCCCGTGCTGCGCTCATTGCAATAGAGATGTTAAGTTCTTCAATCCACCAACATCCCCTCCTCTGCAAGAGACTAGACCTTGGTTTGACAGTGAGCTGTGAGGGGAGCTCTGCTTATCTCTGATTTATCAGTTATCATTAGATTGATTATGTTACATGCTGTTTTGCTTTCCTTGGCAGAAGGATAATTGTGTACGTTGGTGAAGATTCATACCAGGAGTCATGCTGTAAAGTCTGCAGCATCACTAATGAAGTTATTGAAAATCACAGCCACCCAGATTGAATATAGAGCAATAATCTTATCAAATGAGATCATAACCTGAAATCTGGCTCATTTATTAAAATCATCTCAAAACCAAGAGATAAAAATTCCTCCAGGGCATATAGTAATGCTTACTGTTTGTGGACAAGGTCATGAGGTGCGTTCATTCGACACCGCAGCTTGTGGTTCTTTGGTGTCAGAAGACAAACAACGACCGTGATTGAGTTGGTGCCTGGCTGGTGGATCTACAGAGAAACCCAGCTTGCTGCAGTGCAAATGACAACATCTCCCAGACCTTTGCACCTGGCCACATCAGTGCAGAAGCAGAGAACATACTGGGGGTCAGAGGCAGACTCAGTCCTCCCATGGGGTTTTGGGCCAAGTCCAGCAACAATCTTGTACTCAAAACTTGGGAAGACTCAACACAACTGGCTCCCTAACCTTGTACTTCTTTTAGCAGGGACACCTAGGTCATTTCTTTTGAATGGGATCACTGCCTGTCACTAAATAAGAGTCTTCTTTTAAAATAATATTAATACTTAAAAATTGAAAGTGTTTATAAATGGATGTATTATTTTACATAATATTTACACAAAAAGAAAATATTAATTATAAATTGAAAGAGTCAAATTAATCTATCTTTACTTTTTAAAACAATGTTTTTAACATTTCAAAATCTATTTATTTATTAATTATTGATATCAAGCGCAGAATAGGCTCTTCTGAGCCCTCGATCCGCACTGCCCAGCAATCCCCCACTTTAAGCAACACTAACAACATGCTGGAGGAACTCAGCAGGCCGGGCAGCATCTGCGGAAACGTTGAGTCGACGTTTTGGGCCGGAACCCTTCGTCAGGACTGTAGAGGGAAGGGGCAGAGGCACTATAAAGAAGGTGGGGGGAGGGTGGGAAGGAGAAGGCTGGTAGGTTCCAGGTGAAAAACCAGTAAGGGGAAAGATAAAGGGGTGGGTGAGGGGAGGCAGGGAGGTGATAGGCAGGAAAGGTGAAGAAGGAATAGGGGAGGGAGGTGCCTATCACCTCCCTCATGGTTCCGCCTCCTTCTACTACCCATTGTGTTTCCCCTATTCCTTCTTCACCTTTCCTGCCTCCCTTCCCCCACCCCTTTATCTTTCCCCTTACTGGTTTTTCACCTGGAACCTACCAGCCTTCTCCTTCCCACTCTCCCCCCCCCCCCACCTTCTTTATAGGGCCTCTGCCCCTTCCCCCTACAGTCCTGACGAAGGGTTCCGGCCCGAAACGTCGACTCATCGTTTCCACAGATGCTGCCCGACCTGCCGAGTTCCTCCAGCGTGTTGGTGGGACTATATTGGCTCGAGTGTTGCTGACAACAGTGTTGCTTTGACCCCAGCATCTGCAGATTATTTTGTGTTTACGATCCCCCACTTTAACCCTAGCCTAATCATGGGACAATTTACAATGACCAATTAACCCACCATCTGGTATGTGTTTGGACTGTGGGAGGAAATCGGAGCACCTGGGGGAGAACGTACAAACTCCTTACAGGCAGCGGTAGAAATTGAACCCAGGTCACCCACACTGTAAAGCGTTGTGCTAACCACTACACTAATTATAAATTGAAATTAATTTTTGTGAATGTATTTTTAAGTTATTGAACACATTTTTTTCAATATTCCAGACTATTTTAGCTGTTTGCGAATGCCTCTGACCACCAGGTCAGCTTGGGACCTTGGTTGTCACCACTTGCAACCTCAGCACTCCTTGGACATGTTGCCAACATTGGGCGGGGGGGGACTCTAGGACCAGACGACACAGCCTCAGAACAGAGGGATGCTTCTTTAGAACAGAGATGAAGAATTACTTTAGCCAGAGGTTGGTGAATCTGTGGAATTCATTGCCACAGGCACTGTGGAGAGAAAGTCATCAGGTATATTTAAAGCAGACATAATTAGGTTCTTGATTCATAAGGGGCATCAACGTTTACGGGGAGAACACAGGAGAACGGAATTGAGAGAGAAAATAAATCAGCCATGATCGAGTGGTGGAGCAGATTTGACGGGCTGAATTGTGTAATTCTGCTTCTTTGTCTATTGGTTTTGTAGATGGTGCTCTGACCCAGGGGACCTAAACAAGGAGGGCAATGGAGCCACAGAACTGCAAAAGGTTAGTGCTACTGTGGGCATCCGTGAGAATAAGCAAGGTATAGCCTACTCTAAGGACACTGGCATGTCCTTGGGTCTAAACTTGCAAGCAGCTTCCCAAGGTATGGTAGCACTCTGGTTACCAGCCTAACCATCAGAATGAAAGACCTAAAGTTCAGGTTGTAACAGGCCAGCTAAGGAATTTCAAAAAAAAACAAGAGATTCTGCAGATGTTGGAAATGCACAGTAACACACACAAAATGTTGCAGGAAATTAGTAGGTAAGAAGAGTAGTAGACAGTTGACTTTTGAGTCAAGACATTTCATCAGGGCTCAATGAAAAAAAAGTTTCGATATGTCTCTAGTAAAGGAGGTGTAAGGTGTTCCTAACCTCTGCTAACCCACAGGTCACCTTTGGGCAAGGTGTAGCACCTGCTTAGTGCCTCCCCCACCAAAGGAGGTCAGATGTCCGACTTTAGGCTGGAAAGTCTGGCTTTTGAACACTCTGTCCTCTGTCTGGCGCCACCTCGAGCCAGAACGTTAATTTGTCCTCCTTTTTTGGGTCTGACTAAAAAACTTATATAATTTACCTCAGATGTACTTAAAACATTGGGAACTGAAAGCTATGACAACCGTTAACGCATTTTTATTATACGTAGTTGCCGTTGTCAACACCGCTGATGAGCTGCAGTGTACGAGTCACGTCAGCACGTCTGAGAGGGTCAGTCTGCCCAAGGCCGCAGTGGAGAGTGGTTGACTTTTTTGTTCTTGTCTCAAGCCCCTAAAGAAATGCTGAAAAGAAAGACTATATTTAACCATGAATGGGCTGAAGAAATTGGATTTGTTGCTAAAAGCAGAAAAGATAACTTGTGTGTTTTTTGTACACTATGCTGTTGTGATGTGGAGATTGGCAGAAAGGGAAGAAGTGCAGTTGACCGACACGCTACCACAGATGAACATAAAGTTAACACTCGTACTGCTGGTATGTCATCATTGTTATCATTTTTCTCCCCAGCTCAATCAACTCAAGATGACAAAATCTTGGCTGCAGAACTGTGTAAAGTGTATCATGCTGTGAAGCATCATCAGTCATACAGAAGTGTTGATTGTGGAGTAAAAGTTGACAAAGAAATATACAGTGACTCATTGATAGTGAAAGGTGTGACATGTGGGAAAATTAAAGCAAATGCTCTGTGTGAAAATATTCTAGCATCGTATTCTGTACAAATGCATGTGGAGTATATCAAAGAACATGGTTTGCCCTTTTCAGTAGCAACTGATGCTTCAAACAAAGGTGCAACAAAGTGTTTCCAAATACTTCTGAGATACTTTCATTTTGAGAAGGGAGTGCAACATGTGTTACTTGACTTTTACAGCGATAACAATGAATCATCAGAGGGCATAACAAATCAGCTACTGGTTCAACTAGAGACGTCAGGTCTAGATCTGAATAAAGTGTCTGCATACACTGCTGACAATGCAAGTGTAAACTATGGAAAACACTGCAGTGTTTATCAAAAACTGAAAATGGCTCAAAAGAACATTATTGCTGCGAATTGTCTGGCCCGTATTTTGTACAATGCAACAAAATTTGCTACAGGAAAACTGGAAATTGATGTTGAAAATATTGTGCTCAAAGTGTACAATCATTTCAGCATCTCAGGTAAAAGAACAGCACAGTTAAAGGAACTGTGTTGTCATCTGTTATGGCATGTTGTGACTAGATGGCTGTCTCTTTTGCCATCTATTGACAGAATACTTAAGTGCTGGGAAGTCCTAAAAAGTTATTTTTAGAGTCTAGGTGAGGAGGAGAGCTCCAAGGTACTGTGGAAGTGCTATGGAGATGAAGGAAATGCCTGTGAATCGTCTGAGATCTATTTCTTCTTCCTCAGTCACACTCTTAAATTGTTCCCAAGACACTATTGAAGCACTAGAAGCCAAGCATTCAGCATAATTTCAGTATTTAAGCTAATGGCTGAACTGAAAAGCAAACTTGAGAGCAGAGTAAAGGACTGTCTTGTTTTGGCTTTGCAGTGAACACCAAGCTTAGCCAGCTTACCCCTGACATGTGGAAGAAATGTGAAGCAGACTTCATTGTTTTCTATGAAAGTCATAAAGTACTTAAGTGACAGGTATGACTTCTCTGAAAACAGCTTTCGTAACAAAGTGTCAAAATTGAGCCTACTAAGTGCCATACCTTTTGGGGAATTCTGTGATGCATTCAAGGCCTGCAACCTTCAAGATATTGATATGGATGAATTATATGAAGAGTACGGGATTGTGGAGGCAATTATCAATACTCCTGAGATGGTGGATAGCCATAGTGAAGAATGTTATCTCAAGCTGCTCAGTAAATCTGAGGTCTCTTTCACTAACCTGAAGAAGGTGAGTGCTGATATCTTCTCTATTCCATGCAGCAATGCTCCCACAGAACGAGTTTTTTAAATGATGATCTCAGCTTGGAGAAAGGGGAGAAGCTGTCTGCAAGTGGGCTCAGTTGGAGCAGAGCTCCAAATATGTAACAACCTCTCAGAAGAGTGGCCCAGCCATATACAAAAAACTCCTGGCCAACAGAGAACTCCTGGAGATGGCAAGTAAAAGGCAGAAATACAAAAAAAAGACATCCATACCTGGCAGTCCATGGTAGGCCTAAGTAGGCTACTTCCTTTAGTTTGTGAAAAAAGCTAATTTGGTTAGCATATCTGCTTCAGCAGGAGTAAAAATGAATATTCATTTCTTTCAGTTCTTTATTTATACTGTATGAATGCATGTATGTAACATGCAAAATGATGAATCATTGAATGGAAAAAGGGCTCTGGCAGAAAATCACTGATTAATGATGAAATAGCTAGGTTTTTGCTGGATTTATATAGGCATAAAAAGTATCATGTTAGAATTCTTATTTAATAAAATAATTAAAGTTTGCATTTGTTATTTTTGCAATATGGTTTAAATTTTATAAAAAAATATATTTTTTGGAAATGCATTGTATATACATGGTAACCTCTGACCTCTTTGCAAATTTGGAAATGGCCACCCTACCCTCATCCCCGATCAGAGTCATGTGAAGCCATGGGAGTAGGTAGTGGATGGTCGTACGAGCAGCTACTGCATACCGCAAGTCCTGATTATGCAACCACTGATGCCAGGCAGACAAACTCTGAAGAGTATTGATAATGGCTGGGGTCACCCATCTGCCCAGAAGAAGGCAATGGCAAACCACTTCTGTTGAAAAATTTGCCAAGGGCAGTCATGGTCACAGAAAGGGCAACAGCGTGAAGGGAGTCTTCCCCACAGGCAAAGATTCCTCACTCAGTAGACAGATGGAAGACCGTGATCACCCACGTCATGTGACACGGCACAGAATGATTAATTCATGAAGATGGAGCCAAGTAAATTAGTCTCCCATTTGATTCTAATAATGGCTTTTAGGGAGAAAGACTCCTTTCCTTATCCTTACTGCAATACGCCTGAAGGCTGATTTATAGTTGTGCGTCAAATGGATGCCGTAACCTACGCTAGTGGCCTACGTGCGTTGTGAGCATTTATACTTGTGTGTTGGTGTGTTTGTGTCACTCTGCAATTCGGGCACATCACACATGTGCGCACACCTGCCCGCGCAAGGTTTCATGGTCATGATAGTCTTTCTCGGGGTAAACAAGAAGCCAGCATCTTTTTTCGTAAAAGCGAAATGTGTCCTCCATAATTTCGGAGGTCTGTAAAGCTTTATGGAAAGCATCGCAGCCAGAGTTCCTTCCCTGCCTTTCAGTCGCCCAATGGGAAGCTATTGCAGCCTAGGAGGAAAAGCGATGCTACCAAGAGGACCAATCACAGCTATTGCGGCCTGCGTGCCGTGACGCACAGTTACATTTTGGGAGAGGTGCACGTCAGGCTATGGCGTAGGGATCCGCGTAGGGTTCGCGGCTACGCTGTACGTACGGCGTTGAGTTAATGCAGAAGTATAAATCAGCCTTGACTCTTTCCCCAAGACGCTCAAACAATGTGCCAATGTTGCCAATTCAGTGCAAATGATGCCTGTCCTCAGACGGAGAGTGAAAAGGCCTGTTGCTTGTGGATGGCCCAGTGCTTCCTTGTGAAAAGAATGAGATTTATGGAGGGGGAGCAGTCTTGATCCTCCTGGTCCACAAGGTATTTCACAGGCCAGCAATTGCTTTAAACCAAGCACCATGAAAGACACTGTTGTGTGGATCTCCTCGACCCTAAAACGTTATTGTGGAACTGATGATGCTTTCATTATTTAAACTAGCTGGTTGCCAGCAGTCGGATCCTCAGCTGCCTTAACAGTAAAGACAAGATGTCACAGAGAATGTTGTATTGTTACAGGAGCTATCAATAAACTAAGGCTTAGTATTCAGAGAAAAAAATTGAGGCATTACTCAAAGAGCAAAAATCTCCTGGGCAATATTCCTCCCTCGAAGAACAATAACAACAACAAGAAATAACTGGCCTTCCATCTTACTGGGTTGTGTATGATTTTTAAAGGAGGGAGATATTTGCTGGGCTTTGATTGGAAAACAATGGGCCACAATGCCTTGCAAAGCTGGGTCGGCACGGTAACGCAGTGGTTAGCATAAGGCTATGACAGGGCCGGTGACCTGTGTTCAATTCCGCAACTGTCTGTAAGGGGGTTTGTGTGTTCACCCCATGGCCACATGGGTTTCCTTGAGGGGTTGCAGTTTCCTCCCACATTCCAAAGCTGTACGGGTTAGTTGATTATAAGCCCGAGAAATTCAGCAGAGGCTGGAAATCCAAAGCACTGGAGGAGCTCGGCAGGTCAGGCAGCATGTATCTCGGCCTGAAACAATGGCAGTTCATTCACTTCCATAGATGCTGCCTGACCTACTGGATTGGGGCATTAATTGATCGCTTGAAAGTCATTGGACCACATGGGTTTGTTAGGACAGAACGACCTGTTATCGTACAGTATCTCTAAATAGACCACCATGGTAGTGTAGCAGTTGGCACAACGCTATTACAGCTCAGGGCACCAGTGCACTGGAGTTCAACTCCGACGCCACCCTTAAGGTGTATGTATGTCCTCCCCATGAATGCATGGGTTTCCTTCAAGTGGTCTGGTTTCCTCCCAAGTTCCTCATATGGTAGGTTATTTGGTCATTGCAAACCAGAATCGGGTTTTCTATCACCGGTATATATCGTGAAATTTGTTAACTTAGCTGCAGCAATACACTGCAACAGATGATAATATAGAAAAAATAAATAATATTTGTATATCAAATATTTAAATTTAAATATAGTGCAAAAACAGAAATAATAAAAACCGAGGTAGTGTTCATGGGTTCAGTGACCACTAAAGCAGAGGGGATCCCAGATCGCTGAGTGTGTGCCTTCAGGCTTCTGTACATCCTTCCTGACAGTAACAAAAAGAGTCCTGGGTGATGGGCATCCTGAATAATGGACATCACCTTTATGAGGCACCGTTCCTGTCATTAGGTTAAGGTTAAATAGGTGTTTTGCTGGACCTGAAGGGCCTGTTCTTTAAATAAAATAAATGGCTCCCAGCGCCATTGCTGAATAAATAGATGCGAAGTAATGTAAATAAAAAGTTCTCCTTCCTAGCTTAAACAAAAGATAAAACCTCCCACGCAAAATGAACACCGTACAGATAATTAAATTCAAAAAAAGTTGGAACAGAATTCATTCCAGGCTATAATCCAATTTTCAGATTTAGAAGATGGCATCAAACTGCCAGTTTACGATATAACCCGAGCATTTTGATTAAATTGCAGTCCTGAAATCACTCTCCAGGTATCCATTCTATGAAAGTTCTAGCAGCAGGTAGAATGAATGTTTTGGCAGTGCAGTGCTATGAATTCTGGAGCCCGCTAATTTGCCCTCAGCCTGTTCTGTTTTCTTTGGGGAATCTGACACGCATTCGGAACAAATTTGCATGATGTGATATTCGTCTATCAATGTGTGCATCCATATGCTAATATCACACAGCATGATTTTGCAAGCAATTATAATGCAGGTTTTGCAAATCAACAAACCTGCTTTGAAGGTGAAAATAGAAAAGAAAGGCTTGTATACATAAGCACAAGAAATTCTGCAGATGCTCGAAATTCAGTGCAACAGACCCAAAATACTGGAGGAACTCAGCAGGTCAGACAGCATTTAAGGAGGGGATTGAACAGTCAATATTTTGGGCCAAGATCCACCACCTAAAATGTCGACTGTTGATTTCACTGCATCGATGTTGCCTGACTTGTCATAGTGGCTAGTGAAATGCTATTACAGTGCCAACAACCAAGCTGGGTTAGTATTTTCTCCCTGTGATAGCAGAGGTTTCTTTTGGGTATTCCGTGTTCATCCCACGTTCCAAAGACTTATGGATTTGTAGGCTAATTGGTCACATGGATGTGATTGGGCAACATGGGCTCCTTGAGTTGTAAAAGTCTTGCTACCATCCTGTACCTCTAAATTGAATTGAAAAAATATATAGCACCTTTGAAAATTTGTCTCTACACTCATGGTGTAGATCCAGCAGAGGTGCAGGACCTTTGGCACTCTGAGCCCATGCTGAGCATGAAGGACCCATACACACTAATCCTAAACTGATTCTATTTATTCTCCCCAATTTCCTATCAACTCCCCTTCAAATACACCTGTAGTATATTCAATACTTCACTAATATTTGAGTAATGTTGTAAATATATTGTTTGATTAAATAAGCATTCTTTGCTTGTTTATACAATTTATTACAGGTTATATGTAAGAAGTATGTGAATGGCATACATTATTACTTCATCTAGCACCTCACTAAAGAAAAATTAAGTAGACAGGTTATCCCGGCTCCCGTGTTTTTCTTTCAATTAGTTTCTGGATTTATAAAACATAACCATGGTGACCAAGAAGTTTTAAAATGAACCCGAGATAAGTACCTACATGTTGAAGCACAGCACATTTTTCTTTGGAATGGGAGAGAGAGGCATTCGAGCTTAAAAAAAAGTGTAGAAACATTTTTCTTTGGAAGGTGAAAGAGATGTTCATTGTTGATTGCAGACTACTTTAGGTTTCATAAGTAAAATCAAATGGAAGGGGAGTCTGGTTTAGTTTAAGTTGTTGAATTGAAGGAATTATCTGAGCATTGCCAGTTCAGTGATGGCTTAATGATGAACTGAGAGATTGCTTAAGATCTGTGCAATCTTACAAAAAACATTCAAAAATGGCTCTTAACTGAAGCATAACTCACATTTAAAAGAACACTTGAAATTGCTATATCAATGGAAACAGCAGCCAGAGACATAATTGAGTCAGAAATGAAAATGAACATTAACAAAATCCCAATAAACAGAAACCTGCTTGGCTGAACAAATTGTGTTTCCACTGTGGCAGGGGCTCATATACACCAGATGAATGCAGGTTTAAAGGTAAAATTTGCAAAAAATACAACAAAGTAGGACACATACAAAATGCACATCAGGCAGACAAAAATAAATAGGCTGCACAAGGAAAAGAAAAGGACAAATGGTCAAGTTGCAGCTTCAAAAAAGTTGCAGCTGATGAAAAATTTGATAATGATAAGAGTGACACAGGACTGAATAGTATTATGATTTACAATGTGAAAACTGACAATATACAAACAACATGGCTTACACCAGAAGTCAATGGTAAATTAATTAAAATGGAATTGGACACTTGCTCGGCTATTTCAGCCATTCCACAAAATGAGTTTGATCAGCATTTCAAAGATACTGAACTGAAGCCTGCAGATATCCAACTAAGAACTTACACTGGAGAAAAGTTAACTCCAGTGGGAATGGCTTTCACAATGGTGAAATGCAACAACAGATAATGCCACATCCAAGGTTTACAAAGCCTAACCAGTCCCCTTCATCATCCATGATAAAGTAGCCAGTGAGCTAGATCGCATGGAGGCTGAACAAATTTTTCCCAAGGTTGAATGGAGCCCATAGGCAACGACAGTGTACCCAGTAGCCAAGAAAGATGGGTCTGTCAGGAGCGGTGGCGACTTTAAGTTCACCATCAACCCAGTACTAAAAGTAGATCAAAAGCCTCTTCCCGTGTTAGAGGATATCTTGGCAAACTTTTCTGGAGAGAAACACTTCAGCAAAGTAGACTTAGCTGAGGTCTATCTACAGATGGAGATGGAAGAACCCAAGGTGTTTCTCACCACGAGCACCGTAAAGAGTTTTATCACTACAATAGGCTTATTTTAGGAGTAGTGTCTGGCAGAAAGCTATGGACTGGTGCTACAAAGTTGCCCAGGCTCTTGGTGTTACCTGGATGACAATTATAGTTACTACTGAGGATGACAAGGAACATCTCCAAACGCTCAAGACAGTGTTAAAAAGATTAGAAGATTGATGATCTCAGGTCATGGTGCGACAAGTGTAAATTCTTTAAACCAAGCATCACTTACTGTGGTCACATCATTGACACACAGGATTTACACAATTATGCTGAGAAAATTCAAGCAGTGAAAGGTCATAGGATGTATCACAGTCATGGTCCTTTTTAGGATTTGTCAATTACTGTAGCAGGTTCTTCCCAAACCTGGCTACTGCGCTCGACCCCTTGATGTCATTACTACAGAACTGTTAGAAATGGCAATGGACAAAGCAGTGTGAGGTGGCTTTCAAAAAGGCAAAGGAAATGGTGACAGTAGTCTCTGTACTCACAGGGTGAAAAACCTTTCAACCAGTACTTGTATGGGACAGGGTTTACCCTCATTACTGATCTTCAGCCACTAGTATCCATTTTCAATCCACAGAAGGGTGTTCCACTAACAGCAGCAGCATAATGCAAACATGGGCTCTGTTTCTTGGAGGACATAATTACAAGATCGAATTCAAGAGAAAAACTAACAATGAAAATGCTGATGGATTGTCTGGTTTACACTTGGAAAAGGAAAAAACAGAATAATTTATAAAAAAAAGACAGTCCTCTTGACATATTCTCCTTAATGCAAATCGAAAGTCTCCCTTTTATGGCAGAGATGATCTAAAAAAGACCCCACACTGTCTCAGGTCTACGTGGCAACCCAAAATGGCCTGAATGTGCAGCAGAAATTTCAGCTCCCCCATTTTTACCAGCACCGGGATGAACTTGCCCTTGTAGGGTTTGCCTTATGTGGGGATGGGTAGTTGTACCATCCAAGCTGAGAGCTAAAATGTTGGAGGAGCTACCTGCCAATCATCTAGGTGCGGTCAAAATGAAAGCATTGGTACAAAACTTTGTCTGGTGGTCTGGGATAGGTAGCAGGTCGAGCAGCTGTTTATGCACTGTCTGGGATGCCAACACGTCCAGAAGAGGCCAGAAGTATTCCCAATAGTCTCCATGACAGCCTTGTACACTGTTAATGCATTGAGGAGCCTCTTCTCAAGGACTGGTTCCAGACCACTTTGTCAGTGACAATGGACCACAGTCTGTTGTGTAACAGTTTCAGTCATTCCTGACAATGAATGGAATAAGACATATTACATCTACACTGTACCATCCATCTGCAGATGGCTTGGTGGAAAGGTTTGTCCAGATCTAACTGCCTGTACTGCTAGTCCAGAGGCAAGAATTTTGCACGGAAGATTGAAGCCCAAAGGTCGATTGGAGGTCTGGATCACAGGCAAAAGTTTGATCAGTGGTCAAGATCGAAGCCCGAAGGTCAATCAGAAGTCCAGAAGGCTGGAATCTTGGTCAGCGAATCTCTGCGTGTTCGTGAGAGAAGGCTTTGAATCCTTGAATCTGCAGGAGACAAGTAGGTGGCTTGTCCTGGGGTTAGAGAACTGTGTATGTGAGTGGGTGGGTAGGTGGGAAGGGGGGAGAAAGGGGCTTGATTGCTTTATCCCTTTCTGTGTTCTGGTGTGTTCAGTGTTGCTCTGCCAAGCATTGTGGGCATGCTATATTGGTGCTAGAATGGGTGCCAATACTTGCGGGCTGCCCCCTGCACATCCTTGAGTATGTTGGTTGTTAATGCAAACAACACACTTCACTGATTCAGTGTACATGTGATAAATAACTCTGAATCTGAGTGTGAATCAGAAGATGTGCTTCAGACGTCCAATTTTGACCCTGATACCCAGTACTGTTTGTATGGAGTTTGCACATTTTCCTAAATTCAATAATTCTTACTGTCACTCCAATGCGGTGCTGCTGGAGTGTTTTAATATGGACGATGCTGTCTTTCAAACAGGATGTTGCACCAAGTCCCAATTTGCCCTCTCAGGTAGGTATGAGATCTCATGCACTAACTTAAGGGAAAGCAGGAGAACTGCCTTGGATTATATTTATCCCTGAAGTAGAATGAAGAGAAAAGTAGAGGAAATATTCTCATGCTGTTCACACATTTGCTTCCGTGCAATCAATGTTTTGACTTATCTTTGTGTCAGCTAGTCCGGCCGGGTCAAGTTTTATGTGAAATTTGGAGTCTGCCTGAAACCGCTGGATTTCTCCCTGCTGCTCCCGTTTCCTCCCGTATCTTGCAGACGTTCTAGTTGGCAGGTGAACTGGCTACTGTAAAGATGCCTATGGGCAGGTACAACATTCCCTTTAATACTTCTCAGCGCTGCGCGGACCAGCCAGTGCTCTGAGCAGGAAAGCTTTTTGTGGCCTGAAAACTGCGTGGCACTTTAACAAAACATTAAGGAAAAGAGAATTCCAGCTGCGTGGCAACAAAGGCTAAGTGCATGGCAGCACTTCAGTTACAGCGAGGCCGCATATCTGCACAGCTTAGAAGGAACAGTGGGCAGGTGCATGTTCAGAGAATTGAGAGGCATCGATGGCTATGTCAGAGAGATGAGGTGGTTAGGAAGCCAGTGCAGACACCACAGATGGGGGCTGTAGTGGCTAGAGGGAAGGTGGTTAGTCCATGGGGCAAAGTCCCCCATCTTTCACCTGCAAGGGGTTCCTTTGTTCTCCCAACACAAAGCCTTGAGTTTTTCAATACCATCCTAAATTCCTCTTACGAGCAGTAATGGGGCAGAGATTTCCAGTAGTGTGAATGTTGCACGCCTACAAGGAGGTTTTGAGAAAATCATTGAATCCCTTCTCCTGTCCACCAGGTAATCTCTTCTGAAGACAGAGCACAGAATTGACTGCCTGCTTCAAATTCTGCACAAGTGCTACACAATTGTTAACAGACTTGGCACGGGCACTGTGATATCCATCACTGCTTCCTTTGACCACTCAATGCTCCCATCTCTAGCAGCAATTGTTCAACATCTGATACTAGATGATTGGCAATTTCCTCTCAGTGAATACTAGGAAAAGTGGAGATGAAGTCCAATTCTTTAGGCACTGCTTTAAGTTAATTTGATTCATATGAAACTTACCATACATTCGTTCTACAGAATGCACCTCCACAGGTGGAATGAAGCTCTTATATCTGAAGGTACAATTATTGTAATGGCAATAAATTCCATTCCAGTTACTTCTGAAATGTTTTTCAAAGCAAGATCTTGTCTTAAACTGAAAGTTTCATATCGCTGTTGGCTTTAAGCCAAACTTTCTTGTAAAGAGTAATTTGGGGAAGGTAAGTGGGGCCAGGAAAATAGAATAGAAAAGGCAGCCATATACAGTACTGTGCAAAAAGTCTTAGACACATAAGTATAGCTAGGGTGCCTAAGACTTTTGCACAGTACTGTATTTGTCAACATGGAGCAACGAGTGAGTTTGTAAATCTGGCAGGAGCAAAGATGTTGGAAATGCCAAGGGTGGAACGCTGCAGGAGGGGTGAGGCACAGGTGGCAGAGAAGGAGTACAATGGGTGGGGGGGGGGGTGCGGGTGCTGACACAACCAGCCCTGAGACACCACGCAAGGTAATTTAATTCCAAACAATTGGTTTATTGATCATTGCAAAATCTCTCTCTGGTGCTTCCCGCTCCCTCCTCTTTTCCCAACCATGATTCCCCTCTCTCTGCCGCCTTCCCACTCGCAGTCCACAACAGGGACCCATATCAGAATCAGGTTTATCATCACTCACGTAGGTCATGAATTTTTTTTTTGTGGCAGCAGTACAGTGCAATACATAAGATTACTAAGGAACCGTGCAAAAGTCTTAGGCACCCTCGTTATATATACAGTATGTGTTTAAGACTTTTGCACAGAACTGTATTTCTGATCAATTGGTGACATTTTGTTCATCAAGTCAGATCTATCCACTCTGTGGAATGGGATTGAATAGAAGAGGGACCATAATCAGCAAGTTTGAAAAGGTAGTAAATGTGCTCACACTGTGAACGTGGGTGTAAGCTCTGGGAGGGAAAATAACACTAGAGACAAAACAAATGGAAGCAACTCTTTTGGCAGAGGCAATGGTCTAGTCTATATGTTACACACAGCTCCCAATACTGAGTGATTGGGGCACTTTCTTTTACTGAGATATAACGTGGACTTGGGTCTTCTGGCTCTTTGAGTCACGCCGCTGTGACGAGAATACACATAGATTAAGATGTTAGCTGTCCTGTGCTGGCACCAGTGGGATCAGCAGTTGGTCTGCCACCTGTCTTCAGGAGAAAGAGAGATAAGGAAAACAATGGAGCAGCATTTGGGGATGTTAATGAAGGGACAGGAGAGTTTAACGGAAGGAGAGCTGTCAAGATCGGCTCCCCCTTTGAACCCTGAACTGTTTGAAGTGATGGACAGGCGATACCCCAGCAGGGGGATAAAAAGGGACAGGTTCGCTAAGGCAAGACACACACGACACCAAGAGGTAACGAGACCCTGGAAGCGGTGCGTCTCCCACAAGTCGGTGGGAAGTTTTGGAGGGCTGGTTGCGGGACCAAGCCATAGACGCACAGGGTGGAAAGGCACGATCAGCGGGAACCTGGTGTGTGTCCGCCCTTGCCTGGGTGCCAGGTTCACCGCAGAGAAACGATCGTATCTGGAAATGGAGGGGTCACGGTCGGTGACCTCAGAAGACATCACAAAGGGCTCGCCTGAAAGCTGACTGCGAAGAATATCGAAGGTCTGTGTGGAAGCCGTTTGAATATTCATTCGTTTTGCTCTCTCTCTCTCTCCTTCCCCCCACTGTCCATCTCCCACGGCAGTGATTACTACGAACTGAACTGAATTCAATTGAACTGAACTTTGCATCACCTTGAAACTGGTCATTTACCCCTGGACGACGATAGAGCTTGATTGATCCTGTTATCCAAATTCTGTGTACATGTGTGTTTATCATTGCTGAACTGTTGCATTTATTATCCTTTTGATTAGAGTACTGTGTTGCTTGTTTCTTTAATAAAACTTTCTTAGTTCTAGTAGTCCAGACTCCAACTGAGTGATCCATTTCTGCTGGTTTGGCAACCCAGTTACGGGGTACGTAACATAAGTGGGGTTCTCGTCCGCGATTTTGAACGCTAAATTTGGGACGGAGTAAATTGATTGGGTTAAAATTCCCAAAAGAAAGAAAAGACAAACAGCAGAAATGGAGGTTGAGGAATTTATAAAGGCGCCGACCTTGGAGGCATTAGAGGATGCCAGGAAAGCGGAATTGGCAGCTGTGGCCAAACGGTTGAATCTTGTTAAGGGGAAGTCGACAATGAGGAGAGAGGAGATACACAGAGCTATCGTAGAGCACTATGTATCTAAAGGTGTGTTTCCCCAAGGGGAGCTGGAGGTGGTGTCTATTGAAAAACCTGCTGGAGACGCGGTACAGGTGCAGCTTGAAAAACTGAGACTCGAGCACAAGTTCCGGGTACGGCAGCTAGAACACGAAGAGAAAGAGAGTTAGAAAGGCAGGAGAGAGAGAGACAGTTGGAGCGAGAAGAGAGGCAGTTGGAGAAACAGAGGGAAAGGGAATTTGAGCTGGAGAAGTTAAAGATAAGGGCAGAGCAGGGGCCCGTGCCGAACCAAGGTGGAGGGTTCCGGGCGACCCAGGAGGTTAGGCTGGTTCCCCCATTTGACGATACCCACGTGGATCGGTACTTTCTCCATTTCGAAAAAGTTGCTACAAGTCAGGACTGGTCGAGGGATAAGTGGGCTGTTTTGCTTCAGAGTGTACTGAAAGGGAAAGCCCAACAAGCTTACTCAGCTTTGTCCGCGGAAGATGCCCAGAGGTATGAGGTGGTGAAAGAGGCCATCCTCAGGAGTTATGAATTGGTCCCGGAGGCATACCGGCAGAGTTTCCGGAATGCGAGGAAGCAGTGGGACCGCACGTATTTAGAGTTTGCCCGTGAGATGCAGACATATTGTGAGCGTTGGTGCGCCTCGAAGGGGGTAGAGGGGGATTATGACAGACTGCTACAGCTGATCCTGATTGAGCAGTTTAAAGGTTGTGTCCCTGAGGGTATGAGACCCTACCTAGATGAGAAAGAGGCAGCCACGTTAGCTGCAACTGCTAAGTTAGCGGATGAGTATGCGTTGACGCATTAAATGAAGTTTTCCCCGAGTAAAGGCTACCAGAAGGGTAGTCAGGACGGTGGGGAAAGTCCACCAGAAAAGTCAGAAAGTAAGCCGGGGACTAGTGAGAAGGATAAGGTAGACCGGGAGCAGTCTGGTAGGAAGTCTCCTGGGGTCGTCTGTTATAATTGTGGGAAAGTCGGACACTTTGCGTCCAGGTGCTTTGCCCCAAAGAAGGAGACGGGAAAAGGAAAAACAGCGATTTTGACTGGCTGTATCGAGCTGGTAAACGAACTGCTAGGAGAGGACAGGTCTGCCAAAGTTCAGGAAGGGCGCGAGAGGTTTATCTCGGCCGGATTGGTGTCAGTGAAGGAGGGGTTAAAACCAGTTCCAGTGCGGAGCTGGAAAGACACGGGAGCATGTCAGTCATTGATATTGAAGAGTGTATTAGAGTTTAGCTCAGAGACCCAGACTGGGGAGGTCAAGGTCAAAGGTATTGGGGGAGGGACAGAGGCAGTCCCTTTGCACCAGATACACCTACAAAGCAGCTTGGTCTCTGGACTAGTCACGATCGGGGTGAGGCCCAAATTACTGATGAAAGGCGTGGAAGTCTTGCTCGGTAATGACCTCGCCGGTGGAATCGTGTTCCCAGCCGTGAGATTGACAGGTCAGCCTGCCAGCATTGAGGCCCCACCCATGGACTCACAGGTTCATCACGGGACTGCCGAAGTAAATTTAGCTGAGACGTTTCTGCCAGCCTTGTACGAGAAGGGGGTAGAAAGTGAAAAGAAGGAGTGTAGTGAAACAAGAGGTAGTGAGGGAGCTGAGACAGACTTAGCATTAGCCAGGAAAGAATTAGTGCAGGCGCAGGAGCGAGACGAGGGGCTGATGGTTTTGGCGGAGACAGCTCTCTCTGACGCAGAATTAAAAAGGGAACCAGTAGGCTATTGTGTGGAGGAGGAAGTGCTAAGGAAGAAAGGGAGACCAAGTACCGTACCCGCAGATGAGGAATGGGGGGTGGTGCAAAAGAGTTATGGGGATGAGATTTTTAACCTGGCCCACAAGGTACCCCCCCGGTGGACATTTTGCGGTGCTGGAGGAAACAGTTGGTGGAATCATGAAAGAGGTTTACCGGCTGCACAGGAGGAAGGATGTTATTGATTATGGCAGATGCGAACTGAGATGGTCACAGGCTTTTGATATGCTAACAAACCTAGTCAGTGTTAGCGCAGAAATCAATGAAGCTAGGGTCCCCCTGATAAGAAAAAAAAACATTTTGAAAAGATGAGTACGGTATCGACCAGATGGGAGAAGGCTATTGTTTTGGCCAGCCCTGCTGATAAGGTCTCTCCCTTAATCCCCGAACAAAGTGACTCTTTAGGAGAAGTAATTAAACGACTTGCACACGTGTGTTTGATTGTCCTGAGGCGATGCAAAGAACTGGGACGCTGGGTGGTGTTTGCTATGCTAGGTCAGCCTAGTGAGCAACAGCCCTATAGAATGAGTAATTCAGTGACGAAAGGGCTGACGAACACAGAGGTGTGTATTGGCGATGTAATACGGCTGTCTGAAGCCAGCTTGAAGTGAACCTTGAAAAAAATGAGTTCGGCCACACGAAGGTCACTTATCTGGGAATTGTGGTGACACAGGGGCAGCTGGCAGCAATGCAAGCTAAAGGGCGGGCTATCTCTGACATCCCAACCCCGACAGACAAGAGGGCCCTCAGAAGGCTCTTGGAGATGGTGGGGTACTGTAGGAAGTTTTGCAATAACTCTGCAGTTACTACTCCTCCCCCTCCTACTAAGCCCTTGAGAGAGAAAACTAAGTCGTAATGGGACGAACCTTGTTATTGTGGTCCGGGACGAAACCCAATGAGAGGTTACATTGATCGCAATTCATCAGTGTTTTTGGCCACTATGAAGTTTGCTAAGTTGGAGCCTGGTCTAAGGGATTATTAATAACACATATAAAAGGAACAGAAAATGTGATTGCTGACTGTCTGTCAGGTGCTGACAACTTAAAATTCGCTGTATTAGCCAAATAGCTGATGAAGATGTATATTTGTGTGTATCAAATAATGTATTCATGTTTGTAATTTTTACCCCGGTAAAAATCCTTAAAGGTGAGAGGTGTGACGAGAATACACATAGATTAAGATGTTAGCTGTCCTGTGCTGGCACCAGTGGGATCAGCAGTTGGTCTGCCACCTGTCTTCAGGAGAAAGAGAGATAAGGAAAACAATGGAGCAGCATTTGGGGATGTTAATGAAGGGACGGGAGAGTTTAACGGAAGGAGAGCTGTCAAGATCGGCTCCCCCTTTGAACCCTGAACTGTTTGAAGTGATGGACAGGCGATACCCCAGCAGGGGGATAAAAAGGGACAGGTTCGCTAAGGCAAGACACACACAACACCACGAGGTAACGAGACCCTGGAAGCGGTGCGCCTCCCATAAGTCGGTGGGAAGTTTTGGAAGGCTGGACGTGGGACCAAGCCATAGACGCACAGGGTGGAAAGGCACGATCAGCGGGAACCTGGTGTGGGTCCGCCCTTGCCTGGGTGCCAGGTTCACCACAGAGGAATGATCGTATCTGGAAACGGAGGGGTCACGGTCGGTGACCTCAGAGGACATCACAAAGGGCTCGCCCGAAAGCTGACTGCGAAGAATATCGAAGGTCTGTGTGGAAGCCGTTTGAATATTCATTCGTTTTGCTCTCTCTCTCCTTCCCCCCACTGTCCATCTCCCACGGCAGTGATTACTGCAAACTGAACTGAATTCAATTGAACTGAACTTTGCGTCACTTTGAAACTGGTCATTTACCCCTAGACGACGATAGAGCTTGATTGATCCTGTCATCCTAATTCTGTGTACATGTGTGTTTATCATTGCTGATCTGTTGCATTTATTATCCTTTTGATTAGAGTACTGTGTTGCTTGTTTCTTTAATAAAACTTTCTTAGTTCTAGTAATCCAGACTCCAACTGAGTGATCCATTTCTGCTGGTTTGGCAACCCAGTTACGGGGTACGTAACACCGCCCAATAATCTAATGATTTAATTCGAGCCCAATCGTGGGACAATTTACAATGACAAATTAACCTACCAACCAGTACGTCTTTGGACTGTGGGATTGTCACGGGGAGAACATATAAACTCATTACAGGTATAAGCTCAAGACAGGCAGAGGTGGGAATTGAACCTGGGTTGCTGGTGCTGTAAAGAGTTGTTCTAACTATTATTCTACTGTGCCATCCCCCTTCAGAAAATTGTGCCCTCTAATGAAAAACATGGAGGGGAAACAGGTTCCACATTATTATATTTTATGAATTATTTCTATCGCACCGTTTCCACCATTACAAGAAATTTGCACTCACTGAAATGCTGTAGAGAATATGGTGCTGAATTTTGACACAGCAAGGTCCCAGAAGCAGCTCTCTGAGAATGGTCAGATCACCTTTTTCAGTTTTACCTCGACAACTTGTCTTCCTGATGAGGTGTACAGAAACATAGTACACACATTATAAACACAAGAAATTTGCAGATGCTGGAAATCCAAAGCAACACATACAAAATGCTGAAAGAACTCAGCAGGCCAGGCAGCATCTATGAAGATGAATAAACAGTTGGTGTTCTCTTGGCCTGAAACATCGACTGTTCATTCATTTTCATAGATGGAGCCTGACTTGCTGAGTTCCTCCAGCATTTTGTGTATGTTGCATAGTGCACACGTTCCTGGATTATGAAGAATTAGGCAAAAGAACATAAGAACTGGGACTAGGAAAGAGCCTTTTCCACCATTCATTGAGAACATGGTTGATTTACCTCAGTTCCTATATCTGTCCTGATGTCAACAAGGCTATCAGCATCGGTTTTGAATGAATTCATCACCGAGCCTACACAATACCCCGCCCTTCTTACTCTAGCTCTTCTCAACTATCTATCACTTCCCCTGGGTCCCCTCCTCCTTCCCTCTCTCCTATGGTCCACTCTCCTCTCCTATCAGATTCCTTCTTCTCCAGCCCTTGACCTTTCCCACCCACCTGGCTTCACCTTTCACCTTCCAGTTAGCCTTCCTTCCTGTCTCCACCATCTTTCCATTCTGGCATCTTCCCCCCCCACCCACTTTCTCAGTCCCGAAGAAGGGTCTCGGCTCGAAACATCGATTATCTATTCATTTCCATAGACACTGTCTGACCTGGGTAAGTTCCTTTGTGTGTGTTGCTTTGGATTTCCAGCATCTGCGGACTTTCTCATATTTATGACTTTGATAATATTCTAGGAACATCGAGATAACTCATGACAATCACTCCATACTGTCACCATTCTTCCATGAACTTTTGCAGCAAACACCTAAGCCAGGAGACAACTCAACGCCATTCTTGCCCCACGCTTTGACAACCTCCCTCACAGCGTGCAGGAGAAATACCACTTCAAAGAGCATGAAGCAGACTGACATGTGAAAATGTCTTCCAGATGCTCTCACCGACCAAACACAGGGATGCCATGAGGGAAGTGTGTTACCTGTCAGCTCATCCACGTCCTCCTCCAGCATGTGTTCGTCCTGATGCACCCAGTCGCCGTTGCACTTGAAGAAGATCTGCATGGCAGGCATGGCTTTGCAACGCAGCTTAATGGGGTCGTTCTTCACAATGTAGGAATCCTCTGGTTCAATCTGGAAGCGAGGCAGCGTCCCTACAGGTGTGTTTGCAACTTGACCGTCTCCATTGCTTGTCCCTGCTGAGGAAGAACAATGTCAAGGCATAAGAGTGGGTATAAGAATAGAAAGGGTAGCTGGCTACAAACTGTGCAATTAGCACCATCACCCGCACCAAGCCCTTGGAGAATTCAGAGAACATAGAATAGTCCAGCACAGTACAGGACCTTCGGCCCACAATGTTGTGTCAAGATCAAGATTCCAAGATCAATCTAACCTTTCCCTTCCACATAGGCCTCCATTTCTCTTTCATCTATGTGTCTGAGAGTCTCTTAAAAGTCTCAAATGCCTTTACCACCACCCCGGCAGAGCATTCCATACTCACAACACTCTCTGCAAGAAACTGACCTCTGATATATCTCCCATACATTCCTCCAATCACCTTAAAAAAATGCCCTCTTGTTTTAGCCATTTCAGCTCTGAAACAAAGGCACCCACTGTCCACTATTAAGTCCTCTCATTATCTTGTCTACCTCTATCAAGTGACCTCTCATCCTCCTTCACTCCGAAAGAGAAAAACCCTAGTGAGCTCAACTTTTCTTCAAAAGACATGCTGCCTAGTTTAAGCAGCATCCTGGTAAATCTCCTCTGCACCCTCTCTAAATCTTCCACATCCTTCCTATAATGAGGTGACCAGAACTGAACACAATGTATCATGTGTGGTGTAGCCAGAGATTTATAGAGCTGCTACATTATCTTGTGGTTCTGGTACTCAGTCCCCTGACTACTGAAGGTCAACACACCATACAAAGATTCAAGGCACATTTATTTTCAAAGAATGTATCAATTATACACCCTGAAATTTGTCTGCTTATAGGCAGCCACAAAGAAACTCGAAGAACCCAATTAAAAAAAGACCAAAAACCAATGTGCAGAGAAAGAGAGAAAAAAATACATTGTGAAAACAATAGGAGCAAACCAACAGCATCCTGAACCAGACTGACTTCTGGAGTTCAGGGGAATGAGGGGGGATCTCATAGAAACATTCTGAATGTTAAAAGGCCTGAACAGATTAGATATGGCAAAGTTATTTCCCATGGTAGGGGATTCTAGGACAAGAGGGAACAACTTCAGGATTGAAGGACGTCTATTTAGAACTGAGATGCAGATAAATTACTTTAGTCAGAGGGTGGTAAATCTGTGAAATTTGTTGCAACGAGCGGCTGTGGCCAAATCATTGGGTGTATTTAAGGCAGAGATAGATAGGTTGTTGATTAGCCAGGGCATCAAAGGATATGGGGTGAAGGCAGGGGAGTGGGGAGAACTAGAAGAATTGGATCAGCCCATGACTGAATGGCGGAGCAGACACAATGGACTGGCTTACTTCTACTCCCATATCTTATGATCTTATGGAGTTCCAGTTCCGCTCCTGGAGCAACCTGACTAGGTCCAAGCCAAGCGTTGGTCCCCAGCTTTCACACCAGCAGGGCAGAAATGCACAGCAGCCGGCGCAGTTCACAGCCTCAGAATGAATATTCGCGGGACAGCCAGTGAATTCAGCCCGACTTTCGTCTCCGTACCCAACACGCTTCCAGTCAATCCGGGATGATGTCTAAATCGTCCAAGCACCGCGTAATGCCACGTTCCTGGACAAGGATCCATGCACCCTGATATGCCCGAGCCATCTGCCCAAAGCCGTTCTCGGTCTTCCCAAATCAGCTCGACACTTGGAGCGATCCAACCTCGCGCCCGGGTTAGGGTGGACGGGCATTGGTACCCTTCCGCATCGACGGCTCTCCAAATCCCTCATTCCATCACCAGCAGTGATATCAACTCCATCTGCGAACCAGGCTGTTCGAACACGTTGCGCTTCACAATGCCCCGGCACGGCTCACCCCCTGAACTAGTCTTGTCTCCACCTGCCTCATTACTGTCTGTGGCAATAGCAGTAAGCTGTCGCACATCTCCGGTAGCGCTTGCTTAAGCCAGAAAACACCATACACCGCCTTAATCGCCCGAGCAGCCTGAGTGGCAACTCTACGGGATCCTCAGGAAGTTTTGTTGACATATATAAACATTCAAACAATGATTGGATCCACTGTGGTCATGGGGAGATGATTACCTCTCGCAAACTGCGGTAGAGCAAAGAATGCTGGGCGAGAGCCAGCTCTCATGTTAAGCCGTGAGACTGGTGCTGGGAGGTAGGGTGGAGGCAGATGGGCAATTAACCGAGAGGAATGTATAATATCTCCATCTGCTAAGTCAGCTTAAGTCTTGATTCGGCTCCTCTTCCAGGAGATCAGATTCAGTATTAGAATTATTATCACTGACTTAGATGATGTGAGATTTGTTGTTTCGCAGCTGCAGTTTTGGGCCCCTCATCAAAGAAAAGGTGTGCTGGCATTGGAGAAAGTCCAGAGGATCTTCACAAGCACTACAATAATGAGAAAGGCAGTAGATGCTGGAAATCAAAAGGCAACGCACACAAAATTCTGGAGGAACTCAGCAGGTGAGGTAGTATCTATGGAAATGAATAAATAGTCACCGTTTTGGGCCAAGACTCTTCTTCGGGACTGAGAAGGAAGGGGAAAGTTGCCAGAATAAAAAAGGTGGGGAGAGGGGAAAAGAGCTGGAAGGTGATAAGGTGATAGGAGAAGCCAGGTAGATGGGAAGGGTCAAGGATTGGAGGAAAAAAAAGAATCTGATAGGATCAGAGAGTGGACCATAGGAGAAAGGGAAGGAGGATGGAACCCAGGGCAAGTAGTAGGCGGGTGATAATAAGTAAAAGGTCATAATGGAGAATAGGGGAGGTGGGGGCGGTTGGAATTTGTTTACTGGAAGGAGGAATCAATATTCATGCCATCAGGTTGGAGGGTCTTAGACCTTCTGGTTTTATGGTCTTTCCAGATGGAATATAAGGTGTTGTTCCTCCATCCTGAAGAGACCATGGATGGACATGCCAGAATGGGAATAGGAATTGGAATTAAAACGTTTGGCTATCGGGAAGACCCACTTTTGGCAGATGGTGCGGAGGTGCTTGACGAAGCGGTCCCCCAATTTATGAAGGGTCTCACCAATGTAGAGGAAGCCCCATTGGGAGCACCAGACACGACAGGTGACTGCAGAAGATCCACAGGTGAGGTGTTGTCTCACCTGGAAGGACTATTTGGGGCTCAGAGAGGAGGTGAAAGGGCAGATGTATGAGCAGGTGTTATCCCAAATTATCCTGGGAACGAAAGTGCTAACAGATGAAGATTGTTTAATGGCTCTAGGCTTGTACTTGCTGGAGTTTAGAAGAATGAGGAAGGCTCTCATTGAAGCCCATCAAATAGCAAATGGTCTACTGTAGATTGAGTGGACATGGAGAGGATGCTTTTTATAATTGGGACATCTAGGACCAGAGGGCAAAGCTTCAGAATAGAAAGGTGAGCCTTTAGGACAGAGACAAGTAGGAATTTCTTTCATTAGAGGATGGTGAATCTGTGGAATTCATTGCCACAGATGGTTGTGGTAGCCAAAACATTGGGTATATTTAAAGTAAAGGTTGATAGGTTCTTGATTAGTCAGGGCATCAAAGGTTATAGGAAGAAGGCAGGAGAATGGGGTGAGAGGGAAAACAGATCAGTCATAATGGAATGGCAAAGCAGACAATGGCCGAATTCTGCTCTTGGGCCTTATCACAGCAGTATAGTGCAAAAGAACAGTGTGCAAAAAACAAGGAATAGCAGAATTGTGTTTATGGACCATTCAGAAATCTGTTGGCTGAGGGGAAGAAGCTGTTTCTGAATTTTGTGCATATGGTGCTGAGTATTGTGATGTGGAGTGTTTAGTAATTTTCTTAGGTATCTCCTGCACCCAATAAAGTGGCCATTGATTATACTTTTGTGGTCTTCTGCTGCTGTAGTTCATCCATTTCAAGATCCGACATGTTGTGTATTCAGAAATGCTCTTCTGCACACCTCTGTTGTAACATGTAGTTATTTAAGTTACTGTTGCCTTCCTGACAGCTTGACCCAGCCTGGTTATTCTCTTCTGACCTCTCTCATTGATAAGGCATTTTTTTCCCACAGAACGTTTTTGCTTCTTGCACCATCCTCTGTAAACTCTAGAGATGAATGTGTGTGAAAACTCCCAGGAGATCAGCAGTTTCTGAAATACTCAAGCCACCCCATCTGGCACCAACAAACATTCCATGGTCAAAGTCACTTAGTTCACATTCCTTCCCATTGTGAACAACAACTGAACCTCTTGACCATGGCAGCATGCTTTTATGCTTTAGTTTGTTGCCACATGATTGGCTGATTAGATATTTGCATTAACAAGTAGTTGTGCAGGTATAACTAATAAAATTCCAATGTATGTAAAACTGTGGACTCTTTTCCAGCTAAAGAAGTCTTAATCAGTCCAAACTGTTACATAATTTGTGTTCATCTATCCACTAGTAATCGATTAGCTAGCTTTTGTAATTTGCGAATAGTTTATACATCCGATGCTGGACTTCTTGCAGTATAGACACAACGCAAGAGTTACTCGACATCCATTATTCCAGGTGTTGAAAGGTCACATTGTAGAAGGTTTTGCAACATCATAATTGAAGTGATTTAGGAAATTAAACACCAGGATTTTGGACATATCAGTTCAAATCCCTGCAGGGGAACCAATAAAGATTTTTAATTGAGTAACTATAAAATGGACTGCCACTTGGCTCCCTAATCACGTTTCTGAAGGTAGTGTCTCTTTCTGTGGGGCTCTAGACTCTATTAAATTTTGGTTGTGCCAGTTGTACAGGGTAATGCCAAGACCACCCTTGGAGTACAGAGATTTATTGGGCTAATTCCTGTGATGAAAGGCTTGTGCTACCATGGATGGCGAAAGGAGGTAGATATACATTCGGAGGCCAGTTTATTAGGTACACCTGTAGACCTGCTTATAAATGCAATAGCTAATCAGCCAATCATGCGGCACCAACTCAATGCATAAAAACACGTAGACATGGTCAAGAGGTTCAGTTGTTGTTCACAACAAACATCAAAATGGGAAAGAAATGTGACTTTGACCGTTAAGATTGTTGGAGTCAGATGGGATGATTTTGAGTATCTTAGAAACTGCTGATCTCCTGGGATTTTCATGCACAACTGTCTCTAGGGCAGGGGTTCCCAACCTTTTTTATGCCATGGACCAATGAGGGGTTTATGAACCCCAGGTTGGGAACCCCTCCTCTAGCGTTTAGTGTTTAAAAAAAACATTCTGTGAGCAGCTGTTCAGTGGGCGGAACGCCCTGCTAATGAGAGAGGTCAGAGGACAATGGCCAGACTGGTTGAAGCTGACAGGAAGGTGACAGTAACTTAAATAATTACTAGTTACAACACTGGTGTGCAGAAGAGCATCTCTGAACGTAAAACACGTCGAACCTTGAAGTAGATGGGCTACAACAGCAGCAGACTACAAATACGTACTCAGTGGCCGCTTTATTAGGTACAAGAGGTACCTAATAAAATGGCCACTGAATGACCGGAAGAAGCTGCAGAAGATCGTGAACACGGCGCAGCACATCACACAAACTTACCTTCCATCCGTGGACTCATTTTACACCGCACGCTGTCAGAGCAGTGCTGCCAGGATAATCAAGGACACGACCCACCCAGCCAACACACTTTTCGTCCCTCTTCCCTCCAGGAGGAGGCTCAGGAGCTTGAAGACTCGTACGGCCAGATTTGGGAACAGCTTCTTTCCAACTGTGATAAGACTGCTGAATGGATCCTGACTCGGATCTGGGCCGTACCCTCCAAATATCCGGACCTGCCTCTCGGTTTTTTTTTTTTGCACGACCTTACTTTCCATTTTTATATTTTCAACTTATGATTTATAATTTAAATTTTTAATATTTACTATCGATTTGTAAGCGCAGAATCAAATACCGCTATGATGATTGTACGTTCTAGTATCAATTGTTTGGTGACAATAAAGTATAAAGTATTACCTGTATAGTGTTAGAGTTGCAAAGAAAGTGCAAAGTTATTTGAGTGCAAGGCCATGCTAAGGTGGATTGGGGGATCAAGAGCTCATCCTTTAGCCTATGACATGTCCTTCTAAGAGTATGATAAGAGTAGGGTTGACGCTGTCCCTGAGGTCGGTGGTGTATGTTTCCAGTCTTTTCTATCTTCTGCCCAACTGAAGAGGAGGTGAGAGAATTACTGGGCTAGAAGGGATCCTCGGTTTTGTTGGCTGCTTTCCTGAGACAACAGTTCATGTAGACCAAGTCAGTGGAGGAGTAGTTAGTATGGCAGGTTCACAATTCTCTGCAATTCCTTACGGTTTGGGGCAGAACAATTACCATTCCAAACTATGAGGCATCCAGATAGCCAGTTTGAGCTGCCAAGTGACCTTTTCCACCATTTTGTTATTATTAGAAGTAAGTGCTGTAGCAGTTACTTTTTGTTTGCAGTTATTTTGTAAATAACACTATTCTTTGGATTTCTGGTTAGATGTTAACTGCATTTCATTGGCTTTGTATCTGTACTCGGCGCAATGACAATAAAGTTGAATCTAATCTAATCTTAATGAATTTGAAATGGTACAACAATTAACTCTTCTTTAATGGCTCTTGGGGTTGGCAACTAAACACTGCCTCGCTAGAGATGCCTACATCTGTAACTGAAAGAACAAAATGCAAATGATTTCAAGGAGTGAAATCTTCCCTTTGAAGTTTTAGCTTTGCATGAGTCTCTGTGCTTTTGCTCAGCATGCTTTCTGACAGACTGCAGTATTTACAGTTGTTCTATCAGACTGCACCTGCAATTGGGTCACTTGTTGAGCAGTTAACCGTGCACCTAATGAGCTCCAACTCGCAAAAAGCTGGCTAATTCTCCAAGGCAATCTTGCTGATTGAGCGATAGGGTAAGAGTCCATTGATCAATCCATGCTGGTGAGTGCAGTCTGTGCTCAAGCAATTATCAGTGGGAGGAGGTGTAAATTGAAGTGCTAACCCGATCAGGCAACTAAGTGTTTATAAAGAGGGAGCTAAGACGGTGAAATGGGATTTACAAGTGAAGATGTTTTGGAATATATAAATCCATAAAACACAGGAGTGGAATTAGGACATTCAGCCCATCAATTCTGTCCTTTCCCTCTCAACCCCATTCTCAGCTTTCTTCCTGTAACTTTTGATCCCCTTACTAATCAAGAACCTATCAACCTCTACCTAAACCATCCACAATCACTTGGCCTCCACAGCTGACTGTGGCAATGAGTTCTTCCTGGCTCCACGTCTCATGCTGTTTTTGACAGGAAAGGCAAGGGGCAGCAATCAGGTTAGCGACTTTCTGTCATTTGCTGCTCATAGGCCGACTGCTGACAGAGCACTTGGTCTTTTTCTCCCCCTCTGCTGTTGACAGTCCATTTTCTCAATTCAACAGATCTTCTACTTAATTGAAAGCACTTTTGAGACATATTCACATGGATGTCACTGGTGACTGCAATATTTGTGAAGTGGCTGCTATATTAGCTAATCCATTTGCTGCCTGATTTCCTCCTTCTATTTCTGTTTCTTCTTGCTGTCCAACCACTCCCATTCTGATCTGTCCGCCTACTAAACTGTTACAGTGAGGTCCAATGCCAACAACACCTTATCATCTGTCTGGGCCTGCTGAAGTCTGCAGGGCCTCATCCTTTCCAATTCTACAACTCAAGGAGAAAAAGGATGTTCGTAAAGCAGCAGGGAGAATAGGGGAGGGGATGTCTCCAACGGGTTAACACTGGGTAACCATGGCAATGAGCGGAGAGGAAGTTAACTGGTCAGTGAGTGAGTGGGAGCAGTTAGAGAGTAAGAACATGGAGAAAAGGCATTTCCATATAGTTGGTATGGCAACAGTTAGTGCAAAGCTTGACAACACCAGCGATCACCAGTCAGGGTTTGATTCCTTAAGGAGTTCCTACATTCTCCCTATGACTGTTTGTTTCCTTGGGGTGCTATAATTCAGTGGTCCCCAACCACCGGGCCGCGGACCGGTACTGGGCTGCAAAGCATGTACTACTGGGCCGCAAGGAAACGATATGAGTCAGCTGAACCTTTCCTCATTCCCTGTCATGCACTGTTGAACTTGAAATAACCTACCAAATCATACCAAATAACACATAAAACCTAAAATAACACTAACATATAGTAAAAGCAGGAATAATATGATAAATACACAGCCTATATAAAGTAGAAATAATGTATGTACAGTGTAGCTTAACTTAACAGAATCGGGAAGATTAAGCCAAAGCCGATTTGTAGAAAAAAAATCGGCACGTACACGTATGCGCACGTCATGTATGTGCACATCACGCATGCGCACACAGGTGCCGGCGCAAGGCTTCATGGTCATGGTAGTCTTTCTCGGGGTAAACACAAGTGTCCCGTATTCGACTGCTACTTCTGTCCTTTATTTGGGAGTGAGAAAGTTGGCAACCCTACTTGAACAGCGTCACCCCCCCGTCGGCCGGTCCGCAAGAATATTGTCAATATTAAACCGGTCTGCGGTGCAAAATAGGCTGGGGACCCCTGCTCTAATTTCCTCCCACATTCTAAATACATACAGTCAGAGTGAGTGATTTGCGGGCATGCTTTGTTGGCATGTGACACATGGTGATACTTGCAATCTGCCCACCAGCACAACCCCTGAACTGTGTGGGTCGTCACCACCAAATGGCCCATTTCGTAGCATGTTTCAATGTACACATGACAAATAAAGCTAACCTTTATCTTTGATTTATTTACTGAGATGCAGCATGGAATAGGCCCTTATGGCCCTTTGAGCCAAGTTGCCCAGCAAACCCCAGATTTAATTCTATCCTAATCATGGAGCAATTAACCTACCAACCAATACGTCTTTGGATTGAGGGAGGAACCTGAAGTGCATGGAGGAAAGGGGAAAAAATAAACAGAGTTCCCCAATCCTAGGTCAGTAGATTAAAGGCAAATCACCTTGTCTTTCCATCTGTATCAGAAATGGCTCATTTTATTTTTCCTGATCAACCCCATTGTTGTTGTTCCTCTCCGCACCTTGTGGCAGCAACTTTGCCGGTTTTTTTTTTAGCATTTTTGTCTGTTTTTACGAGGCCAAATTGCTAACTTGACACTCAACCCAGCACGGATGGAAAGCGTGCAAGGAGCCGGCTGGATTTGCCTTGAAGTCCAGTGCAGATGCCACTACACCGCCAGCCATCTGAACAACCCCCATTAGTTCCACTTAATTTCCTGTACCCTGTTCTCTCTCCCACCTCCTTTGCCCCATCCTCTTGCTATCCACCAACGCACTAGGGGATTTTGTGGGAACAGAAGGAAACGTGCAAACTCCACACCGACAGCGCTGGAGCTCAGAATGAAAAACCCGGGACACCGGAGTTGTACGGCAGCAGATCTTTCTGCTTTGTCACCGCAGCTTCAAGGATGAGAGAACTCAGCTGAACTAACGCCTATACCAAGTATCTCAGCAGGGAACAGAAGAACGCACAAGTGGTTGCTGCCGGAGCTCCAGAGGGCATCCAGTCACTGACGACTGCAGTTGCGTCGGGAGTTCGGGTAGTAGGCCTTCTCCCTGCTGCACGTTAGCTGCTCAGCAACAGCAATAAGAGCAGAACCTGCATCACCTGGGCCACATAAAGAGCGTGCCTTATGTGGTACCTCTGCTATCGAGAAGCAGTGTGTACTCCACCAGAGATCAGACGCTGTCACGGTACAGAAACACCAAAGGGTTTCTCTGTTCAGCACCATCGTGCTATCTGTTAACAGCTAACAGCCAAATTTCAGCAATTACTCTTTATAAACTGCACCTTCCTGAAACAACAGGACACGCTGTAACAAGAGGAGATCTGCAGATGCTGGAAATCCGAGCAACAAACACAAAATGCCGGAGGAACTCAGCAGGCCAGATAGCATCCATGGAAATGAGTATAGTTGAAGTTTTGGGCCAAGATCCTTCATCAACACACTGGAAAATAGCTCTTGCATGACCTGCAGCAGTATAAATGAGCACTAACTATGGAGAAAGTAACACCTACATTTCAATTTGATGAGGATTAGGTTAGCACAATTCAGGGATCAGAAGGCATTTGGGAAATCCATCGATCCTAGAGGCTACAGTGAAAACATGTGGCAAGTTGCTCTTTCTATGGAGGAATGAGAAGGGAAATTTAAATTTCTGAATGCTATTTGCTTACTTTTACTGTTTGCACAATTTTGTTTCCTCTGCTCATTAGGTGTTTGACGGTCTTTTTTATGGGTTCTTCTGTGTTTTTTAGAGTAGTGGCTGCCCGTAAGGAGGTGAATCTCAAGGTTGCATAATGTATACATACTTTGTACTTTGAACTTTGTAATTGTTGGAAACTGAAGAGAGAAAACGTTTGTGAATTCCCCCCCATGCACAGATGAAATTTTGTAAACTCCCCAGCCCAGAGAGAGGGATGAGTCTGGTGATCTTGAGAAATAGTTGGTGCCAAGAAGCATATTAATACAGTTACCAGGACCCACTGGAAATACAGGCACACCTGAATATACTGATGCATCCAGCAAATGCTTTGGAAATGTCGATGCTCACACCAAGATTCTCTTATAATGCAAATATAATTCAGCAGACCACTGTGAATGCTATTATACAGGGTGATGGGGTGATCTACTCTGCTTCTCCTAGAAACTAGGTTACAGAGTAATTTATTAGGAGAGGAACTACTCTGCATGTCCTCTCAGCACAGGACAAATGAATAACAACAGTATGTTCTGTTCTGCTGTATATTAGGCAATGGACAAATTTACCCTTCTGTTCCTCTCTATTCTAGGTGAGGGGCTAGTTATCCCTTTGTCCCTCTCTGCTCTGGGTGAGGGAATAATTTACCCCTCTGTTCCTCTGAACACTGGGCCAGAAACTGATTTACCCTTTTAATCCTCTGTACACTGGGCGAGGGACTATTTTGCCCCTCTGTACACTGGCTGAAGGACTAATTTATCCCTCTGGTCCTCTGTACACTGGCTGAAGGACTAATTTATCCCTCTGGTCCTCACACTGGGTGAGGGACTAATTTACCCCTCTGATCCTCTGTACACTGGGTGAGGGACTAATTTACTCCTCTGATCCTCTGTACACTGGGTGAGGAAAGAATTTACCCCTCTGATCTTCTGTACGCTGGGTGAGGGAAGAATTTTACCCCTCTGATCCTCTGTACACAACAAGGGACAATTTTACCCCTCTGGTTCTCTGTACACTGGCTGAAGGACTAATTTACCCCTATGATTGTCTGTACCCTAGATGAGAGGCTTATTTTTCCACTACTTCCTGTTCACTGCGAGCTAGCCCATCCCTTTTCACCTCTCTATATAAAATTGGAACGGCTCACTCAGCCCCTCAGACCTCCTGTGCCTTTCAGTAAAGCATAGCTGACCCGACCCTGAGGTCACCACCACGTTCCACCTCTCTCCCCATACCTCTTCAAAGCTCCTCAACTTTAAATATCTGTAAATAACCACTTTGACTTCTTCAGTAACTCCACTTCCACAGCTCTCTGGGGGGACAACATTTCTAAGATTCTCGATTTTCCAAGGCAAGGGAGGGGGGAGGAGGAGGGTTGACGCTTTGCTACTGCTTGTGCATGGGAGGGGAGAGGAGGAGCTTTGTGGTCCTAATGTTTTTCTGTCATTCATTCTTTGGGGCTTTTCTTCTGTTTTGTGGATATCTGTGAAGAGTAAGAATTTCAGGTTGTATGTTGAATACATTCTCTGACATTAAATGGAACCATCGAAGAAATTTCTTCTGACTTCCAAACAGTAACCCTTCATTCTGAAACTATGCACCTTGGATCTCCACTGGACATGGTTGTCAGGTGTTGGTGTTGAGTAACTTATCTGGCTCATTCAGAAAAACAGACTCTTCACTCTTAGAGTAACCTATAAAACACCGACTCTGCCCCCGTTGCCCTTTCATAGCATACAGTTTTTAACCCTAAAGTTAAAGATTTAATTGTCATTCGGGTGGGAGGAGAAGATAGCGGCGCAAAGCAGCGCGTGCAGCCTCTCCAGTGAAATGATATTGTATTTGTTAAATAGGGTACCGTGCACAATTCTGATTTGATGGAGACAGCCATGAGAAGCACGGAGGAACATCTGGAGAAACTTTTGAAATGTCCGGTTTACTGCCGCTGCTACTGTGCAATCGAGAATCTCCGGAGGGAAGGCCCCAAAATCCTCGGCTTTGCCTGCTACGGGCGGCTGGAGATGGGGTCGAAGCGCTTGGCAGAGATGCTGCCCGGTGCTCGGTGTCGGAGGGCTGGTTGGAGGCTTGAAGTTTTCGGACGACTCAGAGTCGGACTGTGGTCGGGCATGGCAGGGAGAGTTTTCTTCCTTCTCCCATCTGCGTGAGATGTGGGACTTTTGAGAGACTTTGAACTTTTTTTACCGTGCCCATGGCCTGTTCTTCATCAAGTTATGGTATTGTTGCACTGTTGTAACTATATGTTATAATTATGTGGTTTTTGTCAGTTTTTCAGTCTTGGTCTGTTCTGTGTTTCTGTGATATCACACCGGAGGAATATTGTATCATTTCTTAATGCATGCATTACTAAATGACAAAAAAAGAGGACTGCGTGTCCTCATAATCTAATCTAATCTAAATATACACCAAAACATACTGTGAAATGCGATGTTTCATCAATGACAAACACGGTCTGAGGACGTGCTGGGAACAGGGGGTAGTGTCGCTGTGATTCTGGTGCCAACATAGCACGTCCAACACTTACTAACCCTGACATATACATATGTCTTTGGATTGTGCGAGGAGAACACCAAGAGGAAACCCACTCAGTCATGGGGAGAATGTACTAACTCTTTACAGACAGCAGTGGAATTGAGTCTGTGTCGCTGGGGATGCAATAGTGTTAAACTTATCACTATTCCACCATGTTGCCAATACTGTTGGATTGTAATGACGTTCATGCAATATGGTCAATGTGTGCACTGGGTACCACACAAAGACAGCAGATGGTGCTGTTTCTTCACAGCTCCTGTAAACCCCCCCACCCCCCTTTCGATGCTGACCTCGGGTGCTGTCTGTGTGGAGTTTGCAAGATCCCTGTGTGACCGCATGGATTTTCACTGGTTGTTGTGGTTACCTCGCACATCTCAGAGGTCCTAGGATAGAGTTGAGAAGAGGAGAGAGGGTTGTGCACATTAGGGTTAGGGGTAGGGTCGAGGGATGGAAGTGAGGGCCCAGAGGGGCCAAACGGTCCAACAGGGAGAGGGGCCGGGGTTTGTGGGGTTGTAGGGATTAAGGTTAGGGGTATGGTTAGGGTATGTAGGTTGGGAGCTGGAAGAGGAGGATTGTGGACAATAGCGTTAGGGGTAGAGTTGGAGGATGGAGGTGAGGACCTTGAGGGGAGTGGGATCCTGACATGGAGGGGGCGGGCTTACAGGGACGGAGTTTATAGGGGTGTGGTGGTTAGGGTTAGACATAGGGTTAGGGTATGTAGGTGGGGGTGGGCTAGAGGAGAAAGGATTGTGAACATTAGGGTCAGGGATAGGGTTGGGGGATGAAAGGTGAGGGTCTGGAGGGGGGAGAAGATCCCAGTGGGGAGAGAGGGGTGAATTACCCCCAGTGTTAGGGTGTATTTGATGTCAATAATGAGAGAAAAGAGGCCACAATAGGATTGAGGGGATTGCTCTGAGAGCTGGCATAGATTCTGTGGGCTGAAATGTCTTCGAAGTCACAGATTCCAAAGAATTGGTTTATTGATCATTACAGAGAGCGGGAAGCACCAGAGAGATATTCTGTAATGATCAATAAATCAATTGTTTGGAATCAAATGACCTTTCCTGGAGTGTCAGGGCTGAGTTTATCTGCACCTGCCCCACTACTGCCCCCCCACCCCGGCACTTCTCTGCCACATGTCCCAGACCTCTCCCGCTGCCCTCCCCCTTCGCCATTCTCAACATTCTTTGCTCCCGTTAGATTTACAAACTTGCTCTCTGCTCCACATTGACAAATACAGCACTGTGCAAAAGTCTTAGGCACCCGAGCTGTACACACGTGCCCTAGACTTTAGCACAGTGCGGTACGTCAGTGCTATTAAACCTGACTGTGACACAGTACTTCCAGCAGCCAGAGCAAACAAAGACCCGTTGGAAACCTCATCAAGCTGATGCTCAGTACGGTCCTGTTCTCGCAGTACTCTCTCCCGCAAGCAATCGCTCATGCCCTTCCACCTCCAGCCTCCTCCCCATTCACAGCCTCAAACCCTGCCTCTAGCTGAAACACTGATTGTTTCTTTGTACTTATTATTTTGAATCAGAATCAGTTTATCATCACTGATGTTTATTTTGGTTGCAGCAAATGTACAGTGCAATACATAAAACATACTATGATTCATAAGAAGAAATACAAATCAAAATATTAAATAATTAGTGCAAAAAAGAACAAAGAAATAGTGAGGTAGTGTTAACAAGAGGAATTCTGCAGATGCTGGAATTTCAAGCAACACACATAAAAGTTGCTGGTGAACACAGCAGGCCAGGCAGCATCTCTAGGAAGAGGTACAGTCGACATTTCAGGCCGAGACCCTTTGTCAGGACTAACTGAAGGAAGAGTGAGTAAGAGATTTGAAAGTAGGAGGGGGAGGGGGAGATCCGGAATGATAGGAGAAGACAGGAGGGGGAGGGATGGAGCCAAGAGCTGGACAGTTGATTGGCAAAAGGGATATGAGAGGATCATGGGACAGGAGGCCTAGGGAGAAAGAAAGGGGGTGGGGGGAAGCCCAGAGGATGGGCAAGGAGTATAGTGAGAGGGACAGAGGGAGAAAAAGGAGAGAGAGAAAAAGAATGTGTGTATATAAATAAATAAATAACGGATGGGGTATGAGGGGGAGGTGGGGTATTAGCAGAAGTTTGAGAAGTCATGTTCATACCATCAGGTTGAAGGCTACCCAGATGGAATATAAGGTGTTGTTCCTCCAACCTGAGTGTGGCTTCATCTTTACAGTAGAGGAGGCCATGGATAGACATGTCGCAATGGGAATGGGACGTGGAATCAGAATGTGTGGCCACTGGGAGATATCAGAATGGGAATGGGACGTGAAATTAAAATGTGTGTACCAGAATGGGAATGTGAAGTAGTGTTCATGGGTTTATTGTCCATTCAGAAATCTGATGGCTGAGGGGAAGAAGCCATTCCAATCTTCAGTCTCCTGTACTTCCTGTCTGATGGTGGTAATGAGAAGAGGGCATATTCTGGGTGATAGGGTGTCCTTAATGACGGATATTGCATACTGTGAGGGTACCTAATGATGCCTTTTTTGAGGCATCGCCTTTTGAAGGTGTCCTCGATGGTAAGGAGGCTAGTTCTGCTGTTATGACTTGTCCTCCTCCGCAATGAGGAGACCAAACTGTTTGAGTTTTGAAGGATCTGCATTCATTCAAAGGTCGCGATCTTCCTCCCATTTTAGTTCTGCATCCCACTTTGACTTTTCTAACCTCAGCTTCCAACACCAATGCAATGCAGCGAATTGTAAACTCAAGGAACAGCTTTTCACCTTTCAGCCAGTTTTTCTGGCTCAATGAAGTTTGACAACTTCTCATAATAAACCAACTATTGCACCAAATCAGTTGCTTTGTTTGTTTCAGTAATGCCCTCAATCAACCTTTGCCAACATCTTGTTTTAGCATCCAATTTCTCCAGCTTTCCACCCTGACATCGATACTACTATCTGCTTTGTCCTTTGACTGGCTCCTCTTCCTGTCCTTCCATTTGCTTAGACCATGTATAACATAAAAGTATATTTATGACCAAAGTACATATATTTCACCATTTACAACCCTGAGATTCATTTTCTTGTGAGCATAATCAATAAATCTATAGAATAATAACCATAACAGAATCAATGAAAGACCATCAAACTTGGGCATTCAATCAGAGTGCAGAAGACAACAAACTGTGCAAATGCAAAAATAAGAAATAATAATAATAATGATAAATAAATAAATAAGCAATAAGAATTGAGAAGAAGAGTCCTTGTAAGTGAGTCCATTGGTTGTGGGCACATTTCAATGATGGGGCAAGTGATGTTGAGTGAAGTTACCGCCTTTGCTTCAAGAGCCTGATGGTTGAGGGGTAGCAGCTGTTCCTGAAGCTGGTGGTGTGATTCCTGAGGTTCCTGTACCTTCTTCCTGAAGGCAGCAGTGAGAAGGGAACATTTCCAAGGTGGTGGGGGTTCCCGAGGATGGATGCTGCTTTCCTACAACAGTGTTTCATGTGGATGTGCTCAATGGCTCTACCCGTGATGGACTGGGCTGTATCCACTACTTTTTTGTAGGATGTTCCATTCAAAGGTATTGGTGTTTCCATACCAGGCTGTGATGCAGTCAGTCAATATACTCTCCACAACACATCTATGGACGTTTGTCAAAGTTTTAGATATCATGCTGAATCTGCACACATTCCTAAGGAAGTAGAGGCAAACTTGAAAGATTCAGGGGACCAGCTTCAATTATCCCCCCAAGCTCTACAAATCATTCCTTTGAATACCCACTCTTTTGATTGGATCAGGTTCCACCAAACATATTCACAATGAATTCAACAGCCTAATACTCCCCGAGTAAAGAAGAGCTTTTCATTATTTCCTCGTGCAGCAAATCGCTACAGCTTCCTGCCAATGGGAACCAGCTGCCAATAGGAAACATTTCCTTCCTCTAACCCTGTATAATTCTTTCATCATTTTAAGCTCCTTTATCAAATCTCTCACATTTCTCTGCTCCTGGGAGACAACCCCATCTTCTTCAATTTGATCTTGTATCCAAAATTCCTTTGGAGAGTCATTGGGTAACCATTATTTAACCCAGTGATTCCTATATTTCATTGTGTGAAGCACACAGAGGTGCCCAGTGTGATATGAAAGACCTTGCATTAAAGCATTTATCAAAATTTAACATTCAAGTGGTCTCTCCTTTGTTATCAGCCTCTACCATAATCTGCCAAACTTCTATTTGTTTGAGGGTTGCTAACATTTTATATTTGTACTGCCTTGTGTTTTACAACAAGTCTTTAATTAAGCACTTCTCCTCTGCTGAATATTAAACAGTTGTTTTCCAGAAACCTGAACAGCTGCTGGAAAGGAGCACGAGTGAAGTCAGAACTTTGTAACTGAAGGGTAACTCTAGTATCTAAGCACATATCATTTCCCTGAGAGCTCACACCTCCCTGCAGTACTGATCAACAGAATTAATCAAATTCTGCATTTCTTTAATTTCACAGGTTTCTTCAGGATCAGAATTAAATTAAGACCATAAGATACAGGAGCAGGATTAGGTTATCTAGCCCATAGAGTCAGCTCCCCCAGCCCATCATGGCTAATTTATTATCCTTCTCAACGCCATTTCTTCAGCCTTCTCCCCATAATCTTTGATACCCTTAATAATCAAGAACAGTGGTGAAAGCAATTCCTCTTCATCTCTGTTCTAAAGGGACATCCTTGTATTCTGAGGTTGCAAGGCTGCACCCCACTGGTACTAGACTCTCCCACTATACGAAACATCCTCTCGACATCCACTCTGTCTAGGTCTTTCAACATTCGATAGGTTTCAACGGGATCCCCTCTCATTCTTCTGAACTCCAGTGAGTGCAGGCCCAGAGCCATCGAGCTCTTCTCATAAATTAACCCTTCCATTCCCAGGATCACTCTCGTGAACCTCCAAACCAGACTGTGATGCAATCAGTCAGAATGACCTGCGCAGCACATCTGTAGAAATCTGGCGACACATAACAAATCTCCTCAAATTCCTAAATAGGCCTGCTGAATTCTAACACGGGACACAATTTCAAAATAGGCTGTCAGCATCAGTTTGGATGAGATTATAATGCCAGCACATCCTTTCTTTGATATGGGACCCAAAACTACTCACAATATTCTAAGTGCAGTCAGACCAATCCCTTATAAAGCCAGAGCATTGTGTCCTTGCTTTAATATTCTACTCCTCTCAAAACGAATACCAATACTGCATTTGACTCAACTGGTAAGCCAACCTTTAGGAAATTGATCACAAGGACTCTTAAGTCTCTTTACACCTCTGGTTATTACCACTGATATATGTCAGGAAGTTTGTTATTTTGCAGCAGCAGTGCAGTACAAGATAAAAATAAAATTAGTTAATAGTGCAAAGGACAGATAGTGAGGTAGTGCTCATGGGTTCATAGACCTTTCAGAAATCTGATGGTGCAGGGGAAGAAGCTGTTTCTGAATCACTGAGTGAAAGTACATCCTTTCCAATGGTAGCACTACATGTCCTGGATATTGACGGCCTTTAATAATAGATTTCTCTTTCTTGAGGAACTGCCTCTTGGAGATGTCATCAATGATGGGGAGGGCTGTGCCCATGATGGAACTTGGCTGAGTCTACAATCATCTGCAAACTTGTAAATTCGAGGCTCCAAACCAGACTACGATGCAATCAGTCAGAATGACCGGCATAGCACATCTACAGAAATCTGATAGTCTTTGGTGACACATACCAAATCTCCTCAAACTCCTAAAGTAGACCTGCTGAATCCTAACACGGGACACAATTTCAAAATAAGCTGTCAGCATCAGTTTGGATGAGATTTATTGCTTTACAATCTCCCTGTCTCTGTGCCATCTCCACTCCCTCTTCCACATGGCCCCATCTGCCTATCAGCATCATTTCACCTAGATCCACATATCAGGTCCTTCCTCACCTCAACCCTCATCTCCTTATATCACTTATCACCCCCCCTCTCCCTTTTGCACTATCAGTATCTCAACCCGAAACATTAACCTTCACCAATGATGCCAGAGTTCACCAACAAGCAGCAGGGCCTCACTTGGCTGACAGAGAGAAGAGCCTTCTGAGTTCGAGACAAAATATTATCCGCAATGTATGCTGCTCTTGGGACATTGTAGTATGGAAGAGTCTGTGACCCACCACGATAAGTATTGTTGATTGTGGAGAAGGATGCAAGCATTCATAAGTATAATCACAAAAAAGGCACAGCAGAGCCACTACTACCTTTTTAGAAAGTTTGCATAGATTCAGCAGGCCACCAAAATCTTTAACAGACTTCTATATGTCCCCATTGGAGAATATCTTAACTGGTTGCATCATGGCCTGGTCTGAAAACACAAAAGACCAGGAATTAAAAAGCCAACAGAAAGTGGTGAACATAGCCCAGCCCAACACAGGTAAACCCTTCCCCACCATTGAGTATGTAACGCTCAGTTATGTTGGCTCGTATATGTCTAGGGGAAATCCCGCCCAGCACTTGCCCCAACGCTTCCCACGGAGTCGGTTGCTGCACCACTGCCGCCTGAATCATTCCCAAACATCAATCATCAGCCAGCACACCCAGTACGTTTCACCAAGTACACTTTATAGATATTACTAAGTCTATGAAATTAATATAAATACCATACAGAAAAGGAAGTAATGGAAAAAAAAGAGGTGCCAGACTTATCAAAGTCCAAGTTCTTCGTGCACAACCGTTGGAGCTCAATCGATTCCTGACGACCACCCGGATCCTGTCGACTCACGGCTCGGGACCACCCGAAGTGATCAACCAGAGCCTTTCAGCACGTCCGCCGTCCTCCCCGTCTCTCCTCCGACTCCCCGTCTCTCCACCGTCCTCCCCGTCTCTCCTCCGACTCCCCGTCAAAAACCCCCGCACGTCCGCCGTCCTCCCTGTCTCTCCTCTGACTCCCCCCAAAAACTACGCCATCGTCCTCCCCGTCTCTCCTCCGACTCCCCATCAAAAACCCCCGCACGTCTGCCGTCCTCCCCGTCTCTCCTCCGACTCCCCCCAAAAACCACGTCACCGTCCTCCCCGCCTCTCCTCCGACTCCCCGTCTCTCCTCCGACTCCCCGCCAAAGCCCCGTTCCCAGTCATATGATACAGCATTATCATCCGAAAACAGAACGATACATGACCACCCACTGGCTAATAGCACCCCACTATCTGTATTAACCCAAGCAACTGTCTAGCTAGAGACTTTCTCAGCATTTAACATAACAAAGAAGCATTCCCCAGTATAACATAACAAAGAAGCCATTCTAAATTTAACATACAAAAAAGAAAGACCCCGTACAAGTACATTTACAAAGAGCACTGCCACAAGAGAGCAACATCGGTCTTCAAAGACCCCCACCTTCAAGGCTATACCTCGTCATCGCTACTACCACTGTGCAGGAGGTACAAAAATGTTAATTTCCACACCACCAGGTTCAGGAACATTTGTTACCGTACAACCATCAGGATCTTGAACCAGTGTGGATAACTGCACTCACCACAGTTCCGAACTGATTCTATGACCTACAGACTCACTTTCCAGGACTATTTACGACTCATGTTCTCAGTATTATTTTCATTTGCACAGCTTGTGCACATTGGTTGTCAGCCTTTGTTTATTTATATATAGATTTTTGTATTACTCTATTGTATTTCTTTTTCCCTGTCAATGCCTGCAAGAAAATGGATCTCACGGTAGCATATTATAATACATACGGGACTGTGCAAATGTCTTAGGCACAAATATATAGCTAGAGTGCCTAATACCTTTGCACAATGCTGTATTTATCATCGTGGAGCGCAAAGCCAGTTTGTAATTCTGGCAGGAGCAAGGGATGTTGGGAATGGCGAGGGTGGAGCACAGCGGGAGGGGTGAGGGACGGGTGGCGGAGAAGACGTGCAGGGGCAGGGGAGGACACAGGTGCAGACACACCCAGTCCTGAGACACCAGGCAAGGTCATCTGATTCCAAACAATTGGTTTATTGATTACTACAGGATATCTTTCTGGTGCTTTCTGCTCTCTCCCCTCTCCCTGCCCCCTTCCCACTCTCAGTCCAAAATAGAGACCCAAATCAGAATCAGGTTTATCATCACTCACACATGTCATGAAATTTGCTTTTGGTTTTAGCAGCAGTACAGTGCAATACATAAAATTACTACAATACTGTGCAAGAGTCTTAAGCACCCTTGCTACATATACTGCGAGACCTTTGCACAGTACTAATAATAAATTTACTTTGAACTTTGAATTTTCAGATTCAGATTAACTTATTTAGCACACCTCGAAAGATACATGAAATGTGTCATTTGCATTAAGACCAACATAATCCGAGGATGTTCTGAGGGCAGCCCCCAACTGTTGCCACATATTCTGGCGCCAACACAGCACGTCCACAGTACTCGTCAGAACGACAGTGAACACAACAAGCAACAAACCAACAACAGCAAAACAAGCCCTGTTCCTCCGTCTCACCCACCGACTCACGTGGACGGTCTTCCCACCCTAGAATAGGCCTCCAACATCCTATCACCAGGCTTCAGTTTTTGGTCTTGCAAATTGACAACAAACTCAATTTTGACTCTCGCAGTCTGGCCATACTCTGTATGATTTTGTGTATCGCACCTTCAGATCAAGCTGCCTCTTGATGATTCAAGAACACTATGACACAGATGGCTGGCATTGGCATTAAAAAACAAATGAGAGTTCTTTGGTATGAAATGGATCAGAATTATGCTTTATCCCATGAATGAGTCACGCAGAAAGAAACCCCACTGTTCATTTAAAAGATAAGGTCCTATGCACAGCCCCTACAATACAGGTGTTTTGCTTCATCAGAGAAGATAAATAAACTTATATTGGTAACTCAGTCACGACCAACAGAATTGACCACTAACAAGAAGACCCAATCAGCTGTAGCTTTTTTAGGATGCCTAAAATAATCTCTGCTGCCCTTATTGATTTTATCTGCTCAAGCAATAGATTCAACAGAATCTCAACATACAATTTCTGTCGCGTCCAAGTCAGAGTACTTAATTGGGCATTACAGACAGAGCTTCAGAATGCATGTCAAGGATTCTGTACCTGACCTGAGAGCAGATAAGACTTTCTTAGATAAGAGAATCAGCCCATTAGGAGCAATAATGGCAGACTGGTGGAATTAAACAATAGATCATGATTTCATCTCCTTCTTTTTCACAAGCATTTCCTTGGGATCAAGGATTTCTTGCTCTTTCTTGGTTCTGAGGTAGCTGATGAGGCCACAGGTGGGAAGAAGATGGGGATGCAGAAGGATATGGGCTCAATGAAGAGATTCCAGATTGTTGGTACCATCCCAGAATATTCCTTCCCATTTTGATTGCTCTTGGGCCACATGGTTTCAATACGTCAGTAACCGCACCCCCCCCCCCCGCAGGAGGCTTTGAGAGCATCCTTCAAGCTTTTTCTCTGTCCTCTTGGTAACCACTGAAGATTGAAATGGAGTATGGTATCAGGTATGTCAACAACATGGCCTGTCCAGTCAGGACCACCACAGTAAAGGAAGGCCTCAGTGCTACAGAGGTCATCTTGGTGAGAGGATTTCAACAATGGTCCACTTCTCCTTCTAATGAATTTGGACAATTTTACAGGGATAGTTTTGGTGATAATGTTGTTTCATATGGCAGGTGTTATCCTCTTCACACTTCTAATTGGTGTTTGTGAAGCCACTCCCCCAGCTTATGGCTGGGCATGATAAAATGTGGCCCAGGAGGGGCAGATATGAGTCTGTCCATTCGGGAGCTGTGGTGATAATGTCTTCAATGTAATAAAGTTTCTGCAGCAGTTAATGCATGTCTCCCATAAGACCCAAGGCATAGGAATAGAATCAGGCCATTTGACCTATTCAGTCTGCTCCACAATTCTAAAATGGCTGATTTATTGTCCCTCTTGACTGCATTTTCCCTGTAACCTCTAATGCTCTTACTAATCAAGAACATATCAACCTCTGCTTTAAATATACCCAATGACCTGGTCTCCACAGCTGTCTGTGACAATGAATTCCACAGATTCACCACCCTATGGCTAAAGAAATTACACCTCATCTCTGTTCTAAAGAGACTTCTTGATACTCTGAGGCCCTGCCTTCCAGTCTTAGATTCTCCCACTATAGGAAGCACCTCTCCATATTCACTGAATCTAGGCCTTTCAATATTGGATAGTTTTCAATCCAACTAAGACCTCAACGGTGGAACAGGAGGACGAAGTTACTTCGGACTCAATGGCTGTGAAAGCGGATGAAGGCTGCAACAAATCCATCAGCTCCAATCGTCGTGGTTTCCATGCCACTGGAATCAGTTGGTTGATTTGTGAAGTATCGTGTGCTTCTTGGAGTGCAACATCAAGTACACATGAAACAAATACACGCACAGGCGTCTTCGCTCTGTGGGTCACTTGATCAATAGAATGAAGACCATCATCCTCGACCTCGAGGGATAGCCACGACCATGAGGAGGTTTCAATGAGAATCTGCACACCCCTCCCAATTCTTTTAAATATCTGCAAGTACAGACCCAGAACCATCAAGTACCTCTTGTATGTTAACCCTTTCATTCCTGGGCTCCTTCTCATGAGCCTCTCTATTGCCAGCACAACCTTTCTTAGATAAAGTGCCCAGAACTGCTTACAATACTCCAAGTGTGGTCTCGAAAGCCTGAGGAGTACTGCAGACCAGTAGACCATGAGTTTAGTGCCTCGGTTAAGATCCCAGTCTTTGAAGACTCCTTTCCTCAGGCTGTGCTGGTGCACTGCAGGCAGTAACGCATGTATTGTTAAATCTGCCGTCAATGGGAGTCGGCTCCTAAGATGTGGAAATGGACAACCGTATCCAGCATTGTGTTCTGAAACACTATGTCAGTGGCAATGCTACACAGGTTTATAGAGAGAGACAGCTTGGAATCAGGCCCTTCAGCCCATCGAGTGCACATTGACTATCAACCACCCATTCTCTAATCCAACGTTAATGCTATTTTATTTTAATTATCCTGTATACTAACACCCACACACTTGGGGGCAGTTAACAGTGACAACTAACCAGCAAACCTACATGTTTTTAGGAAGTGGGACGAAACCAGAGTACCCAGAGGAAAAAAATCATGCAGAGATAGGAAGAACTTGCAAACTCCACAGAAGCCGTAGCTGAGGTCAGAATTTCGTCAGCCAGATGGTGGCGAATCTGTGGAATTTGGCCTGGGCGGGCAAAGTCACTAGGTGGACTGAAAGCAGAGATTGATAGGTTATTGATTGGTAAGAGGGTTAAGGGTTATGGAGAGAAAGGGGAAGAATGGGGTTAAGATAAATATCGGACCTGATTGAATGGCAGATCAGAATCATTGGGCTGAATAGCTTAATTCTACACTTGTATCTTATGGTAACACATACAGTATTGTGCAAAAGTCTAAGGAACATGTAAAAAAATTCTGTAAAGCGAAGATGCTTTCAAAAATAACGGAATGAAAAGTTTTTAAATATACAAAAAATTATGATAAAGAGCAGTAAACAATAAAAAACTGAATCAAATCAATATTTAGTGTGACCACCCTTTGCCTTTAAAACTGCATCAATACTCTTAAGTAAGCTGTCGTGCAGTTTTATAAGAAAATTAGATGGTAGGCTGTTCCAAACATCTTGGAGAACTTGCCACAGCTCTGCAGATTATGGCTGAAATGCTTGTTCTGTCCCTCCAGGTAATTCCAGACATCTTCGATGATCCTGAGATCAGGGCTCAGTTAAGGCCATATCATCTATTACAGAATTCTTAGTTCTTCTTTTCACTGAAGATATTTCTTTATGATCTTAGCCATGTGCTTGGAGGCATTGTCCTGCTGCAGAATGAAGTTGGGACCGATCGGATGCCTCTTTGATGGTATTGCATGATGGATGAGAATCTGCTTGTCCTTCTCAGCACTGAGGACTCCATTAATTCTGACAAGATCACCAATTCCATTTATAGAGATGCAACCCCAAACCAACAGTGAACCTCTGCCGCCCTTCACTGTTGACTGCAGACATTCATCCATGTCTCCCATATCCAAGACTCCAGCTCTTCTGCAGACAAACTGCCTCCTCCTTGACCCAAAAAGTTCAAATTTTGACTTATCACTCCAGAGCACCTCCTGCCATTGTTCAGCACCACAGTCTTTGTATTTCTGTGCGTGGGTAAGTCTCTTGGCTTTGTATCCACTTCGGGGGAATTTTTGGCAGCCGCTCGTCCACGAAGACCACTTCTGACAAGACTTCTCTGGAATGTAGAGGATTGTACTTGGGCTCCAGTGGCTTCTGTAAGTTCTGAGCTGACAGCATTGCTGGACTTCTTCCAATTTAGAAGGTACGTCAGTTTGATGTATCTCTCATCTGTTGCACTCAGTTTCCATGACATTTCTCGTCCTCGTTCTTGCCTATTTCTTTGTGCTACTTCAGAAGAGCTTGGACAGCACATTTTGAAACCCTATCTGCTGTGAAACTTCTGCTTGGGAGAGACCTTACTGATACAGGATGACCACCCTGTGTCTTGTTGCTACGCACACTCTTGCCATGGTGTACGAATTGATAATTTAAAGGTTAAATTGTCACATCTGCCACACCACATCTTTCAGTTTGGTTGTCCTTCACCCTGTTTGATTCCTTCTGCACTGTTTCTGTTTCAGCTAATCAGTTTACTTCATTCAGCTCATGATGTCATTGATTATTAGCACCTGCTTGTATCTTTGTTTAATCATGCACTGGGCTATAAACTTATAAAGTAATCAAGTTTTCATTTAAAAATGGTCTGTTACTTGATATCACAAACAAGGGAAAATCTGCAGATGTTGGCAATCAAAGCAACACACACAAGATGCTGGAGGAACTTAACAGACTAGGCAGCATCTATGGAAAAGAGTACAGTCGATATTTCGGGTCTTGGCCTGAAACATTGATGGTTTACTTTTGTCCATAGATGCTGCCTGGCTTGCTGATTTACTCCAGCCTTTTGTGTGTGTGTTACTATTATTTGATATGTTACTTTCTTTAATGAAATATAAAAAAAATAGTGACATTGAATTTTTTGGAAAATGAATGTTTGGAAAACTAAAATTTACTCTTTTCTACTGACATATTAATGTAGAAGACAAAAAAAATCTGAAACAAAATTTATATGAAAAATCTAAGGTACCAAAGAATTTTACACAGTACTGTATAGGAGGCAAATTTCTGAGGACAGTCACAGCTGAGACGGATTCTTTGCAGCACTTTGCAGGTGATGGAGTTGAGGGTTTTTGTAATTTGAAGGTCGTATCGACACAGATGCTGTCCTTGTCTAACACTGTGCAGTGAAGATCGTGTCCACTGCGGTTTCAAATATGCACACAGCAATTCCACGAGCAGCTCTTCAATTTGCTTTTGTGAGATGTACAAAGTGCCTTTGGGAGACATACACAGTACCCACTCATGGAAATAGCAAAAAGCGGGGGTCACAAATATAAGATAGAGACTAATGGTGCTGACAGAGATCAAATAGTTTCCCATTAGAGAACAAAGGCAACTTCACTCACAACAACTCTGGACTGATTCTATGATCTACAAACTCACTTAAAAAGAAACTTTACAACTCGTGTTCTCAGTAATATGTTTTATTTGTACAATCTTTTTTTTGCACATTGATTCTTTGTCAAACTTTATTTATAGTTTTTAAAAAAAATTTTGTATTTCTTTATTTTCCTGTAAATGCCTGCAAGAAACAAAAATCTCAAGGTAGTATATGCTTACACATATGCAATCTGATAATAAATTTTACTTTGAACTTTGACCCATACCCCCGATAACTCTTGCAATTTTGAGCATCCTCTAAACTGCTCAAGAGAGTTGCAGCTGAGCGAGAGAGACTAATAACAGATTGAGTCCTCAAATAACATGGGGGAAGCTCAATCTGGATCTGACCGGTGTTATTGTGCTGCCTGGTCTGTATTTTTCCCTCTGTTACGTATCCCGTAACGGGTTAAAGAACCAGCAGAAATGGACCACACCTTTAGTCTGGTTTTGCTTTTAACAAACTCTATTTTTATTGGTAACTACGCCAAACAGTAATGTATGACCAGATAAATCAAACAGGTTAACAGAGATTATGCATATACAGGTATGTAAATATAAAATCCAAACTTCTTCAAGCTTAGGTAGTAATTGATACAGTCTTAGAATGGTAGGTAAGAAAAGTTCAGTTCAGATGCACAGGTTAATTAATGAGAGATATTTGTAATCCAAAGGCGAATGTTGTGAGGAGGTGATTACGTCGATATTCCACAGATTCCACCATAGCAATACAAAATAACAATAGCAGGTTTTATTTCCAAAGTTGTTCCACTCCACACACGAAATATCACCCACAGTGATCCTCAACGAATATCCTTTCAACACAAGTGGTACCAACCCGAATTCAGCTACAGGACATCCCAAAGTGGTGACCACAGGATACTCCAACAGAATCCACGTATGGATTATCACCAACAGTAGCTTATCACTGAGGTACCGTCTTCAAGTGGTAAAACTACCAACCCAGGCAAGGATTATCACACACAGGTAGTTTCCACACAAGGTCACCCCAAACACATAACTGTGATAGCCACTTATCCAGTTCCACGACATACGAAATAACTCCAACAGTGATTTGCCACAGGGGTGCCTTTCTTCAGTGAACTACCACACCCACACAAGGGTAACACACAAGTGGTATTCACAAAGGAACTCCCCTCACTAGAGAACCCATTCTTGTGGATTACCCACAATGGTTCGAATAGAACTCAAACTCACCCTCACAGGCTACTTAGAGAGAGAGTCCAAACAGTGACCTCTTTGTCACTAGGTTTCTTCTGTTTCAAACCTTCCTCTCCCCTCTTCTCTTCCTGCAAACTTGTTCTAGTTGCAGAAAACTTGTGAGAGTCATTTATCAATACTCAGGATCGATCTCAACTCACCCCTTTTGGGCTACTGAAAGTTTAAACCAGCGATTGATTCACTTACCCACTCTTCCTTCAGTTAGTCCTGACGAAGGGTCACGGTCTGAAACGTCGACTACACCTCTTCCTAGAGATGCTGCCTGGCCTGCTGCGTTCACCAGCAACTTTTATGTGTGTTGACTGACTCACTGGTGTCTTCCATTGACCGAATGCATCTTGACTCTGAGCATGTGTTTCTCTGTGTCTGTAAGTGTCCTTGTAAAAAGTAAACACACTGCAGAGAAACCATAACATCGATTGTCCATCAAATACCTCCACCTCTCTCTCTCTTTCCATGGCAACCCAGAAGCTGACAGCAGTAGTCAGTGTCCTTGTAGAAGTGTAAACACGAGCTGAAAGACAGACTCCGTCCCTCTGTCTCTCAGCAGATATCCAAAAGTTAGTCTCAGTTCTCTCTTGTGCCTTAAAGTGACAGTCCACAGCAAAAAGGAACCCTAGGGGTACATAACACCTTAAATGTCAGTGGTGTCACTGGATGTCTAGAATAGAAAGGGCTTCTCTCACCAGCAAGAAAACCTGGGAAAGATTCACTTGTGAGAAACAATGCTTTGCTGCAACTCATTACTTGCTGTTTCTGTACTTTGCACATCAAAACAGTAATATTAAAACATTGCAATTAAGTCCCCAGAGCTGTCAAGATTTTCCTGAAACCTGCAGTTAGCACAGTAGTACGTGATAGGTGCTGCACAATGTGCATGAAATTGATTACCCTAACACACAGTCTTTTGTTTCCTATCTTCACCCTCAGGGGACTGGAGGTCTGAGAGGGGACGGAATAATAGGAAAAGGAATGGAACAATGTGTAGTTACGTGCTTGATAAATTTAAATCTGAAGGAAGACCTGCTCTAATTCATGATTTCACATAAAAGGACGAGGCTGATGGCAATTCAATGGGCGATTTACGGATTAGGATTGGGTTTAGTTGGGAGACACACATTGTGCCCACTTGTGGAAATGGCCAAAAGCAGGGATCATAAATATAAGATAGAGACTAATAAATCCAATAGGGAATTCGGGTAAAAAAAGTTCTACATTAAGAAAGTGGGAAGAACGTTACATAGAGTGATGAGGCATCAAGTGCTACCAATTTTAAGCAGAAGCCAGATAGGAAAATGAAGGAAAAAACAAGCGAGCAGAGATTCCCTGAGAAACATGAAATCCTGGCTGCCTGGTGTTACAGCAGTCCATGAAACATTAGCAACATTGAAGTTGTTGATCCTCAGCTTGGTCAACATGACTAGCCATGAAAGGTCTAATAAATTTTAACTATTCACAAAGTTAATGGATCAACTTACTAGACTAAATTCAAATATCCACCTAATTCCTGTTCCTTTTGATCCAATACTCACCCAAACTTACTTTCACTGAAATAGAAGATCTTCCGTCGGCCAGCCAACTTCTTCTCCTTGCCCTAGGCACAATGGTCTTTCTTGTGACAGTTGGTCTCAATGGAGTCTTCACTCATTCACGTCCTGAGCTCCCCCTTTGTTCATCTCCTGAGTCCCCCTTTATCTCTGAAAATATACATTATTATACTCTTTCCTGATCAGTTCTGCACCATTCTACTTCAATGTTATTGCCCCTGATTCATCGGGCGTTCAAATCTCCACCTCTCATTGGCTCTGGTCCAACACTTTATTGCACACCACCACGGTAATTTCTTCATTCCTATATGTTGAGTAAGGCCATTTCTCGGTTATTATAGCCAGTTCAAATCAGATACTGTACTAAGGCCACTGTCACTCCTCTTAGCCTTCAGTAACCTTCTGCCTTATCAGAAGAGCATCCTACAAATAACCCCATATATGGAAATGTTCTCTGATTTGTAGATTATCGGTAGGGCCTTCACTATGTCCACTTCCAAGTCCTTCTTTGCCGAAAGAGTTAATTCAGGAAATGATAGCCCTCACTTCTTCCACTACCTGGCAAGAACTAAGACATTTGTTTGGTCTACTTGTCTACTCTCCTTTATTTTGTTCTAGATATCCCATTGAGCACATTCAGGAAAAAGTGCTGTCGCAGGAAAGCAGTATCAATCATCAGGAACCCCACTACCCAGGTCATGCTCTCTTCTTGCTGCTGCCACCAGGAAGAAGGTACAGGAGCCTCAGGACTCACGCCACCAGGTCCAGGAACAGTTACCACCCCTCAACCATCAGGCTCTTCAATAACTCACTTGCCCCATCACAGAAATGTTCCCACAACCTATGAACACACTTTCAAGGAACCTTCATCTCATGTTCTTGATATTTATTGCTTACTTATTTGTTATTATTATTGTTTTTAATTTTTGTTTCTCAGCTCAAGCTGCTAAAACCTGAGGTATGGGCATAGCCAAGCACACACATTTGTCAATTGCTAGGGACTTTCAAACTATGCTAGTGGGCTTTAGTATTGTGGCTTTCTGAAGATTAACATAGATATTACTGTTTGGCCTAATCGTATAACTTGTGTAGTGACCTTGAGATGATACTAATTGTAGATATTACTATCGGGACAATGTATATATACCCTGTTCATGTTCCACAGTCTTTCAATTTCCTTTTCAAATTCAGCATATTTCTTGTGTTTTTCACTTATTTATTTCTGTATGCTATGTATGTTTGGAATGGCTTTATCTGTTAAATAAGTTATTCTTGCTTGTATATCCTGTAATATTATATCTGGATGGTTATTATGGATTGTCCTATCTGTAATAATGAATTTCCATAATATAGTTTGTAGCGCTCTGACTCTAAAATTGGATTAGGCTTGTATTTATAGTGAGGTATGGTGTCTTTTATAAGTTTGTATTTGAAAGCAAAACTTTGGTGAATATTATTATTATTATTTCTTCTTTCTTTTGTTACCTTTTGCACACTGGTTGTCCGCCCTATTGGCGTGGTCTTTCATTGATTCAATAATGTTTTTTGCATTTATTGAGTATGCCCACAAGAAAATGAATCTCAGGGTTGTATATGGTGACATATATGTACTTTGATAATAAATTTACTGTAAACTTTTGTTCCATATATTTTTAATTTATTTAATCCAACAATGTAATTTAGCTATAAAGTTCCCTAAAACAATTTAAAAAGATCTATCCCCATGTCACCTTCAGGCCAGGTCACGGTCCTTCGGACCCTCAGCTAATTTTCCACATTCAGAGCTGATCACAGAACAAGAAAGGTTTTGCTGGGTGTGCACTAAAGGTGAACTCATTGAACAAGAAGCTGCAGAGGCTCTGTTTTGAAGGATAGATCTGATATATGACAAGTTGTCTAATCCTCCAAACACTTAAACTAGCACCCATACAACAATCCAAATATTTGGAGCAGCACACACAAAATTCTGCTGGAACTCTGCAAGCCAGGCGGCATCTATGGAGGGGAATAAGTAGCCGACGATTTGGGCTGAGATTCTGCATTGGTACTGAAAAGGAAAGGCAGAAACCAGAATAAGAAGTCGGAGGAGAATTATGGGTTATCCTCTCTTCATTTCCAGTGTTGACAAAGGGTCTTGGCTGGAATCATCAACTATTTATCCCCTTCAAAGAAGCTGCCCAGCCTGCTGAGTTCCTCCAGCATTTTGTGTGTGTGTGTTACTCAAGACTTCCAGCATCTGTTTATAATACATAAATGTTGCTTTTCTTCTGTAAAGCCTGTGAAATGAAGCAATGCCAATTTTCTGTTGATCTTTCCAATGCCAAGGTCATCACTGAGGGAGATTTGGGCAGCAGTGCTCTCTGTCATTATGAGTAGAGGTAACAGGCAAATAGATCCTTCCCGGGATTTGGAAACTCACTGAATGAATGGATATTTCAGGAAAGTAGGATGAAACACTTTGCATTTGGAGCTGCTATATTGACAGCGAGATGTTAAGCTGTTCGCCCCAACACTGAACTTTGTCCACAACCCACAGACTCGCTTTCAAGGACCCTTCATCTCATGCTCTCAATACTTACTGATTATTTATTTATTTATTCATTCATTCATTATTATTCCCATTTTCCCTCTTCTTTTTGTATTTGCACAGTTTGTTGCTTATTCTTGCACATTGATTGTTGTCTGTCCTATTGGGTGCAGTCTTTTATTGATCCTTGCACTTACTGTGATTGTCCGCAAGAAGATGAATCTCAGGGTTGTATATGGTGACATAAACGTACTTTGACAATAAAATTTAGTTTGAACCTTGAACTTGGCTGCCTTCCACCTGGTCTTTGTGCACATCAAAAAATATCATGGTGCTATCTGAAGAAGGAAAAGGGAGCTCCCTTGAGATGGCCAGTGTGGATGCTGTGACCCAACAGGCATGCTACTACGTCTCCAAAATTCCTCTTTCAACCATCCATTGACAAAGTGCTCATTTGGTTCAGTCCAGACACTAGACCCATTTCATATCTATCAGGTTGGCTTCTGTAAATGCAGACACAAAGGATAAACACACTGGCCTGAATATTAATCTGAACAGGAAAGGTGGAAAGAAGTTAAGGGCAGAAAAAGGATTAATCTGGAAAAACTGGCACCGAAGTCAAGCAAACCTCCACCATTTCTGACTGTCAGCACTTTTACCGATTGTGTGATATTGGAGAGGTGGGGCACCTTGTTGGCAAATTTAAATCAGGTCAAACAATACAATTGCTATGGTAACTAAAATCTCCTTCTTGAGCCCACCCTCCACCACCTCCAGTTTAAATTCCAGGCGGAATATTTTGGAGGATCAAGAACGTGACACTATTACAGCTCATGGTGCTCCGGAATTCAGAGTTCAGTTTGGCACTGTCTGTCAGGCATTTGTACGTTCTCCCTGTGAACGTGTGGTTTTCCTCTGAGTGCTCTGCTATCTTCCCTCATCCCAAAGGCCAATAGGTTTATTGTTCATTGTAAGTTGTCCTGTGATTAGGTTAGCATGAAACGAGTGGGTTTCTGGGAGGTGTGGCTTGTTAAACCGGAAGAACCTGTATCTTTAAATAAATAAATTAGGAATCTGCTATAAATGCTTAAGAATTCAGGAACAGGTCATTGGGCTGACGATGTCTGTACCAACCAGGATATCAATTTACAATAATCCCATTTACCTGCACGTGAGTCTACACCCCTCCATTCATGTGCCCAACCAAATGCCTCTTAAAAATTACTATTGTATCTGTTCCCATCACTTCCTCCGGCAGCATCTTCCAGCCATCCACCATACATACTAAAAACAAACTGCTTGTAAATCTCTTTTTAAACTTTCTCCCTCTCACCTGGAAGCTAGGCCATCTATGTTTGTCACAAAAAACTGTGGGTCAATTGTTTAAGAAAAATAACAAGATGGCTTGAGTCACAAAACTAGACTGAGGTGCTTTTATTTACCTCAAAACAAGACAAAAACTGGGAAAAACAATATATATATCTCCACCCTCAGACTAAACACAAAAGAAAACTAACCCCAAAGCCTTGGTAACCTGAGGCTTATAACTGCTAAACCCCTCCCCCTAGACCAACCAAAAGCTAATTAACTCAATTATCCAATTAAAGATGGTATCCTCCACCATCAGCACACCTGTGCAGGTTGCTGCTGCCTCTATGAGACAGCTCCATGCAGCAGCTCTGGTTCAGACCCAGTCACTATTACTGCTGGGGATGAGTGTTTTACTGAGTGTGCTATGTGCTGTCCGTAATCAGTGACGGGCCTTTGTCACAATGTTCTTGCTGTTCTGCAGTTTCCCTTCGTGTATAGACTGACAGTGAGAGGGGGAGAAGAACATTGGTGAGTGCTTTGTACACCGCTCCCTGTAGTGTACGGAGTAGCATACCCTGCACTGCCTTGTCAAACCCCAGTCCCTAAAGGAACCCCAAAGTTCTGAGTTACAAGGACACACAGCATCATTAATCAGAGCTACACTGTTCCCATTTTGATTCATGGAGTTATAAAGCTCCATGCCGCAGGAACAGGATCTTCAGACCATCTGGTATCTTCCAGGCTGGTTTTCTATCTACAGGTTTCCCCCGTTATCCGAAGGTAGAGCATTCCTATGAAACAATTCGTAATCCGGAATGTCGTAAAGTGAATAAGCAATTACCATTTATTAATATAGGAAAAAACTTTCAGCGTTCCCAGAACCAAAAAATAACCTACAAAATCATGCCAAATAACACATAAAACCTAAAATAACAGTAACATATAGTAAAAGCAGGAATGATATGGTAAATACACAGCCTACATAAAGTAGAAATACTTTTCTGCAGCACTGTCTAGCGCAGCGAAAATCACGCTGAAGCTCTCTTGGCAGAAACAGTCTCTCCAGTAACCATTAAGCTATGAAGCTGCCAAATCATACCAAATAACACATAAAAAACACAGCCTATATAAGATATACATAATGTACAGTATGTACAGCGTAGTTACACTTACTGGAATCGGGAAGGCTCCAATAAATTGCAGTTTCGTCACAGTTAAACACTTGCTTATACGAATAAGCACCTGACGCAATCGGCAATTGCCTCTGATCTGGGCCGACGTTCACGTGCCAGGCTGCACCTAATTAATTAGCTTGTTTATTTTGGCTTTTTTCTTAAAGGTGTGTTGGGTGCGTTCCGACTACCGCTGCACCACGGCATTCTTCGCGGCAATGTATCGGTCCACACCCGGAGGTTGGGGACCACTGCTTAAACTAGGAAGCTGCCCTCGCCTCAGAAACCGATCAAACCACCCATGACTACCTTTAAATTCCACTTTCGCAACACTTTCAGCACCATCGTCCAGTGCTTTCTGTTTCAGCTCATTAAAAAGACTGACTGACTTCTCCTTAAGTATAAGAAAACTTAACGGAATTCCATGCTTTGTACACCCATCAATCCACTCAAACAATAGACTTCCCATTTTATCCATTATTGGATGCCAACTTAGAGAGACCACTTTGCTACGAGCAGAACCAACAGTAACAATGGTAGCTTTCGAAATTCTCTCTCTGTGCGTATAAATAGTGATAATGGTGGATGCAGGTAAGTTCAAAGTACGGACAATGTCCTTACTTCATTCACCACAATCGAAATGCTTAATTATGTCTAGTTTTATGCTAAGTGTAACACCCTTACGAGCTCTTTTAGGCTTTTCCGATACCTTAGAACTCATCTTGCTAACGGATGCACAAAATAAATCGAGATAAAGCACGTGTTTAAGCAATGCCGGCTAGAATGCAGTTCCGGGGGAGGAGCTTGGCTGTTCCGGCGCCTGCTGCCTCATTTCGTAACAGTGAAAACACCTTCTATTAGCAAAAACAGGTAACTAATGTAGGTAACCCACATAAAAGTTGCTGGTGAACGCAGCAGGCCAGGCAGCATCTCTAGGAAGAGGTACAGTCCACGTTTCAGGCCGAGACCCTTCGTCAGGACTAACTGAAGGAAGAGTGAGTAAGGGATTTGAAAGTTGGAGGGGGAGGGGGAGATCCAGAATGATAGGAGAAGACAGGAGGGGGAGGGATGGAGCCAAGAGCTGGACAGGTGATAGGCAAAAGGGATACGAGAGGATCATGGGACAGGAGGTCCGGGAAGAAAGACGAGGCGGGGGGGGGGGGAACCCAGAGGAAGGGCAAGGGGTATATTCAGAGGGATAGAGGGAGAAAAAGGAGAGTGAGAGAAAGAATGTGTGTATAAAAATAAGTAACAGAGGGGGTACGAGGGGGAGGTGGGGCATTAGCGGAAGTTAGAGAAGTCGATGTTCATGCCATCAGGTTGGAGGCTACCCAGACGGAATATAAGGTGTTGTTCCTCCAACCTGAAGGTGGCTTCATCTTTACAGTAGAGGAGGCCGTGGATAGACATGTCAGAACGGGAATGGGATGTGGAATTAAAATGTGTGGCCACTGGGAGATTCCGTTTTGTCTGGCAGACAGAGCGTAGGTGTTCAGCAAAGCGGTCTCCCAGTCTGCGTCGGGTCTCGCCAATATATAAAAGGCCACATCGGGAGCACCGGACGCAGTATATCACCCCAGCCGACTCACAGGTGAAGTGTTGCCTCACCTGGAAGGACTGTTTGGGGCCCTGAATGGTGGTAAGGGAGGAAGTGTAAGGGCATGTGTAGCACTTGTTCCGCTTACACGGATAAGTGCCAGGAGGGAGATCAGTGGGGAGGGATGGGGGGGACGAATGGACAAGGGAGTTGCGTAGGGAGCGATCCCTGCGGAATGCAGAGACGGGGGGAGGGAAAGATGTGCTTAGTGGTGGGATCCCGTTGGAGGTGGCGGAAGTTACGGAGAATAATATGTTGGACCCGGAGGCTGGTGGGGTGGTAGGTGAGGACCAGGGGAACCCTATTCCTAGTGGGGTGGCGGGAGGATGGAGTGAGAGCAGATGTACGTGAAATGGGGGAGATGTGTTTAAGAGCAGAGTTGATAGTGGAGGAAGGGAAGCCCCTTTCTTTAAAAAAGGAAGACAGCTCCCTCGTCCTAGAATGAAAAGCCTCATCCTGAGAGCAGATGCGGCGGAGACGGAGGAATTGCGGGAAGGGGGTGACGTTTTTGCAAGAGACAGGGTGAGAAGAGGAATAGTCCAGATAGCTGTGAGAGTCAGTAGGCTTATAGTAGACATCAGTGGATAAGCTGTCTCCAGAGACAGAGACAGAAAGATCTAGAAAGGGGAGGGAGGTGTCAGAAATGGACCAGGTAAACTTGAGGGCAGGGTGAAAGTTGGAGGCAAAGTTAATAAAGTCAACGAGCTCTGCATGCGTGCAGGAAGCAGCACCAATGCAGTCGTCGATGTAGCGAAGGAAAAGTGGGGGACAGATACCAGAATAGGCACGGAACATAGATTGTTCCACAAACCCAACAAAAAGACAGGCATAGCTAGGACCCATACGGGTGCCCATAGCTACACCTTTAGTTTGGAGGAAGTGGGAGGAGCCAAAGGAGAAATTATTAAGGGTAAGGACTAATTCCGCTAGACGGAGCAGAGTGGTGGTAGAGGGGAACTGATTGGGTCTGGAATCCAAAAAGAAGCGGAGAGCTTTGAGACCTTCCTGATGGGTATGGAAGTATATAGGGACTGGACATCCATGGTGAAAATAAAGCGGTGGGGGCCAGGGAACTTAAAATCATCGAAAAGTTTAAGAGTGTGAGAAGTGTCACAAACGTAGGTCGGAAGGGATTGAACAAGGGGTGATAAAACCGTGTCGAGGTATGCAGAAACGAGTTCGGTGGGGCAGGAGCAAGCTGAGACAATAGGTCGGCCAGGGCAGGCAGGTTTGTGAATCTTGGGTAGGAGGTAGAAACGAGAAGTGCGAGGTGTGGGAACTATAAGGTTGGTAGCAGTGGATGGGAGATCCCCTGAGCAGATAAAGTCGGTGATGGTGTGGGAGACAATAGCCTGGTGCTCCTTAGTGGGGTCACGATCGAGGGGTAAATAAGAGGAGGTATCCGCGAGTTGTCGCTGTGCCTCGGCAAGGTAGAGGTCAGTACGCCAGACTACAACAGCACCCCCCTTATCGGCGGGTTTAATAATAAGGTTATGATTAGTGCGGAGGGAGTGGAGAGCAGAGCGTTCCGAAGGAGTGAGGTTGGAATGGGGACAAGGTGCAGTGAAGTCGAGACGGTTGATGTCCCGTCGGCAGTTAGCAATAAAGAGATCCAGAGCAGGCAGAAGACCAGAGCGGGGTGTCCATGAAGAAGAGGGTTGAAGACGGGAGAAGGGGTCATCGGTGGGGGAGGAAGAGTCCTTGCCGAAGAAGTAGGCTCGGAGACGGAGACGGCGGAAGAAAAGTTCCGCATCATGGCGAACACGGAACTCGCTGAGGTGTGGGCGAAGGGGGACACAGGTGAGGCCCTTACTGAGGACAGAGCGTTCTGCCTCCGACAGTTCTAATGTAACTAATGTAGGTCTTTCATAACAGCGAAGTGTCGTAAAGTGAACATTTGGAAAACGGGGACAACCTGTAATCCCATCTAACTGCGCCTGGACCAAAGCCCTCCACAACTTTCTCATCTCTGTACCTGTACTCATCATTATTATGTGCCATGTCGTATGATGTGGGCGATCATGCTCTATCCATGACTATTACTGTCCTCAGCACATTTTTCTGCTGAGGTGGTTTTCCATTGCCTTCTTCTGGGCAGCGTCTTTACCAAGACAAGTGACCCCAGCCATTATCAAAACTCTTCAGGAACTGTCTGCCAGGCATCAGTAGTCGCACAACCAGGATTTATGCACCAGCTTCTCATATGACCATCTCATGGCTCATGTGGCCCTGATCGGCAGGGGGAGGGGAGTGGGTGGGCTTAAGTAGGAGCTACATCTTGCCCAAAAGTGACCTGCAGGCTAGCGGAGAGAAGGAGCGCTTTACACCAACTTTGGTAGAGACGTATCTCCACCCCATCACCCAGGTACCTCTCGTAACTTCTCTTAACTGGGTGGCGTGAGTGGAAGAGGGCAAGGCTTTAGGTCAGGATGGGGGGGCGGGGATGATTGTTATCCAACACAGCAGGTGGAGATCTGTCTGTACTTGGTCTGTTACCCTCTATGGCTTGCCTTTTCAAGTGTTCACCAAGATGTTGTGAGAACCTCTGCCTCAGAGGAGAGTCCCTCTCCTTGAAGCTATGATCTCCACCTGCTGTGCTAGATGATAATCATCCTGCCCCATCCTGACCTAAAGCCCGGCCCTCTACTGACCAGTCCACCGTCCAACTCTGGAATCACCAGTCCATCCATTTTCTGTCACCCTTCAACATGAGCAACCTTCGGCCCCATATCTACAGGAGGATGTGCTGGCATTAGGAGATGTTTATGAGAATGATCCTAGGAATGGAAGCATTAATTTATGAGGCTTGTTTTGAGGTCCGTACACACAGGAGCTTAGAAGAATGAGAGGGAATCTCATTAAGACCTATCGAATATTGAAAGGCCTGGACAGGGTAGATGTAGAGAGGATGTTTCCATGTGAGAGAGTCTAGGATCAGAGGACAAAGCTTCAGAATAGAAGAATGTTTAGGCCAGATACATTATGAGGAGGCACTTCTTAAGCCAAAGGGTGGTGTATCAATGGAATTAATTGCCTCAGATGCATGTAGAAGCCAAATTATTGAGTATATTTAAAGCAGAAGATGAACAAGTTCTTGATTAGTAAGGGTGTCAAAGGTTACAGGGAGAAGACGGGAAAATGAGGTTGAGAGGGAAAATAAATCAGCCATGAACGAATGACAGAGCAGACTTGATGAGCCTAATTCTACTCCTGTGTCTTATGGCTTTATGATCAAGTGGGAAATATACTTTAAAATATTTACCAAGAATTTAGGATTAAATAGATCCATCAATTACCAGTTGCACAGATTGCTGCATCACATATGCTTGCCTTCAGCACACACAGCACAAGCAACCATAAAATCAAGCGGCCTTAATGACAGCTGAAGGAATGGAAATGTTCCAGGAATTAGTCCTGCCAGCTATCACAACAGCTAATTTGCTGCATCCATCAGCCGGCAAAAGAAAATGTCTCACTTCAACGACGTCTGTCATCAAGGAAGGGAGGAAGTGGGGGTGGTGGCACTCTTCCGAGGAGAAGTCAGCTGCTATCAGAAATAATAAAATGACCAGCAGACTGACTCAGTGTTGTACCTGCAACTTGATTTCCAAAATGTTCCTAGTTCTTCTACACTGCGCTGAAGAAGATGAACGATGGAAAGGTGATTTTATTGAAATATCTGGGATGTTTAGGAGGCTTGGCAGAGTAGATGGTAAGTTCCTTCCACTAAAGTCAATGGTGGAGCAGACTCAATGGGCTGATTGGCTTAATTCTCCTTCTCTGTATTAAGGTCATAAGTATGCACAGGTGCAATGAGTTGCAGCAGTAACAAAGGCACATTGGATCACATCAATTAGACATAAATTGAGCACAGTAGTTACAAGAAAAAGGACACAGAACAAAGAAAGACAAAATCCATAAACATAAGGGATTCTGCAGATGATGGAAATCTTGAGTAACACACACACACACACACACGCAGAATGCTGGAGAAACTCAGCAAGTCAGGCAGCATCTATGGAGGTGAGCAAACAGTCAACATTTTGGGCCGAGACCCTTCAGAAGGACAGAGTCCATTTTGGTGCATCCTGTGCAAAGTGATCAATGTGGTCATAGTTTTTCTAAACTGTATTGATTATGGTTTTGCCAGATGATTCAATAACAGAATCATTGAAGGGAAGGAGCAGTCCTTGTACCTAAGAATTTTGGGACTTGCTTCTAAGATGAGGGGGTGGGGGTAGCTATTTAAAACTGAGGCATGTAACAACTTCTTCTCACAGTGAGTAGTGAATCTCAGGAGATCTCCATCTGAGGAAAGTGGAGGTTGCAGCATTGTAGGACTTCCAGAGGAAGAACATAAGTATTTGGAACATCAAGGAATTGAGGACCACAGGGAGGTTGGCATTACAAAGGAAATGAGACTTGGGGCAGATCAGCCATTATATTGAATTGTGGGACAGGTGTGAGAAACTGTATGGACTACTCCTGCTCCCACTGTTTTGTAAGTATATGTTTGGGAATTCTGTGTATGTTATGTAGAACATAGACACAGAGCAGTATAGCACACTACAGGCCCTTTGACAGATGAGGTTGTGCTTACCTTTTAATCTTCTCCACGATCAATCTAAGCCTTCCCTCCCACATTTCCTTCATTTTTCTGTCATCCATGTACCTATGCAAGAGTCTTTTAAATGTTCCTAATGTATTTGCCTTAACAACCACTCCCGGCAGGATGTTCCAAGCACACATCATCCTCAGCGTAAAAAACATGTAGGAGATATAGGGACAAAACCTTGGTCAATATGGCAGATTTAATGGTCCATTTCAAAGGAAGAAGGGAAGGTAGTGGGATATCCTTCAGGGGCTGATATAGAAAGAACCTAAACGTGTGATTAAATGTTCAGGTCAGTGAATAATTGGGAAGGTCCCTTCACACAAGAAGAATTCAACCCATCAAAGCAAAGAAGTGTCTTCTGGAGGATCTCACCAATTCTGTCATCCTCTTAACTCCCAAAATTAAATACACAGCAATAATGATGGATGGTCCTGCCAAAGGGTTTCGGCCCGAAACGTCGTCTGTACTTTTTACCATAGATGCTGCCTGGCCTGCTGAGTTCCTCCAGCATTTTGTGTAGTGTTGTTTGTCCTTCTAGACCAGGGTTTCCCAACCTAGGGTTGACGGAGCCTTTGGTTAATGGTAGGGGTCCACTGCGTTAAAAAAAGGTTGGGAACCACTGTTCTAGAGATGGTACGTACCATCAGTTTGCAAAGTACGATATCAAGAATTTTTCTTGCAGACCACTACTGAACTGCAGTTATTCTTAAACTCCTGAACTAATTAAGCTAATCTGGTTCAATAGCCTTCTTGAAGAATGAAATATTCACGAGTTTTCAGAGACTGATTTACAACACATCAAAGCAAGACCCAGGAGTTCTGATGAAAAGTCATCAGCCTGAAATGTTAATTCTGCTTGTCCTTCTCTGCAGATGACAACATATCTGCTGAGTGTTTCCAACATTTTTGTTTTTTTAATCTTGAGTATTAAAGCAAGGGTGCTCAGCCCAATTTTATCGAGTTCTTTCAAACACTATTTCCAGCAGATTCACACAAAAGAGTGATTTTTTTCCCCCCGGTTCACATCAACCAGCACAAAATCTGAAATGAACAAATCAATCAATTTCCAATTCCCCTGAAGCAGAGATGAAAGTAAGCCAATATGGATAGATAAAGGATATCAGTGTGAAATCTGTTAATGCAATCAGCTTACCATCATTATCATTATGTGTCGGGTCGTATGACCCGGCCATTCGTGGTCTATGACCATGATTGCTTTTGGCAAATGCTTCTACTGGAATGGGAGTTGTACCACAGTCTTCTGACTGAGATGTCATGGTCTTTGGAAAGAACAATCTAAGCCAGCTCCTACAAAGGGAAAGGATGCTCCTTTTAAGGCTTTCTAACTGAAAGCTGTGACCTCCATTAGTAAAACACAGTTAGTTTGGGATTAATTTTCAAGAATATTTCCAGTTCTTTTTTTCACGCAGCATAGATCGGTACTGCACAGTAAAGGCCCTCTTGGTCCACGATACTGTGCCAATCCTTTAATCTACTCCAAAATCAATCTCACCCTTCCCGCCTATGTAGCCCTCAAATTTTCTGTTATCCATATGCCTATCTAAAAGTCACTTAAATGTCCCTAATGTATTTACCTCTAACACCATTCCAGACAACTTGTTCCGTACACCCGTCACTCTCCGTACAAAAAAAAAATTATCTCTGACATCCCCCCTATAGTTCCCTCCAACCACATTAAAATTATGCCCCCTCGTGTTAGCCATTTTCACACTGGGAAAAACTCTCGACAAGATCCACTCGATCTATGCCTCATATCAACTTATACATCTGTATCAAGTCATCTCTCACCCTCATTGAAAAGTTCCAGCTCGCTCAACCTATCCTCATAAATCATATTCTCCAATCCAGTCAGCATTCTGGTAAATCTCCAAGGAAATGCTGTTAATTGGGCTAGGCCACAGTTGAACAGAGTCCAGACTATGAAGAAAGACTGACAGAATGTGTTCACAAAATGACCTTCATCCCATATAACAAGTGCAGTAAACCAGGTTGTGAAATCTATTCAGCGTGAAAATTACAATACAGACCCGAAATATTTTAGAGATGTGTACATTTCATCTATTACATGAGTGGTCCGCATTGAGAAACTACATTTGTAGTCACTGGATTGTTATTTTTGCAGTGTTGTACAAGACTTGTACTTAACAATTATAAAGAGCTTTGATGAGACCAGCACTTATGAACACTCAGTGGCCACTTTATTGGATACATGTGTACACTTGCTCATTATTGCAAATATATAATCAACCAATCTTGTGGCAGCAATTCAATTCATACAAGCATGCAAACATAGTCAAGAGATTCAGTTGTTGTTCAGACCAAACACCAGAATAGGGAAGAAATGCAATCTAAGTGACATTGACCGTGGAATGATTGTTGGTTCCAGATGGGGTAGTTTGAGTATCTCAGAAACTGCAGATCTCCTGGGATTTTCACACACAACAGTCTCTGGAGTTTACAGAGAAATGGTCTGAGACATCCAGTGAATGGCAGTTCTGTGGGTGTAAAGATCTCGTAAAAGACAGAGGTCAGAGGAGAATGGGCAGACAGGTCCAAGATGACAGGAAGATGACAGTAACCCACATAAGGAGGTTCATGAAAATGATTCCAGGATTGAATGGCTTGTCAGATGAACAGCTTTTGATGGCTCTGGGCCTCATTTCACTGGAATTCAGAAGCATGAAGGGTGATCTCATTGAAACCTATCGAATGGTGAATGGCCTTGATAGAGTGGATGTGGAGAGGATGTTTCCTATGGTGGGAGAGTCTAAGACCAGAGGACACAGCCTCAGAATAGAGGGGTGTTCTTTTAGAATGGGGATGAGTAGGAATTTCTTTAGCCAAAGAGTGTTGAATCTGTGGAATTCTTTGCCACAGGTAGCTGTAGAGGCCAAGTCTTTAAGGAAGAGGTTGATAGATTCTTGATTAGTCAGGACATGAAGAGATATGGGGAGAAGGTAGGAGATTGAGGCTAAGAGGAATATTGGATCAGCCATGATAAAATGGCAAAGCAGACTTGATGGACCAAATAGCCTAATTCTGCTCCAATATCTTATGGCCTTATAACAGGCATTAAAACAGAGTATGCAGAAGAGTTTCTCTGAATGCACAATATGTCAAACCTTGAATTGTATGGACGACAGCAAGAGTGGACCATGAATTTACACTCAGTGGCCACTTTATGAGGTAAAGTTGGCTTTGAATGTAGCTTGAGGTTTTGGTCTCCGTACCAAAGAAAACACATACAGTACATGCCTTGAAGACAGTACAGTTTAGATTCATTGGAGTAATGCCTGAGGCAGGGATGTTGAATCATGAGAGGAGATTGAGTAGATTTTTCTGATATTCCTGGAGTTTAGAGGAATGAGAATAAGATTTTGAGGGAGGTTTTTATGATTGATATTGAGAGCCTGCTTCCTGCGGATGAGGAGTATAGAGCCAGGGAACACAATCTCGGGGTATGGAGTCAGATATTGATGACAAAAGCCAGGTGTAATATCACTCAGAAAGTTATGAATCTTTCGAAGTCTCAGTCCTAGAGAGCTATGTTGATGAGCACCAGGAATCAGAAGGTGTTTTCACAAAACAGTCTTGTAAAAGGATCAGATGGCAGAGCAATTCAAGAGCTTTCTGGTTTTAACTCTTCTCCATTCTAGATTATGTGAAAGAATTCCACTGTGCAAGAGAAACAAAATAGAAAAAAAAAACTGTCTTTTCACAACACACAGCACAAAAAGGAAGACTTCTCCCAACCATTTCTGTTATGACCTCCGGAATCTCAACCCTGTTGTCAACAGACTGAATGAAAAGTAATATCTAACGTACTTTCTTTTAATGAAACCAATTCTCAAGTCTCTGCTGTGATAAGATACAGGAGTGTTATTGTAGACACTACAGGGCAAGGAATTGTAGTGGGAGTTTGCAACTGTCTTTGCAGAGTCATTGATTTCTTTTGAGATAAGTGCTGCATTTCAAAATGAACAAAGTTAAAATGTCACCTATCATCTAAAAGGCTGGCAAAAGATTACAATTAATGCTAGTGTTTTAATTAGGAATATAGAATGTTCTGTGTATTAGATTCTGTAGTTCACATTATGATGTGTTTCTGGCTTCTGGTCGCTCCTTTCCTGTTGCTATTTTGTGCAGGACGGACTGGCTTTGCGGCCTGAAATTAGCCAACGCCACAGGAGCTAGATTGAACTGAACTGAATGTGCCTAGACTGGTTGTATGATTTGTAGCATGGCTTTATATATTCTGTGGTTTTCATTTATTTTTTTTGCCGTTTGCACAATTCATTCTCTCTTTTTTGGGTTGGGATTTTGATGTTTTTCTTTGAAAAGTTTCCTTGGTTTTTCTTTCTTTGTTTCATGGCTGTCTGTGGGAAGATGAATCTCAGGGTTGTATACTGCATACATATTTTGATAATAAATGTACTTCGATCTCTTTGAAAATAGGAGGAGCCAATTTAGCTCCCTGAGTCTGTTCTATCATTCCAATACTAATTTATAGCAGTAGTGCAACCACTTAAGTCGAATATGATGTTTTCCAAAGGCGTTTTCTGTTGGTGAGTCTTCAGATGATTAGAGAGGCCAATCCAGGATCCACAGAAAAATCTGAGATGTTAGGATAGATTCTCTTAATGGAGAACTCCTGTGCATGACTTTCTTTAACGTGGGGAGGCTGATTCACAGGTAGCCACCAGAATCACTCTTTATCTGGAACCTCCCCTTGACCTTACTGTGATGGGTGTCTCTCCACGGTGCCAAGAGTCAGATGGTTAAACTCCAGATGGCCTCTATCTCAGGATCTCTGGAGCTCACAAGCCTCTCTACCATCACACAGTAACAATCCTTGGAGAAGAGTTAATTTGTATCTAAAATCCAAAACTTTATCTTTTCCCATCTCCCTTAATATCAGTATAGGAAGGAGTTGTGTGCAGTTCTGGTCACCACAGGAAGGACCTGTGTGCAGTTCTGGTTATGACACTAGAGGAAGGACTTGATTCAGCAAGAGAGGGAGCAGAAAGGATTGACAAGGATGTTATCTGGATTTGGAGGGTTTGAGCTATCTGGAGAGATTGGATTGACTAGGACTGGTTCCTGGAGCAAAGAAAACTGGGCGATGATACGGTAGAAGTGTACAAAATTATAAGAGGCACAATTCCTTTATTTACTGGAAACATTCTTATTTCCTATCCTCTATCTCATTCATTAAAGCCATTGAGTCATCTAGTGCAGATAAATCTTTACTGACCACCTTCTTCCCACCGCACCCCATTTTAAGATTTCTGAATGGTCCATGAATCCTTGTATACCATCTTGTTATTCTTCCTTTTGCAGTTTTTTTTGTGATGTCTTTGCACTGTGCAGTTGTTGCAAAACAACAAATTTCATGTCATTTTAGAACCATAGAACCATAGAAACTACAGCACAGAAACAGGCCCTTTGGCCCTTCTTGGCTGTGCCGAACCATTTTCTGCCTAGTCCCACTGACCTGCACACGGACCATATCCCTCCATACACCTCCCATCCATGTATCTGTCCAACTTATTCTTAAATGTTAAAAAAGAACCCACATTTACCACCTCGTCTGGCAGCTCATTCCATACTCCCACCACTCTCTGTGTGAAGAAGCCCCCCCTAATGTTCCCTTTAAACTTTTCCCCCTCACCCTTAACCCATGTCCTCTGGTTTATTTCTCCCCTTGCCTCAGTGGAAAAAGCCTGCTTGCATTCACTCTATCTATACCCATCATAATTTTATATACCTCTATCAAATCTCCCCTCATTCTTCTACGCTCCAGGGAATGAAGTCCTAACCTATTCAACCTTTCTCTGTAACTGAGTTTCTCAAGTCCCGGCAACATCCTTGTAAACCTTCTCTGCACTCTTTCAACCTTATTTATATCCTCCTTGTAATTTGGTGATCAAAACTGAACACAATACTCCAGATTCGGCCTCACCAATGTCTTATACAACCTCATCATAACATTCCAGCTCTTATACTCAATACTTTGATTAATAAAGGCCAATGTATCAAAAGCTCTCTTTACGACCCTATCTACCTGTGACGACACTTTTAGGGAATTTTGTATCTGTATTCCCAGATCCCTCTGTTCCACTGCACTCCTCAGTGCCTTACCATTAACCCTGTATGTTCTACCTTGGTTTGTCCTTCCAATGTGCAATACCTCACACTTGTCAGTATTAAACTCCATCTGCCATTTTTCAGCCCATTTTTCCAGCTGGTCCAAGTCCCTCTGCAGGCTCTGAAAACCTTCCTCACTGTCTACTACACCTCCAATCTTTGTATCATCAGCAAACTTGCTGATCCAATTTACCACATTATCATCCAGATCATTGATACAGATGACAAATAACAATGGACTCAGCACTGATCCCTGTGGCACACCACTAGTCACAGGCCTCCACTCAGAGAAGCAATTCTCCACCACCACTCTCTGGCTTCTTCCATCAAGCCAATGTCTAATCCAATTTCCATGTATACCTAGTGACTGAATTTTCCTAACTAAGCTCCCATGCGGGACCTTGTCAAAGGCCTTACTGAAGTCCATGTAGACAATATCCACTGCCTTCCCTTCATCCACTTTCCTGGTAACCTCCAACAGATTGGTCAAACATGACCTACCACACACAAAGCCATGTTGACTCTCCCTAATAAGCCCCTGTCTATCCAAATGCTTGTAGATTCTGTCTCTTAGTTCTCCCTCCAATAACTTACCTACTACTGACATTAAACTCACCGGCCTATAATTTCCTGGATTACTTTTCGATCCTTTTTTAAACAACGGAACAACATGAGCCACTCTCCAATTCTCCGGCACTTCACCCGTAGACAGTGACATTTTAAATATTTCTGCCACGGCCCCTGCAATTTCAACACTAGTCTCCTTCAAGGTCCGAGGGAACACTCTGTCAGGTCCCGGGGATTTATCCACTTTAATTTTCCTCAAGACAGCAAGCACCTCCTCCTTTTCAATCTGTACAGTTTCCATGGTCTCACTACTTGATTCCCTCAATTCCATAGATTTCATGCCAGCTTCCTTAGTAAATACAGACACAAAAAACCTATTTAAGATCTCCCCCATTTCCTTTGGTTCCGCACAAAGCCGACCACTCTGATCTTCAAGAGGACCAATTTTATCCCTTACAATCCTTTTGCTCTTAATATACTTGTAAAAGCTCTTTGGATTATCCTTCACTTTGACTGCCAAGGCAACCTCATGTCTTCTTTTTGCCCTCCTCATTTCTTTCTTAAGTATTTTCTTGCACTTCTTATACTCCTCAAGCACCTGATTTACCCCCTGTTTCCTATACATTTCATACAACTCCCTCTTCTTCTTTATCAGAGTTGCAATATCCCTTGAGAACCAAGGTTCCTTATTCCTATTCAATTTGCCTTTAATCCTGACAGGAACATACAAACTCTGCACTCTCAAAATTTCCCCTTTGAAGGCTTCCCACCTACCAATCACATCTTTGCCAGAGAACAACCTGTCCCAATCCACGCTTTTTAGATCCTTTCTCATTTCTTCAAATTTGGCCTTCTTCCAGTTCAGAACCTCAACCCTAGGACCAGATCTATCCTTGTCCATGATCAAATTGAAACTAATGGTGTTATGATCTCTGGAACCAAAGTGCTCCCCTACACAGACTTCTGTCACTTGCCCTAATTCGTTCCCTAACAGGAGATCCAATATTGCATCCCCTCTAGTTGGTCCCTCTATATACTGATTTAGAAAACTTTCCTGAACACATTTTACAAACTCTAAACCATCTAGACCCCTAACAGTATGGGAGTCCCAATCAATGTATGGAAAATTAAAATCCCCTACCACCACAACTTTATGTTTCCTGCAGTTGCCTGCTATCTCTCTGCAGATTTGCTCTTCCAAGTCTCGTTGACTATTGGGTGGTCTGTAATACAATCCCACTAATGTGGCCATACCTTTCCTGTTTCTCAGCTCCACCCATAAGGACTCAGTAGACAAGCCCTCTAATCTGTCCTGCCTGAGCACTGCTGTAATATTTTCCCTAACAAGCAATGCTACTCCCCCACCTTTCATTCCTCTGCCTCGATCACATCTGAAACATCGGAACCCTGGAATATTAAGCTGCCAGTCCTACCCCTCCTGTAGCCAAGTTTCACTAATTGCTACAACATCATAATTCCACGTGTCAATCCACGTCCTCAACTCATCCGCCTTCCCCGCAATACTCCTAGCATTGAAATATATACACCTCAGAAGATTTTTACCACCACTCACAACCTTTCTATGAGCGGATTTGCTTAAACTTTCAATATCATTTATTTTCACCCCAGCCACACTGTCAGCTCTGGCAGTGATAATAAACCTGATTCTGAAACTGGTGCCAATTTACAGAAAATAGATTGATAGATTGATTCAGATGTAGCACGGAACAAGCCTTTCTGGTCTTTCAAGCCACACTGCTCATTCCTAGCCTACTCACAGGACAATTTACAGTGACCAATCAGCCGATCAACTCATATACCATTGAGAGCATACTCACCAACTGCATCTCAGTGTGGTATGGTAATTGTTCCGTATCGGACTGCAAAGCACTCCAGCGTGTGGTGAAAACTGCCCAGCGGATTATTGGCACCCAATTGCCCACCATTGAGATCATCTACCATATACGCTGCCTGGGCAGGGCGAAAAGCATTATCTCGGATGCATCTCACCCCAACCAAGGACTTTTTACTCTCCTCCCATCCGGTAGGCGCTACAGGAGCCTCCGCTCCCGCACCAGCAGGCACAGGAAGAGCTTCTTCCCTGAGGCTGTGACCCTGCTGAACCTCACATCACAGCACTAAGCAGTATTGCACCCATATTGTGCTGTCTCAGTACTTTTATATTTGTGTGCTGTAGCACTTACTTTTTATTCACAGTTATTTTTAAAATAATACCATTCTTTGCACTTCTGGTCAGACGTTCACTGCATTTCATTGGCTTTGTATCTATACTCGGCACAATGACAATAAAGTTGAATCTAATCTAATCTAATATCTTTGGACTGTGGGGGGATACCAGAGCACCCAGAGGAAATTCATGCAATCATGGGGAGAACATATGAACTCCGTACAGGCAGCGGTGGGAATTGAACCCGGGTCTCCTGAACTGAACAAGTGTTGTGCTAACCATTATGCTACGGTGTCGCCCCAATCTTCTCCCCATAGTACATGTATTTGCCCCTTCTCTTTCCATTCACCTCCATATTTGGGATAGGTTTTAGTATCCATTTAATCTAGCTTTGGAATTACTGTATGCCAAGTATAGCACAATACAGTTATATTTCCAATCCCACGCTGGTAGAAAGTTGTTTCAGTTTATCTCTGGGATCTATTCCTTGAGCCTCTCTGTAGCTTTAACTCTAAGCAGAATTTTAATCATCCACCGTGATTTAAAGCCTGAGGCCTTTCCCTCAACAATCTAAATACACTTTGTATGTGACCCTACGGCCAACCAGAAGGGCAACAACAGCTTCAGATTCTGTTCCATTTACTTATCACATCGAAACATTCAGTGAAGTGCGTCATTTGCATTAACACCCAACACACCCAAGGGTGTGCTGGGTGGCAGCCCGCAAGTGTCTCCACACATTCCAGTGCCAACCTAACGTGCCCACCATGCTTGGCAGAACGTCATAGAACACAACAAAACAGGACATACCAAGCGACAAAGCAACAGCAGCAAAAAAAGCACCTTTCCTCCCGCCCAAAAACACGTACGCAGTCCTCTAACCCCAGCACAGGCCTTCTTGGCCTCCAGTGGCCTCATAGATTCACAGATACTGGGCTTTCAACTTCTTCAGTAGTTTCATGGATTCAAATATACAGGGCCGTCAGCTTCTCCTATGGACTGAGGGATTCACAGATACTGGGCCTTCAACTTCGCCAGTGGCGTAGATTTGCAGACTTGGGGCTCTGATGATCGATCCTCCACTTCTAGACTTCCAATCGACCTTTGGGCTTCAATCATTGGCACCGACCCAGCGCCCACTGACGATAATGAATGAAGATCTGAAGAGGAGGCCTCAAACTCCGTTCTCACTGATTCACCCTCCGAGGGGGTCACCATCACTTGTGCCTCCTGCCCGCGTGAAACTCTGATCCTGGGACACGCCATCAGCTCCGGGTCTGCTGGTCCAACATTCAACCATGTCCACATCACTGGCCTACAAACGCGGAGTGGAGGCTTACAGTTCAGCCTGTCCTCTAATTCCCCCACATCCTTGTCCCTAAACACTAACCTGACTCTTAACTCCCCTCTTTCTCCCAAAAACCATCCCTACAAACCTAAAAACAAACCAAAACACAACTACATCTGAGCTGCAAACTCAACATAGACTTCAGCTGAGTGCCCTTTTGACTGCACTAGATACAGCTATACACTTGCTCATTAATGCAAATGTCTACTTGCATAAAATTAGCATAAAAGCATTCAGACATGGTCAAGAGGTTCAGTTGTTGATCAGCCCGAACATCAGAATGGGGAAAGAAGTGCGATCTAAGTGGTTTTGACCATGGAGTGATTGTTGGTGCCAGATGGGATTGTCTGAGTATCTCAAAAACTGCTGATCTCCTGGGATTTTCACACACAACTGTCTCTAGAGTTTACAGAGAATGGTGCAAGAAATAAATAAAAAAAATCCAGTGAGCAGCAGTTCTGTGGGTGGAAACACCTTGTTTATGAGAGAGGTCAGAGGAGAATGGCTGGATTAATTCAAGCTGACAGGAAGGCTAAATTACCTCAGATAACCTCACATTGCAACAGTGGTGCGCAGAAGATATTCTCTGGACACACAACATGTCAAACCTTGAAGTGGATTGGCTATAGCAGTAGACGGCCATATGCTCGGCAGCCCCTTTATTAGGTACTGGTGGTACCCAGTAAGGTGGACACTCAGTGTATGTAGTGCCTTTAACACAGCGAAGAATCCCACAGTGCTTAACAGGAGCTCAAGCAAATGCAAGATGACATCGAGTCACCGGAATAACGTGGCAATTGAATAAAATCTGAGCGCAGACACAGCTTCTGAGAGCTCTGAGCAGCGGCTGCTGGCTTCAGCTACTCGTCAGGCATCCGAATGCCATATTTCCCGTGCATGTCAGCATGCTCACTATTGCTCTGGTGCTGTTCTGAACGGAGCACAAAGGAGCTTCATCTGGGAAAGACATTATCCTGACAGACAGTTGAGCTGTCCTACCTGGGATGAAAACGGTCTCATCTGCAGAGATGATAAAATTAGATCTGGATGTGCAGCTTCAACTGCCTTGTGTATTGTCTGTGTAACTCTACCATATTTCACGTTTTACTTGCAGTGAGATTATCACTTAACACTCACAATGCAATCATGAAAATTCGAATTACAATACTTACCATCAATTACTATGAATAACCATATCAGTGCTGAGTTATAGGGTACAGCCTTAACAACTGATCCTTTGTGCCTCTTGGTTTATCAGACATTAGCAGTTGGAGTAACACTATTACAGCACCAGTAACACAGGTTCAGTTCCCGCTGCTTTCTGAAGGCAGACATCCCACCTCTCCCGGAAGTTCCAGGAGTCTCCCGCATATTGATAGTGGCTCCCTGATGCCTGCAAGTTATATACAATATCCCGGAAATCGATTTTTTTTTTTGACAGCAAGCGAGAGAGAGAGTGTGAGAGAGAGAGAGAGCACCATGGCAGAGTGTTCCAAAAAAAAGAAAATATAAAACGTACGTCACCCTAGACTACCCTAAAGTGTACCCCTGCCTAATAGGGTTCAAAAATAATGAGAGTGTTGCTCACTGCACTGTTTGCAACAGTGACTTTTCTATTGCCCATGGTGGGTTAAGACTGTAAAAGACATGTTGAGGGGAGTCTAACAGGTGTCATTCGCTCATTAGCATAGGTAATGTTATTTAAACTAGCTGGCTAGCTGCTAAGGAGCTACTCTATTGCAGACATCCCACCTCTCCCGGAAGTCTCCCGCAAATTGATGGAGCTACCTCCCTGAAATGAGTTTTTGCAGGGTGGGATGTCTGTGAAGGGAGTTTGTATGCTCTCCCCATGACCACATTAATTTCTTCCGGAGGTTCTGGCTTCCGCCCACATTCCAAAGATTTGCAGGTTAATGAATTAGTCAGTCACATGGGTGTAATTCACTGGGTTGGAAGGGCCTGTAACTATGCTGTATCTCTAAATAAGATATAGTTACGCGGTTCATGAACAATAAGTTAGCAGCATTCCTGCAGTGTGTGAAAACAAAGATTAGTTCCAGTCTACGTGCAGAGCTCCTGGCCAGTACCACACTTTGCAAAAGTCTTAGGCATGGTTCAAATGGTTGTATTTATTAGCAGAGATTGTATACAGTATACAACTTGAAATTCTTACTCTTCACAGACATCCACAAAAAGACAGAGGAACCCCAAAGCCCCCTCCTCCTCCCCGCACAAGTATATATATATTGCAAATAAAAGCTCCTACACTGCAAGAAACTTCTGCCCATCAGGAACATTTACAATAGCGTGCAAAATTCTCAGGCATCTATATATAGCTAGGATACCTAAGACTTTCTTGACTGTGTGGTAGTAATTGCACTGCATTGCCGCAAAAAAAACCCCAAATTTCATGACATATGTGAGTGATGATAAACCTGATTCTGATATGTGTCTCTATTGTGGACTGAGAGTGGGAAGGGGGCAGGGAGAGGGGAATCATGGTTGGGAAAAGGGGAAGGGAGAGGGGAGAGAGTGGGAAACACCAGAGAGACATTCTGTGATGATCAATAAACCGATTGTTTCGAATTAAATGCCCTTGCCTAGTATGTCAGGTCTGGGTGTGTCTGCACCCACACCACCAACCCTCCTGCACCTGGTGCTCCCTCTCTGCTACCTGTCCCACACCTCTCTTGCGGTGCTCCACGCTCACCATCTCAACATCCTTTGCTCCCACTAGGTTTACAAACTCACTCTCTGCTCCACATTGACAAATACAGTACTGTGCAAAAGGCTGAGGCTCACTTGGTATATATATATATATGTGCCTAAGACTTTTGTACCATGCTATACATGTGCAGGAATCTGTTCTTATGTATACACATAGTCCTATGCCTCTGTATCTCTTTGGAGATCTCTTTGCCTACGTCAGATGGTGTGGATGTGGAGAGGATGATTCCTGTTGTGGGGAAGCCTAGGACTAGAGGGCACAGCCTCCAAATAGAAGGACGTCCCTTCAGAACAGAGGTGAGGAGATGTTTTTAGTCGAAGGATGGTGAAATTGTGGAAACAACACTCACAACACGCTGGAGGAACTCAGCAGGTCGGGCAGCATCCGTGGAAATGATCAGTCAACGTTTCGGGCCGGAACCCTTCGTCAGGACACAGAGGGGGAGCAGGGAGATAGGGTCTCACTGAACTCCTGTCGAAGAGAAGATTTAAACTTCTTCAGGGTAGGCATGATTGTGGAATTGTGGAATTCATTTTCTCAGACAGCTGAGGAGGCCAAATCATTGGGTACATTTAAAGCGGAGGTTGGTAGTTTCTTTATTTGTAAGGGTGTCAACGGTTATGGGGAGAAAGCAGGTAAATGGGGTTGAGAGCTATGAAGGAATAGCAGAGCAGAATCGATGGGTGGAAAAGCCTAATTCTACTCCTGCCTTATCAAGCTCTATGCCCAGCAAGTATACACATAACTCTGCCCGTGTGTACATGTAAAATGGCCTGTGTGTACAAGTATACACATAACTCTGCCTGTGTGTACATGTAAAATGGCCTGTGTGTACAAGTATACACATAACTCTGCCCGTGTGTACATGTAAAATGGCCTGTGTGTACAAGTATACACATAACTCTGCCTGTGTGTACATGTAAAATGGCCTGTGTGTACAAGTATACACATAACTCTGCCTGTGTGTACATGTAAAATGGCCTGCATGTGTATATGCAAAACTGGTGATTGTACCCATGAATTCTTGTGCATACACAGAAATCTGCGACTGTGTATAAGCAAAGCTCTCCGCCTTTTGTATATGCTGCCTCTGTGCAGGCATCTGTGCCAATGCACAAAACACAGAGGTGTGTCACTGTTAGAGGACAGATCTGTGCATCTCGCTCTGCAAAGCTCTTTCTCCACGTATTCACAACAATCAGCACCTGTGTACATGGACTGTTGTGTACCTGGGTGCCACCTCACTCTTCATGTGCTGTGAGCGTACATTAATCGCAAGGAAAATGGTTTCAGAACTTACTGAGCAGAGTAACAAAAATGTGTTATACATGTAGGACTCTTCTGAATTTCTTTTTGTACTTTGATCTTGATCTTCTTGAGCCAAGAGAGAAAAAACAGCCTCCAGCCACATAGGGCTGCTGAAGAGTAGTGGTGAGGATCAGAGCACGTACGTGCTAGAGCTTGACCACGTGATTGGAGCATGGCGTAATCTTCTAAACACAAAGAAGTCACTTCTTGTTTGGACTTAGGGCACTAAACATAGAATATAGAACAGTACAGCACCTGAACAGGGCCTTTGGTCCACAATGTTGTGCCGAACCAAATGAATTGGATAATCAAATGGACAACTAAATTAATTCCTTATGCCTACACAATCTCCATATCAACACATTTTCATCACCTTCATATGCCTATCTAAACGTCTCTTAAAAGTCCCTAATATACTTGCCTGTACCACCACCCAAGGCACCCACCACTCTCTGTGTAAAAATCTTGCCTCTCATTCTTACTTTGAAATTACCTCCTCTCACCTTAAAAGCATGCCCCCTGGTATGAGACATTTCAACCTTCAGAAAAAGATACTTCCTGGTCCACTCTACCGATGCCTCTCAAAGTCTGATAAACCTCTATCAGATCTCCCCTCCACCTCTGCCGCTCCAGAGAAAAAAATACAAATTTGTCCAATCTCTCATGATAGCACATGCCCTCTAATCCAGGCAGCATCCTGATAAACCTCTTCTGCACCCTCTCCAAAGCCTCAACATTCTTCCTATAGTGGGTTTATATGCAATACTCCAGATGCGGCCCAACTAGAGTTTTATAAAGCTGCAACATAACCTCGTGACTTTTGAACTCAATGCCTCGACTAAAGAAGGCAAGCATGCTGTATGCCTTTCAACCTGTGTAGCCACTTTCAGGGGACTATGAACTTGGACCTCAAGTTCCCTCTGCTCCTCAACACTATTAAGGGTCTTGCCCTTAACTATGTATTGTCTCTTTACATTTGACCAGCCAAGATGCAACACTTCACACTTGGCCAGATTAAACCCTATCTGCCACTTTTCCACCCATATCTGCAACTGATCTATATCCCACTACATTATTTGCCAGTCACCTATGCTGTCCAGAACACCACCAATTCGTATCATCTGCAAACTTACTAACTCACCCATCTACAATTTCATCCAGGTCATTTATAAACATCACAAACAGCAGAGGTTCCAATACAGATCCCTGTGGTACACCACTAGTCACAAACTTTCAGCTAGAAACTTAAGCAGGAATAGGCCATTCAACACCTCGTGCTTGCTAACCTCTTCAGTGGTGTCATGGCTGATGTTTATTCTTAATGCCAGTTTCCTACAGTATCTTTTAATATCCAGCATGGAACGTACAAGCTTCCCTCCTTTCATCTGTGTTCCACTCTGAGGTTCTTAAATGCCCCTAATGTATCTGCTTCTACCACACCCCTGACAGAACATTCCATGCAAACAGAACTTAACCTCTGACATCACCCCCCTACAATTTCCTCCAATCACCTTAAAATTACCCCCCCTTATATTAACCATTTCTGCCCTGAGAAAAAGTCTTTCTCCCATGGTCCGTTCTCCTCTCCTATCAGATTCCCAGTTCCTACTTCACACCCTCTTTTCCATTCACGTGTCTTCACCTATCACTTTCTAGCTTGCACTCCTTCTCCTCCCCAACTTTCTTATCTGGCTTCTTCCCCCTTTCTCTCCAGTTCTGATGAAGGGCTCAACCCGTAACATCAACTCTTTATTCCTCTCCATAGATGCTGCCTGACCTGCCGAGTTCCTCCAGCAATTTGTGTGTGTTACTCTCTGTCTATGCATTTTATCATTTTGAACACCTCTATCTCATTCTCCTTCGCTCCAAAGTGAAGAGCATTAGCTTCACTTCCAAGAAATCTATTGGTCTCTGCCTTGACAGATGACTGACAGTTTAAAGTTCAAAGTAAATTTTATTATCAAAGTACATATATGTCAGCATATACAACCCTGAGATTCATTTTCCTCTGGGCATACACAGCAAATCTATAGAAAAGTAACTATAACAGGATCAATGAAAGATCAACCAGAGCACAGAAGACAACAAACGGCCCCAATGAAAATATAAATAAATAACAATAAATATTAAGAGCATGAGATAATGAGAGAAGGAGTCCTAAAGTGAGAAGATTGGTTACACTATTGTCCATTTTGATTGGAAGAACAAAGTTGCTGTTTGCATACTGTAGATCGAACAGGCTGAGGTCAGATAGTGTTGCTTAAATAATTTTTTTTACATCTGTTGTTGTTGTGTGCTGACTGGTGCCAAAATGCAAACATCAGAAGAGTGTTGATCAACGCAAACAGCTTAGAGGCAGTGCAGGGAGGTTCTAACCCCAGAAAACAGCAAGTCCTCAGTGGTAAAAGCCGCAGGCTGTCATCAAGGAAAGCAATTTAAAGCAGCCCGGCTTGACCACAATCAGTTTTACAACCGCGTAATGTGCTATTGCAGGAGCTAAGTCTCATCAATCAAGTTGCTAAGTGATCTCTGTTAAAGTTTTGGTCAAATAATCTCAGTTAAGCAAAAGCAGTTCCTTGGGCGACAGCGGAGAATGACGTCTCTAGCGCGGTTGGAGAGTAATCATTGGTTCCAGTGAGCTGGCTGGATTGGGACAACCCATCTCAAGCATTTCAGCTACTTGGCAATTGCCTGCACCTATCTGGCTGAATTGAGGGGCGGGCTGCAAATTAAATCAACTAGCAGAAATTTGCCCCTCCCTCTGCTGATTATTTTGTGCCATTTTCAACTTTAACCTGTTCTTGAGAAGGATATTGAGGGGAGAATAAAGTTCTGCCAGGTCTGACTTGGAATCAAAGACAAAGTCAAATTTATTCTCATATGCACAAATATATTTAAATATTTCTTATTATAACTTACGGCACATTTTATATCTTGCACAGTACTGTAGCCACAAAACAACACAGATAATAAAGCTGATTCTGATTTTACATGTATACACAGGTACAGTGAAATACCAACCCACCCGTCTTCGGGAAGTGAGAGAAAACCAGGTCATATCGAGGAAATGAACATATTCACAGGCCGGACTGGCAAACTCCACACCCGATGTCAGGATCGAACCCGGATCTCTGGTGCTGTGTGCCAGCAGCTCTCCCACCAAGTGAAGGTCTCCTGAGTCTGTAATTTTTAAAGATGCATCAATAGGGGAGGTTGCACACACTCAATCCAGTTCCAGGACTGACTTTGTTGACTCTTCAGTCAGGCAGACAGCTGGACGGAGGTACACTGTGCACGAGGTGTCTATCTGACGTGTTGGCAGATTGAAGTTGATCTGAGTAATGTTGCTGAAGATAAGCTTTAAATTGCAAACCATTAAAGGGTCCCAGTAAACTCCTTTTGTTCTGTGCAATGATCTGGTTAGTCATGAAGGATTTTCTACCGCTGCTTTTCATTGGATATTCCCGGTCAAATGAAGCTCTTACTCCCCAGTCTGCGTTCTCTGCAAAGCAGCGTTAAACCTGCACTATTTCTACACAATCTCAAAGTCGAGATGTTCCAAATATATTTTGCAAGGGTGAAACTTTCATCCTGCCAAAACCAGGAGGTATTTACTTAGGATGGAGTTCTTTTGATTGCAGCATGGAAAGAGAAGACTGTTAAAAGCTCAAATGAGCATCCTCCCATATTGTTTCATCTAAAGATAAAGAAATTAACTTTATTTGTCACATGTTCATTGAACCATTCTGTGAAGTGCGTCGTTTTGCATAAAATCAAATCAGTGAAGATTGTGCTGGGCAGCCCACAAATTTTGCCATGGTTCCGGTGCCAATTTAACGCACCCACAACTCACTAACCCTAACTGGACGTCTTTGGACTGTGGGAGGAAACAGGAGCATCCGGAGGAGACCTGTTACGACACGCACCCATCCGCACCAGCTTCCGAGGTCCGGACGCTCTAACTAGCCGGAGTATGGAGAGCTGGTGCAGATCCTTTAAAGATTCAGGACAGTCCCGCTAACTGGCAATCATGGGTGGCAAGGACTGAGCATTTAAGGAGTGCCTGCGCTGAGGCTCGGTGCTCAATCATAAGCCTACTCGTGATTGTGTCTAGTGTGTGTTTTGTGCTCAGATTCTGGATCCAGTTTGAAACTGTGTCTTGACCCTCGCCTCAGGTACTCCAGCATTTGGGTCCAAGCCATCCTCGTCAATGACTCTCATCACAGGAACCCACATGATCATGGGGAGAATGCACAGAAAGCAGCAGGAATTGAACCCCAATCATATTGCTGACTTTATAATAACGTTATGCTAACACTACACTACTGTGTCGCTCTATTACACTAGCAAGCTGCCCCAGTACATCAATCTTATCAATGCATAGACATAACATAGTACAGCAGAGAACAGGTCCTTTGACCCAACATGTCTGTGCTG